>NC_089233.1:66513994-66813994 GCF_963924675.1 Phocoena phocoena | reverse complement strand
ACAGTTTTTTTCCTGTAATTGATATCTAGTCTCATAGCACTGTGGTCAGAAAAGATACTTGATACAATTCCAATTTTCTTAAATTTACCAAGCCTTGATTTGTGACCCAAGATATGATCTATCCTGGAGAATGTTCTATGAGCACTTGAGAAGAAAGTGTATTCTGTTGTTTTTCGATGGAATGTCTCCAGCCAAGCTGGAGCCTGCTGGCCGTTGGGTGGAGCTGGGTCTTAGCACTGAGATGGAGATCTCTGGGAGAGCTCTCTCCGACTGATCACATGGGCCAGGAGGTCTCTGGTGGTCCAATGTCCTGGACTTGGCTTTCCCACCTTGGAGGCTCAGGCCTGACACCAGGCCGGAGCACCAAGACCCTGTCAGCCACACGGATGTCTGAAGTAAGGTCCTGGGGCAACACCCCAGCATGCATGGCAGATGCGTAGGATAGGGCAGCAGACCCATTTCAATGTATTTAAAACAATGGGCTTGAGGTATATTTTATATGTAAATAATTTTAAACATTTCCATTAAAAAATAGATTTCGGCTTCCACTCAAAATAGTCTGCTTATCTGTCCATTAAACAGCCTTTCCAACCCAAAGTAATATTGTTAGTCAACCTACAGCCAGCACCCGGAAAGAACTTCCACTAGCTTCAAGACGAAAAAAACTAGGCTGAGAAACATAAATCAGTGGTTTATAGATGCCCTGGGCCTTTGAAACCTTTTTCCATCTACTCAGACTCTGAATTTCACATAACTGCAAGTGGGGACAGGGGCATGTGTGTGCATGTATGGAAAAGGGGCTTCTAGTGTTAGTACACTGTATCCAAAGAACTGTGGTCCACTATGTGGCATAGGAAAGATAAGAAGCCTCTAGAAGCAGTACCTACTGGGGATTATAGTTCTGTGTTCAAAAATTAGAAAAATAAGCAGTAAGCTTGGAATGGACTACACCTCAGTCCAGCAGAGCTCTGCTAAATTCATATCTGCTTGATACCAAAAACTGGGGAGAAAGAAACAGGGGTTCAGGGGGAGCGTGCCGGAGAAAGAGAGCAGTGCATGTGCACAAGAGGAGCAAAAAAGCCAAGAGATAGACAATAGAGCAGTCTGTCCCAAGGCTGCCTTGACCCCTCCCTATCATGATTGAATGTTCACTGCTACTTGGAGCCCAGTGAGACCGCTCTATCATCACACAATAACCCCTCTTTTTCACCTGCATTTGTTTAAGTAAGTTCCTATTCTGTATATCAAAAAAAACCCTGACTAAAATACTAAAATCTTTCAGCTCAAGAAGATAGAGCCTGAAGAGATCAATTAATAGTGAAGGAATAGGAAAAGATTATCCAAGAACTACAAACTCTTAAGGAATATATAACTTTCATGCAACAGAGCATAGAAAAAGATAGGTAGTTTCCTATTTAAGTTACCAAAATATAAATTAGTCAAAAAATAGAAACGGAGATAATTTGGGAAAACATTAAAATAGCATTCCATAACCAAGCAGAAGTTTTCTCTAAACAATGAAGGATGATTCAATAGAACAGTATTCCATAACCAAGCAGAATTTTTCTCTAAACAATGAAGGATGATTCAGTATTGGGGAAAAATTAACATACTATCAATAGGTAAAAGAAGAAAAAACATTTAATTGCTTAAATGGATGCCAAAATATGATTTGAAAATAATTCAGTAGTATTTCTAATTTTACTTATATTTTTAAATTAAAATTTTTTTCATTGCTTAGGAAATCAGGAACAAAGAAAAGAATAACTATCTAATATCAACAACCAATATCCCACTCAAAATTTCAGACAACAGAGTCATTCCAATGAAAATCAGAATGAAAGAAGGATGCTAAAACAGTATCATTTTAACTCAACAATGTTCTAGAAATTCTGCCTCATGTAGTAAAACACATACAAAAATAATTATAACAACAATGGCAACTTTTCAAGCATTAGATGTACTGTTTTGCATACTTTTTCTTCAATACTTGTAACAAGATGGATAGTATTATTATCCCCATTGTATAGATTAAAAAGAGACTGAGACTCAGAGAGACTAAACTGCTTGCTCAAGTTCACAAAGAAAAAAGTAGCAGAACATGAGCTCATAAACAGATCTTACTGCAATCGAAGCACTTATAATTAATTACCACAGATTCCAGTATGAATTACTAGAACGGAGACATTTATTTGCAGATATGTATTCATTATATCTAGAAATTTAAAAAGAATCAGTGAAATACTCAGAGCATTTTTAAATCCCAAGTATATAAAAAATATACAAAAATAAAATAAGTAAAACATTTTCTTTACAGCAGCAATAGCCACTTACAAGATTTAACAGTAGAAAAAACGTTAGCCTTTCACAACATCAGCAATAAATACATAGGAATAATGGTAAAAAGAAAAAAATTATGCAGATCTCTGTGAAGAAAACTACAAAACACTTCTGCAAGATATTTAAGATTCTAGGGGCTTCCCTGGTGGTGCAGTGGTTAAGAACCCGCCTGCAATGTAGGGGACATGGGTTCAATCCCTAGCCCAGGAAGATCCCACATGCTGCGGAGCAACTAAGCCCGTATGCCACAACTGCTGAGCCTGCGCTCTAGAGCCTGTGCTCTGCAACAAGAGAAGCCATGTCAATGAGAAGCCTGCACACCGCAATGAAGGGTAGCCCCCACTTGCCTCAACTAGAGAAAGCCCATGCACAGCAACGAAGACCCAACACAACCTAAATAAATTAATTAATTAAATAAGATTCTAAAAAAGAAAAATACCTACTCTTAGAAAAGCAAACACAATATATTAAGATGTCAGCTGTTCCTAAATATAAATACAAGCTTAATGCAATTCTCATCTTTGGCAGAGTCTGGTTAGATGTTCACTAGCTTCTCTTTTCCTCCTATGTTCTCTTGCAATTAAGTGTGGCATATGTTTGAGTTCCAGCCAATGGAATATGGGTAGCAGTGATCTACATCACAGTTCAGGAGCTGGTCCATGAAAACCTTCCACACAATTTTCCTTGCTCTCTCTCTTTTCCATCTTCTAGCCAGATACAGAGGCACTGCCTACAAAGTTAAGGCCCTCATAAAGCCACATGTTGAAGATGGCACAGACTCTGCCAGCCTGGGTCCCTGAACAACTACCTAAGCAGAGCTGCTCCTTACCCAAGACTTTATGAAACATACTGTACTAAGCCACTAAGATTTTCAGGTTCATCTGCTAAAGGAGGACATGTTCCTTACCCTAATTAACACACACTCCAAACCCCAAAAGGTTTTGTGATGTGAGGTTCTTCTGTTCACTTGTGTTTTGTAACATGTCAAATGGATTCTAAAATTCATCTAAAATGTTAAACAGGCAAGAAGAGATTTTTTAAAATATTCCAAGAAATGTTTTAGGGAAAAAGATATTAGTCCCACCAAATATCAATAACTATTATAAGGTTAAAATAATTAAAAGTGTTAATCTCCTATAAGAATGAATTAAAAGATCAATGGAATAATATGCGACCCAAAGACAAAATCCATATATATAAAGGAACTTAATGGCACAAAGGAAACAAAGTCAGAAGAAATCATAGGTGAATATCTATCTGATCAAAAAACAAAGGAAGACTTTCTAATCTTAAAGGAAACAGAAAATAATCACAGAAAAAGACAGATTTAAAAAAATAAACTAAAATCACTGAAAGATGAAAAACACACAATACAAACTGAAAAAAACATGATAGAAAATGGTTAAGATCCCGAACTTATCAACAGGTCATACAGAGTAATTTAGAATCACTAATACACAAAAAGAAAAATGAGGCTCGTCAAACCAGAAAGAAAAGATATGCAAGGAAAAAGTTTACAAATCAAGATAGTATACAACAGAACCAAAGTTCCACAGAGCACAAGGATGGGCCTAGTAGAGAGAAAGGTAGGAAGCAATGAAATTGAATTGAATAGAATTACTATAAAAAAAGAAAGAGCATGAAGTATTACTTTTAGCAATTTGCCCCTCTGTGAAATTTTATGGTGTACCCTCAGTGAAATTTTAAACCACGCTACTAAAGGAGAGGTCCTGAGAGCCAGACGGACCATTCAGTGCTGGTCATAGAGAGGAACAAGCTAGTCTCCAGTCCCCACAGAATGTGACAAAGTCCTGGGAGAGAGATCATCATCCAAGCTGCACCAACAGGCAAGAGAACAAATGCTGCACCTACTGCAGGGAACAAGCCTCTAGAGAGTGTGGCCCAAGAGCAGCTGAGGACAGCCTGACCCTGCTGGGACAGGGAGAGCAGGGGCACATGATGTAGATGTGTGTGTTGTCCAATTTGGCTCCATATGATGACTGGGCTTAACAGCCACACTGTGAACTCTAACAAGGAGTTATAGCACCGTTCCTGCCCTAAGACACTCACTGCGTAAAGACCACATGAAATACAACAACAACAGTACCTTAACATATGTAAAAAGCGAAACCATGTCTGTGCAACACACTCATTATCCATTTCAGGAGGGATCAGACTGGCATCTTCATCGGGAACTTTAAATGGAGGAAATGAAGGACCATATGTAAAGCGTAGCAATCTAGAAAATAAAAAAAATCATACCAGCAAGTTCATTTTGTAACAGAATGGAAAATACATTCAAACATTAAAATATACTAAGAGAAATATGATAAGAGAAAATAGATGAAACTTGTATTATACCTCACTGAAGTGAATAAAATAAATGAAAACCCTTGTTTATAAAATGGATAAACTGGAAGAGGATTTCCAGTTTTGTAAAGGATTTTTTAAAACATGTATTTCTATTTTTAAATAATTAATGTTATTTATAATTTAGTTCATATATTTTTAAGTTATATAATTTATAAATTTATTTTATTTACTTATAAAACTTCTTTATCATTTTATAAATTTATTTAACTGTAATTTTATTTTACTTATATGATTTTATTATAATTATCAAATAAGTGATTTTATAAATTAAATATTATATCTCATATAAAATTTACAATATATCTTGTATATCACATTATAATATGTATAACATGTAACATACAATGGTGTATATAATATATACATAATATACTTTTATAATATATAACATAAATTACAAATCAAATATTACTTTATAAAATTAAAAATTACCTAAAAGTTTACTTTAAAATTGCAAATAACAAATCATATAATAATACACAATTATGCTTATGTTGATTACATAGTCATGCAATATAAATAATAAATTCTTTAAATTATTTTTAAAAGATTCATCGCACTGCAAATGCCTTCAACACAACTAAGCTATAATCTATTCATAATAACTGCTATATAACTTTAAATGAAGTTTAGAATTTATGGTGTGTGTGCCATAAAATGAACTTGACAATTCAATTACTTAACTAAATAGTAATATTCCAAATGTATTAAAACTGTTCAAAGCCCTTTGACCCAATTATTAACCTATTATAATTAGAATAGATTATAATCTATTATATTATAGCTATGTAATCTAAAGATTATGTCTTAATAAAATAACCAGAATATACACAAAGACTATGTATAAAGTACTCACATATCAACAATATTTTTAAAACACAGGGAAAAACTTAAATATCAAAACAGCAGGGAAATTATTAAATGAATTATAATTCCATTTATAAAATGAAAAACTATAAAGCCATTAAAAAATGATCTTGAGATCTATTTAAGAAGAAAAAAGGTACATGTAATTACTGGGACAAGAATCAGACAACAAATAAAAAAGCAGATAATACTATATCAAATAATCTCAAATTTATTTTTTAAAAAAGAGAAAACAGGAAAAATACATTCAAACTTTGGTTATTTGTAAGTGATGGATATTTCCCCCTACATCTTCCAAGTTTTCTATTATAAGCATGTATTGCTTTTATAATCAAGATAAAATGATATATTATTTAAAAATAGATTCATAATATTGACATTCACAAAGATATACCAGAATCAATAGAATATTCCAAACCTTCATCTTAGTTTAAACGATGATAAAGAGATAAACATTTATTAACTCTCAGAATGACCAGTCTACCTTCTAATACATGATACCACCTACGAATGATCTGTTCTCACCTCCACCACTACCCCAACCCCAATCAAATCTGAATCAGATCAAGTCTCTAGATCTAACCACCAGTCGACAGGAAATACAGGGGACAGAGGAACATGCTAATTAACACAACTAGGACATAATCAGAAAAATCCAAAATGTGAAGCATTCTATAAGACAAACAATCCAGTTCAACAAAAAAACTGCAAGGAAATAAATATGAGAGAACAGTAACCTACAGTTTAAAATAGGCTTAAGAAACATGTCAACTAAATACAATGTCCAAACCTTGTTTGTGTTCTGATTCAATGGAATCAACTATAAAAAAAATTGAGACATTCAGGGACATCTGAACACTCAACAGCTAACCAATATTAACAAACTATTAACATTTTGTTTAGGTGTGATAAATGGTATTGTGATTATGTTTAAAAAAGAATGCTCAGGGCTTCCCTGGTGGCGCAGTGGTTAAGAATCCGCCTGCCAATGCAGGGGACAAGGGTTCGAGCCCTGATCCGGGAAGATCCCACATGCCACGGAGCAACTAACCCCGTGCGCCACAACTACTGAGCCTGTGCTCTAGAGCCCACATGCCACGAGTCCTTGCTCCGCAACAAGAGAAGCCACCGCAATGAGAAGCCTGTGCACCTCATCGAAGAGTGCCTCCCACTCGCTGCAACTAGAGAAAGCCTGCACGCAGCAACGAAGACCCAACACAGCCAAAAATAAATAAGTAAATAAGTAAAAAAAAAAAAAGAATGCTCAACTTTTAGAGTCATATTAAAAGAAATGAAAAAAACAAGTCTGAAAAAAATGAAGCCTAACAGTTTATTCACAGAACAGTGATGGCATTATATATAAATGGTTAAAAAAAAAAAAAAAAGTTAAATTATTATAATAAAATACTGCCTACTTTGGTTACACAGGAGAACATTATAGTATGGTCCTATTTCTGTAAAATAATGTATAAACATATATAATAAGACTTCTGGTGAACTTAACTCTTTCTGTTATACCTTTCTTTGGTTTGTTTTTTAAAAATAATGATCATGAATATTTTAATAATCAGAATAAGAGTGGGATTTTGGGGGTGGGAGTGGTAGGGCTCAGAATTTATCTGCCTCTCCAAAACCTGCTTAATCTAAAATGTTTTAGATTAGACAGGCACTAGCCAAACTGACACATCTATTTTTAAAAAGTGGTTTGATTCTCTGTCTAAAGTACAGTAACGAGAGACACAGAATAGAGACTTTTTACCATGTACTCTGTGAATCCCAGAAAGACACAGAACTAGGGGAAAGCTACCCAAGGTCAGACAGATGAAGGAAGGCAAGTGGATGATGATAACTTACCTTGAAGTGAGCGCACAGATGACCTTGCTCCACTGCTCCACCACTGCCGGGTGGTGCCTCCAGTTAGCCACCATCTCCTTGGCTGTTTTCCAGTAAGGAGGTGTTGGGAAGCACCGAGTACAAGCTAGTAACCAAACCTCAAAGAGAACACCAATCAACTTCTCTGCTAGATTCTCAGCAATGCCACCTTACCAACAAAAAGAAAACATCTTTGGCATACTTATTTGTAAAGCAGAATCTTTAATTCACTGACTTGGGAGAACTGGTCAAAAACTTAAAATAACTGCAATGTTAAGTTTTGACTTTCAAATAATCACTTAACAGAGAGAACAAAAAACTATTCTTAGAAGCTCCTATGAAGGAAATCATGGATATATCAACCCATTATCACTTTGAAAGTTTTCAAGTGGCCCTGCTCGGTTCGTATTGCAGATCTTAATCTTCCAGCAGTGGGACAAGGAGTACAGAGGGAAGAAAGGAAAGGATGAGTGTCTATAATGAACGACTGCTATGAGTCAGTTTCTGTGCACATAGCTCATACACATTAATTCTGCAGGATAGGTATTTATAATCTCTTACCAATTACCGATTATACCCATTTTGAAGATGAGAAAACAGGTTCAGGAAATTTAAGTAACTTGCCCAAGTTCACACAGCCAATAAGTAAAGGAATCAGAACAAATACCCGAGACTTTTTACCTCTAAACTTTGCTATAAAATGCTTCAGGTGTTTGAAAGCGACCCTTCAAGGGAGAAGGAGACAAAGAAGGGAGCCGAAGGACTGGTACTGGGCAGGACAGAGCCTCAACCATGAAAACAGAGCGGCTCCTCTGTTCCAAGCCCTGGAACTAGGAAGAACAGCAGTGGTCTGTACTCTGCATAGCTCCAAAAGACAAACTTGGGACGAGAAGGAAAAGTTCTAAGGATTCCTATTTCAAATGGGCAAAGATGAAGTTTCAACAATAATAAGTCCCAGAAGTGGATGGACTGCCTGCCTTATGGTGCTGAAATCCCTGCCATGGGGAGTGTGTAGCAGAGAGACACACTATCTGTGTCTGGCCAGCTATCATCAATACCAGACAGGGTATTCCTATTATGGGGTCCCTTGCAACACTAAAATTCTAGGGGTTTTTTTAAGATATCTTCCTGGACACTGCATTTGTGTGAGAGCACAAGCACACTCACATGTGTTAGCAAAGGACTACACAGATGAATAAGCAATAAGGGAACTTGGAACTAGAATATCAACTTATTGTCTGTGTATACTGTGCATACAAAGCAGGATGTCTAAAATACCCTCTAAAATCTTATAAAATTGGAGGCTTTTTAATGGCTAGGCAATGAATGACATACTGTCATACTTCCAAACAGAACACTTTAAGATTCTGTAGGGTTCATTTGCTAAACAAAATATCTTCTAGCTATCAAGTTTTCAGAGTCTACCTGGATAACTACTTTGTAATCAGGTACATGAGTTGTTTCGTATATAGGCTCTATCCTAATATACTGAACAAGCTACTGTTACTGTCATTATCAAACATGCACTAATTCACTGAGCCCCTCACTATATTAGCAAAATCATCACTGAAGGTAACATAACTTTCCATTGTGCCTTTGAGGGTTTTCCATTCTAAGAACTGTTCATCTTGGTTTGTCAACTGTAGTGCCAAAATTTAAATCCCCACAGAGTCTACTACTCATTAAGTCTAAAAGTAAACAGCATTTGGAGCTCAGAAATAAATTAGAAAAAAAATTAACAAACCTTGAACAGTTGGTGGTGCTAAAAGTATGTCATTAATCTGCAGAAGAAACAACAGTAAGACTTCCCAGGTTTCTCGGGCCATAATGGATGACTCACGGGCCAGTTTCTGAATGGCTCTCAGGACCTGTAAGCATAGTCGGATCTGACTGGAGCCCTGTTCCTGTCTGAAGAAGACAGACAGACATCACTGACAAGCCTTGAGGAGAGAATGCAACAGTTAAGGACAGGCGACTTTTGGACACAGCAAGCAATGACCCAATGATACTCCCTAACAGCATCAGCAGACAGAATTAGGTGCACCCTCTTCAGTTCAAAGCTACTTCCTCATCATACAGTTTGGCCCTCTGGGATCTCAGCCTACCACTCTTAAAAAGCCTGAAGAGCTCCTGGGGAGATAGAGGATAATAGAAAGTAAACTTCACCTCTAGATTTTTAGAGGATAATAGAAAATAAACTTCACCTCTAGATTTTCTAAGTGTGAAATATGCCTGGCGCATACAACAGATACTCAATAGGTTTCTGCTGAATGAATGAGTAAATACCCACAGCCACTTCCGCTGCTCACACAGCAGAATGACCTTTGTATTCTTTTAAAAAATTTTAAACACACATTTACAAGAATTCTGCATGTGATTTCATAGTGCTCACAAGTCCCTCTGAAGCTAATGTCTGCTACAGAAGAGCCTACAGAATGGAATATCCTAACAGATCCCCAAAACTGACGAGATATAGAGGCAATTGCCTCAGAAATGAGCACCTGCTACTGCTGCTCTACAAAAAAAAAGGCAACATAACCCAAGATGGGGGCTCCAAAGGTACCCAAGATACTCCCGAAGAACAGTTTTATAACACTTTTTAGTCCACAGGACCATTTTTCTCCAACAGAATTAGATCAATATCAGGTCCAAGCTCCAGCCCTTATCCCCACTGTCCAAAGTGGATCACCTTGAGAATTTCAAGAATCGTAGTAAACCCACTGAACCAGCAAATGCTGAACTGCCCTCCAGAGTTCTCATGTGAAACCCAAGACAAGTAACTAATACTACTGAAGTAAATCTTGAGGCCAAGTTTCTATATATTATGACTCATGTTACAAATTCATAAAACATGTCTGAATGAGAGTAGGGAATCGCAGAGCTGCCTCAAGAAATCCAGAAATTGAAGTGAGTGCCCTTAGAACTCCCATCACAACCTTAGAATAAAGATTCTCAGATTCTGGGCCATGACCCAGAAAACCAGAAACTTACACTGGAGTTGCAAAAAAAATGACAACCTTAAGTTTTCCCTAAAGAAGTCAGATCTAAAGTAAAATGATGAGACATTCACTTAGGAAAAGCCAAGAGTCCCCAAGAGCAGGAAGATGTCCCATGTTCAGTTTGATGTGAATCCAGTCCATGGGAAGCCATGAGGCTCAAGCTTGTGTCTGTTGCTCTGGCTACTAAAGAGTAAGAAATACATAACAGCCCCAAACCTCATGTAGCCATGTAAGAGGGAACCCAGAATAAGAAATAAAAATACCACTAGCAGTCCTGGGGGTGACACTCTTGCAAGATGGCAATGACATTAGAAGCCTCCCAAATGGTAACCCAGGCCTACCCACCCCTTCTAGGTACCACCTGCCCAGTGGCAGAAAAGGAAACATCTGCTCCTTAGGTACTGTAGCCTCACTCAGACAGCCTAAATTTAAGAGCAGTGTCCAAGTTTCTACAGCTAAGAGAAACAAGGTAATCTTTACTGAAAAATAAACAGAAAGGTCTAAACACCAAAAATATTCCTTTCCCCTTAATATTTTCAAAAGCAACTTGTGAACTTCAGAAAACTGTTCTAGAACATGGGGTGGTGAATTATGTATGGCCAATGGGTCAAATCTGGCCTGCTATCTGTTTTTGTAAATAAAGTTTTATTGGAACACAACCATGCTCATTTATTTATATATCATCTATGGCTGCTTCCCTACACCAGCAGAGTTGAATAGTTGTGACAGACACCGTATGGCCCACAAAGGCTAAAATATTTACTATATGACTTCACAAAAAGTTTGCCAACCACTGCTTTAGAAGAACATCACATTTTCTAAAGAAGTTTATTTGAGCAATGAAGACACTAATCAATTTTAAACGATGGGTCACTCTTCACTCAATTATGCAAAAAAAAAAAAACAACTGATAGGCAAAAAGAGAAAGGCTACATCCACTCTGACATAATCTCTAGCAAAGTAGTAGAGGCTGTTTCCTCTATTCTGAGTGTTAGTTTTCATAAAAACAACTAAGTAAACTTGATGACAATTTTATGAACTATCTGAATCAAAAAAAAAATGAAACTTCCAGTAATAGGAGATGAGATCATAACTCCCAATATTTAGCACTGAAAATATTCAGCTCCCTAAGACATTACTGGCCATGAGAACTCAGTTCAGCACTCACTCAGAAGTATGCACACACACACACTTTTGAGAAAATAAGCTAACTACCAAACAGTAAGATGAACAGTTTATAAGGTAGTCATGTTTCTCAAAAGAGAAAAGCCAAAGCAAAAGCCTAATTAACTCAAATGTCATTGATTTTTCTCATCAATACAAACTGAGCACTGAGAGTTGGTAAGAGTACAAAGAGGAAAGAAACACAGTGACGGTACTATCCATGAGACTGTCCCACGCACTAAGAAAAAACCTAGTAAATTAGTCTCCTAAATGGGATGACAAGAAAGCATTAAAAGTATTATATCATTTTAGAAGAACCTGCTTAGCCACAAACAATATGTCACTTACTTCCCATCACTTCCTGTTATAATTCTATTTGAAATCAATAAATATAAGCAACCAGCATCTTATTCACCCTAATGTAATACCAGTACTGCTCCAGGTACTGTGGAAGTCCAAACTATATACAACCTAGTTCCTACCCTCAAGTTGGTTAGATGGGGAAATGAGACATACACATTTTAAAAGATAAGCAATAAAACTGGAGAGATACAAGAAGTACACAGGCTCAAAGAAGGTGTGATCACTATGGGCCTGGATGATCAGGTAAGGCTGAATTTAAGATGAACCATCAAGAGAGAGATGTGGACAACTAGGACACATCTAGGACAGGGAGACGAGGATGAGGATGGAAAAAGAGTAGGTAATGATGGAGAAGATCTTTAAGGAGTCTTGGGAGAATGTTTAATTTATGAGTCTGACCGAAGAGCAGGGCTCACGCAGAATTAGCAGCGGCTAATCTGGTTAGGGGCCAGATTACAGCAGGCATTTCACACCAGATAAGGGGTCTACAGGCATACCTCACTGTATTGCACTTCATTCTGTGGCACTTCACAGATATTGCAGTTTTTTTTACAAACTGAAGACTTGTGGCAATCCTGCATTGATTGAGCAAGTCTATCGGCACCATTTTTCCAACTGCATTTGCTCACTTTGTGTCTCTGTGGCACATTTTGGTAATTCTCGCAATATTTTCATTATTATACCTGTTATGGTGATTGTAATTGTTTTGGGGCACTACAAACCACGCCCATATAAGACAGGGAACTTAACTGATAAATGTTGTGTGTGTTCTGACTGCTCCACCGACCGACCAGCCATTTTCCTGCTCTCTCTCTCCCCTCAGGCCTCCCTATTCCCTGAGAGATAGCAATATTAAAATTAGGCCATTTAATAACCCTACAATGGCCTCTAAGTGTTCAAGTGAAAGGAAGAATCATGTCTCTCACTTTAAATCAAAAGCTAGAAACAACAAGGACCTACCTTATAGCACAGGGAACCATATTCAGTACCCTGTAATAACCTATAATGGAAAAGAATCTGAAAAAGAATATACATATATATGTGTGTGTTTATATATGTATGCGTGTGTACATATATATATACAAAAAACTGAATCACTGCTGTACACCAGAATCTAACACAACATTGTAAAAAGGTAGAAATGATTAAGCTTAGTGAGGAAGGCAAGTCAAAAGCCAAGACAGGCTGGAAGCTAGGCCTCTTGCACCAATTAGCCAAATTGTGAATGCAAACGAAAAGTTCTTGAAGGAAATCAAAAGTGCTACTCCAGTGAATACACAAATGATACGAAGAGAAACAGGCTTACTACTGATATGAAGAAAGTTTTAGTGTCTGGATAGAAGATCAAAGCAGCCACAACACTGCCTTAAGCCAAAGCCTAATCCAGAGCAAGCCCCTAACTCTCTTCAGTTCTATAAAGGCTGAGAGCAGTGAGGAAGCTGCAGAAGGAAAGTCTGAAGCCAGCAGAGGCTGGTTCATGAAGTTTAAGGAAATGTCTCCATTTAAAAGAAAAAAAAAAGTGCAAGATGAAGCGGCAACTGCTAATGTAAAAGCTGTAGCAAGTTATCCAGAAGATCTTGCCAAGATAATTAGAGTGGCCACACTAAACAACAGATTTTCAATGGAGACAAAACAGCCTACAGCCTTCTATTGGAAGAAGATGCCATCTAGGACTTTCATAGCTAGAGAGAAGTCAACTCCTGGCTTCAAAGGTCAAGCTGACTCTCTGGTTAGGGGCTAATGCAGCTGGTGACTTCAAGTTGAAGCCAATGCTCACTCACCATTCTGAAAATCCTAGGGCCCCTAAAAATTATGCTAAATCTACTCTGCCTGTGCCATATAAATGAAATAAAGCCTGGATGCCAGCACATCTGTTTACAACATTTTAAGCCCACTGGTGAGACCTACTGCTCAGAAGAAAACATGCCTTTCAAAATATTACTGCTCATTAACAATGCACCTGGGTCATCCAAGAGCTCTAATGGATGTGGACAAAGAATGTCACCTGCCATTTCAGTAAACAAACAATATTGTGGCCATAAAGCCATCAGCCACTGCAGCTGCCCCCCCACCCCCATGGTGCACCCTGAGGGGACTTCAGGACAGAGAGAAAGAAAATAGTGGCCCTAGGTAGTTAAGATGCATACCAAAGGAATAATTTCAATGATCCCAAACTCTTGCAGCTTCCCATACACAGAAAGGCACTAAAATCATTAACTTGAGATGTCTGTTTTTTGATTAGCAGTAATCTTTTGATGTTCCACTACACAGTTTTGTTTTTTTCCCAGCAAAACTCCTATACATCCTCGCTCCTCCCTTACCTCTCTAGAACAGCCCCTCAGAACTGAGAAACAGTATCCGGGCTATAGTCTTCAGTAAGTCCGCCGAATATAACATAATTCTCAACTTTTCGACTGTGCATTTTTTTCAGTCAACACTGAGATGTACAACAAGATTAATGTTTGCCTGCTAACCCAAAATCCATTCTGCTGCCCACGGATCAATTCCGACTTTCAAGTTTTATTATTTAAGAAATACATTTCTTAAGACTATAGCTGCCACAGACAGCGATTCCTCTGATGGATCTGCGCAAAGGAAATTGAAAACCCTCTGGCAAGGATTCACCATTCTAAATAGCATTAAGAATATTTATGTCATGGGAAGAGATCAAAACATCAATATTAATAAGAGTCTGGAAGAAGCTGATTTCAACCCTCACGGATGACTTTGAGGGGCTCAAGACTTCAGTGGTGGAAGTAAATGCAGATGTGGCAGAAATAATAAGAGAACTAAAATCAGAAGTGGAGCACGAAGATGTGACTGAATTGCTGCAATCTCATAATAAAACTTTAATGGAAGAGGAGTTGCTTCTGATGGATGAGCAGAGAAAGTGGTTTCCTGAGATGGAATCTACTCCCGGTGAAGATGCTGTGAAAATTATTGAAATAACAACAAAGAATTTAGAATATTACATAAACTTAGTTGATAAAGCAGCAGCAGGGTCTGAGAGGATTAACTCCAATTTTGAAAGAACTACTGTAGGTAAAATGCTATCAAACAACATTGCATGCTACAGACAAATCGTTCATGAACTGAAGAGTAAATCAATGTGGCAGACTTCACTGCTGTCTTATTTTAACACATCGCCACAGCCACCCAAGCTTCAGCAACCACCACCCTGATCAGTCAGCAGCCATCGCATTGAGGCAGAACCCTCCACCAGCAAAAAGATTTCAGTTCACTAAAGGCTCAGATGGTTAGCATTTTTCAGCAATGCTAGTATTTTTTAATCAAGATATGTAATTGTTTTTTTAGACATAATGCTATTGCATATTTACAGACTACAGTATAGTATAAAAACTTTTACGCACTGGGAAACCAAAATATTCATGTGACTTGCTTTATTTCAATGATCGCTTTATTGTGGTGGTCTGCAACCAAACCTGCAATATCTTGAGGTATGTTTGTACAAATGATCCTATAGACCAGAGCTCTTAATGGAGATTCCTCTTTTTTAATTCAGATTTTTCCAAAGTAATCTTCCTTCTAAATTTAAAAAGTTAAAATTTACAGGGCTGGTTTTTGGATGATTCAAAGTCCTCATCATCTGATGATCAAAACCCCTAACCAGAACTTTTCCAAAAGGAGGGAAGCCCACTTGCCCCTTCCACAGACAAAAAAACAGCTGAAAACAGATTTTTCTCAAAGGAAATCCCTACAAATAGGTAGGCAACTAATGCTCTCTTCTCCATTATTTTCTATATTTCCAAAATTCTTTATAGTGACATATAATTCTTTTAGAATGGGAAAAAAATGTTTTAGGCACAAGTAAGGCAATCTTACATTACAATATTTAAGGTCTCTGCCGCAGAGATAGGGGAAAAACTCAGTAACAAACTGTCAAGAGTATTCTTTTGGTCTACTACAAATGTGCCTATAATTTCAAATCTGCTTACTTCAATGTCTTCATTCTCTCATAAGAAAGATTCATTTTAAGGTAGATGGCTTAGTCGCCATTAGCTTAAGTGGAGACAAGAATTATGTTAGGCAAAAGTATGGGTTTTTTTGACTGGAAGGGAAAGGGGTCACAGTATTTTAACATCTAATAGCTATCAGATCTTAGAAGCAAAGCCAAAAGCCGTTAAAATGAACACACACTTGTTAAAAAGTCCTAGTAAACATTACATAAGCCCATCTCTCTCATTCATATTAACACACTCTTTAACTGAACAAGTAATGAAAGTTACTGTTCAAAGGTCTAACAATGAAATCAGTTCCTATATATAAAATAGTAACACTGATGAGTAGTTTATTATGATCCTAATAACAGGCCAGATAGACTAGTATAGCTTACCTTGGTACAAAAAGATTCTGCAGGTGTTTTAGTATACTTTGAACATATAGATTAGGCTCTTTAATGACTGGCAATGGAATAGAATCTTTCGGCAACACTAAAGCCATAATCCAGTCAGTATATACATCAACACAATATTTTACAGTCTCTCCGTCCAATGGAAGGGTCAGTCCATAGCAAATTACTTCCATGGTCCATTTTACCTAAACAGAAGAAAATATACATATAGAATTATTACACATTCCTATCTGTATATCAGTAGATTGATTTAAAATGTTAACCTCTTATTGTCAAAAACCTCTCAACTGAAGTATATTCATCTCAACATACATCAGATTAATTCTACAGAATGTACTTTCCATGTATAAGACATAATCAGGGGGCTTCCCTGGTGGTGCAGTGGTTGAGAGTCTGCCTGCCGATGCAGGGGACACGGGTTTGTGCCCCGGTCTGGGAAGATCCCACATGCTGCGGAGTGGCTGGGCCCGTGAGCCATGGCCGCTGAGCCTGCGCGTCCGGAGCCTGTGCTCCGCGACGGGAGAGGCCACAACAGTGAGAGGTCCGCGTACCGCAAAAAAAAAAAAAAAGACATAGACAACGTTTCCTAAGCAAAAGATTTAAGAAGAAAATAAATTAGTTATTTCTAATTAAGCCTATGTTGGCTTTCACTCCTTAAATATTATTATTGTTTGCTCTGTAAAATAAAAAGTACAGGTCATCTTGATTTTCCATAGAGATCGGAGGCACAGAAATAGAAAATTTTAGATATTTTTCTCCACTTAATTTGCATGCAGGTATGTGTGTCATTTAGCAAATCACTTACATAAATTTAATTATATTCCATTTCCAGATTATGCAACTTTAACAAACAACAAGAAGGAAGATGAACTGCCCAACTCTTATTTTGTGACTATTTTCATTGGCAAAGAAAACAATATTTTAAATGGAAGGCCAAGAACAAACAGAGGTCAGAAGGGACTGAAGCTGGGTAAGATCTTAAAAAGGCACTTGGCTGCACTAAACGAGTTCCAGCCTCCTGACCTGTCTGAATCACAGGGTCCAAGAGAAGGTGCCTAAGAGACTGCTGACCCACTGCTTGCAGTCATGAACGAATAAGGCACAATGAGAAAGGGGAAATGGCCTAATTTGCAAAAGAGGATGAAACTATATTCCAGATAATGTAGACTGGAAAGTTTAAGTGAATTCCAGACAAAACTCTGGGACAAATTACTAAGCAGATGATCAGTGAGCACTTATGAAAGGGAAGCAGGGTCACTGAGAACCAGCCTGCTCAAAAAGAACAAGTCATGCCAGACAAGCTTCATTCATTAAGAGGGTTACTATGAAGGCAGCTGACAAATGTAGAAACCTGGCACTGATTTAAAACCAGTTTCTGAGGTACTTTCATAAATATTATCTAAACATCAAAATAACTGGTGTGAGAGGGTAAACTATCCTCACTTTATTTTTATTTTTTATTTTTATTTTCTGGCCACACTGCATGGCTCGTGGGATCTTAGTCCCCCAACTAGGGATCAAATGTGTACCCCCTGCAGTGGGAGCGTGAAGTCTTAACCACTGGACCACCAGGGAAGTCCCCATCCTCATTTCATACATAAGAAAACTGAAGTTTAGCAAATTAAGCAATTTGGACCATGGCACTCGTTTGGAAATGCTGGAGCTGAAAATCTGATCCCTGGTCTTCCAACCAGAAATCTAAAGCTATTCTCACCATGCCATTAACAGCCTTCTCTGGCAAAAGGGGAACTGGGCTTTAACAAGAAATTTGGTCCTTGTGGACAAGATGGAAAGATACAGCCCAGAAGGAGGTAGAATGGTTGGATTTGTAACTGGTCAAAATAACATGGGAGAATAGCAGTGGATTACTGTACCAAGATCATTTTGGAAGAAGATGCCCAATAGCATGCCAAAGTCTCTGCCAAGATTTTAACTTGGAGAAAAACAGATTACATGCTGACCATTTGTAGATATCACAAAGCTAAAAAAAAACAACTAACTTGTTAAATAGAAATTCAGGATTCAAAAAGATTATAACAGCTTTGGGCTTCCCTGGTGGCGCAGTGGTTAAGAATTCGCCTGCCAATGCAGGAGACACGGGTTCAAGCCCTGGTCCCGGAAGATCCCACATGCCGTGGAGCACTTACGTGCACCACAACTACTGAGCCTGCGCTCTAGAGCCTGTGAGCCACAACTACTGAAGCCCGTGCACCACAACTACTGAAGCCCGCATGCCTAGAGCCTGTGCTTCACAACTAGAGGAGCCACCCCAATAAGAAGCCCATGCACCGCAATGAAGAGTAGACCCTGCTCGCCACAACTAGAGAAAGCCCGCGCACAGCAACGAAGACCCAACGCAGCCAAACATAAATAAATAAAATAATTTAAAAAAAGATTATAATAGCTTAAAACTAAAGCTGAATCTAACAAGATAAATACATGTACTGAAATTTCTAACCTCAGAACTACAAAGGCTAAGGGTAGAAAATACATAACAACAATATAATATAATAGAAAGTAACATATAACAGCAATAAATGTTAAAAGTGACTATAAAAACACAGTGAAGCTGTGACAAATGAGGTGGGAAGGGGTATGGAGGGGGTGGGATTTAGCTGAACAAGAGAAAGAATTTTAAAACAGGTTGCAAGTCCCTAATTATCACAGGAAAGACTAAGGAGAAGGTATCTTTGGTAATTCACACAATAGTTCAATTGTATAATTCGAGAGGACACTGGATTCAAGACCTATTCTCTCATATCCTTTTGAGGGTAGGAAAGGAGAAAAAACAAGGGCTGCACTGAGCACCTTTATCTACTCACATGCCATCTCTTCCCAGGAGAGGGCAGAAGGAATTACAGACACCAAGAAGAGAGTGTGCAGGACAAGTCCTGGTCCTTGGGGTAAGTCTCTGCCAGGGCACTCTGAGAAGAAAATGCTCCTCAGTATGAGGGGCTTCCCCTTTGGCAACCCAGGCTCTTTGGTCTACAGAGGGTAAATAAAATACTTCCTGAGCTATAAACCTTAGTCTCCTAACTAGAGTTGTCTTATATCTAGATTAAGCCTAATCTCTCCTTCACAAGAAATCAAAATGTAAGTGAAAAACGGTGCGGTGTCTGAGGAACAGGTAAACCCAAAGCCTAAAGGTTGTATGAACGTCCTCAAGCACAGGGGACAAGTTCTAATCCTGATCTTAGCCAGACCTCATACTAGCAAGCTCTGTATCACTCCATTCTCAGGGCCCCTTCATGACTCCCCACTGGCAACTTAACTTCAGCCCCGTCCCCTGAACCCAAGAACAGAGGACCAGCTCTAGGCCAAGCCACTCCAAAAGCTCCTCATCTTTAGGAACAGCAAACACAACCCCCATTCCAACCACGTGGGCTCACAGCTATACAGACTTAGCTGCTCTGTAGCACTCTTAAACCTAGAAGTCAGACAAGGGTAGACTGGGATGGAGACAGCGGGAGAGCCTCAAGTGCAGCACACATGTGTAGCCTGAAGACAACACAAGATGGGCCTTCAGTCAGAGGCCATCTAGACGCAGGAATGAAGACCTTCCAAACACAACCTCTGAATGGAAATCTGAAGACTAAGCCTAAAACTTAGGGAAAGGGACCTGACAGGGGAGTCTCTGTCTCAGCTCACAGCTCAAGTGGAGAACTGGGTCCAGCTAGCAGGAAGTCCCAACAGCACAATGGTACAACCTATTCCTCATAACTCCCACAGACTCTGGGCCCCGACCCTCAACCCAAATATGGTCAAATTAAGACGTCACACTACACTGAGCAGAAATCCACTTAAAAAGACAAGGCTAGACAAATTATTCTGTAACAAACTTATATTTTCACAGAGTAGAATGAAATGAAAAAACACTTACTTCTTTGTCAGTTTTCAACAAACTCTCACCACCAGCCGCTGAAAGGGTACCTAAGGCCTGCCCGAGAGGATGAACCACCGCATTGGCCACCTCTCGCCCAACGCTCTCTGGATAGCTGTGTAGCACGCTGGTGTGGCCCTGATCATTCTGAATCACCAAATGCAGCGACCTCCACTCAGAGTACATCGTGCCGCTAAAGGACTATCCAAATGGCACCTGAAAAGACAAAAGAGAATTACAAGTCAAACTATATTGTTGCAAACTAATAAAACTTAGTAAAATACATATTTACCCTACATAGCAAGATAAAGAAGCTGTAAATATATTGCCTTGAGAAGACTGAGGAAAAAAAACATTTAAATGTCTTGAGAATGTCCTAAATAGCCTCTTAGTGAGATCAGGTAGGAAAGGCAGACCCTGGGAAGCAGCTCTCTGAGCACCTCCCCAAAAGAGCCCTCAGAAGCCCAGAGTAGAGCTGGGGCAGATGATCATCGTGCAAGGGGATAAAATAATCAAATTTGGTACACTCACAGCATGAGGGAACCTTCTACATTTCATGTTCCAGAATAGAAAAAGACAGAAGAAGGGTATGCTCTAAGTAGGAAAGGGAGACAAAGGAAAGGGTTTACTCTAGGTCCCAGATTTTTCAGTCAACAGTTTCCAAGTACCTATTACTTGCTAGAAACATACCCCTGCAATTTCCCACCAATGCCCTCAAATCAGACATAAAATTCTTTGAGAATATTTCATTCTCTACAGCAGTGGCATACATTCTTCTGGTAATGGGTCCCCTGGAAGTCAATGTCCTTCAGAAAACATGTAAAGACCTGCCACTTACTGAGCATTTACTACATACTACTCATGAAATCACACAACTCTATGAAAATTAAATAATGCTATCCCTAATTCACAGATGAAAAAACTGAGGCATAGAGAGGTCTGCTGCTTCCCTGAGGCTTCACAACTATAACATGGTAGAGGTGGGTTTTGAGTCCACATCTGTTGGGCTCCAGGGACCATGCTCTTAACTATAGCATGTACTGCCCCTCACTAACCTATACATTATCCATGACATGTCCTGCTTTTCCCTATGCTGTATATTCTCCATGAAAAGACATCTAAGTCTACCATACAAACGAGAAACTTTAGCCACAGAAAACATATCTATATGAATGCAATGTAAATATTACAATCATAAATGCCATACTCATGACTAGAATCAAGGATGGTTAGTCCTTTCCAATTAATTTCTATTAACTTTCATTTTCTACTTGCTCTGAAATCTGTTTGCCCAGCCAGCAGAGTTTAAGGATACATTTAAGCTTTAAAAAGTTCTATCCCTTAAACTAGTTTTTCTTCAAACTGGTAGCTTTGTTTAATTTGATCTTACATTCCAGCTATCTTACATTTATCCTCATTCCAGTTCAATAAGTATCAGTGTTTTTCAAGAGGATATGGTCCTCCTCTGAACCAAGAGGCCCTGAAAATGGGAAGGCCGAAAGGATGCACCAGAATCGAACAAGGTACCTACAATGTGAAGGATGGGTGGATGCGACTGACTGTTAAAGTTGCCTCAATTTCCTTAGGATTTATAAGGAACCCCCCTAAGGATATCCTGATGTTCCCCCTGCCCCCAGCACCACCGCCCTAAAATAAGCACTCTCAAAAACGGACAGGAAAATTTGTGGCCCTGAACCAAGATGACGGAGTAGAAGGACGTGCTCTCACTCCCTCTTGTGAGAACACCAGAATGACAACTAGCTTGCTGGACAATCATCAACACAAAGACACTGGAACTCACCAAAAAAGATACCCCACATTCAAAGACAACAGAGAAGCTGCAATGAGACGGAGGGAGGGGCACAGTCACAGTAAAATCAAATCCCATAACTGCCGGGTGGGTGACTCACAGACTGGAGAACATTTATACCACAGAAGTCCACCCACTGGAGTGAAGGTTCTGAGCCCCACGTCAGGCTTCCCAACCTGGGGGTCCAGCAACGGGAGGAGGAATTCCTAGAGAATCAGATTTTGGAGGCCAGCGGGATTTGATTGCAGGACTTTGACAGGACTGGGGGAAACAGAGACTCCACTCTTGGAGGGCACACACAAAGTAGTGTGCACATCGGGACCCAGGGGAAGGAGCAGTGACCCCAGGGGAGACTGAACCAGACCTACCTGCTAGTGTTGGAGGGTCTCCTGCAGAGGCGGGGGGTGGTTGTGGCTCACCGTGGGGACAAGGACACTGGCAACAGAAGTTCTGGGAAGTACTCCTTGGCGTGAGCCCTCCCAGAGTCCACCATTAGCCCCACCAAAGAGCCCAGGTAGGCTCCAGTATTAGGTTGCCTCAGGCCAAACAACCACAGGGAGGGAATCCAGCCCCACCTACCAGCAGTCAAGTGGATTAAAGTTTTACAGAGTTCTGCCCACCAGAGCACCAGTCAGCTCTACCCACCACCAGTCCCTCCCAACAGGAAACTTGCACAAGCCTCTCAGATAGCCTCATCCACCAGAGGGCGGACAGCAGAAGCAAGAAGAACTACAATCCTGCAGCCTGTGGAACAAAAACCACATTCACAGAAAGATGGACAAGATGAAAAGGCGGAAGGCTATGTACCAGATGAAGGAACAAGATAAAACCCCAGAAAAACAACTAAATGAAGTGGAGATAGGCAACCTTCCAGAAAAAGAATTCAGAATAACGATAGTGAAGATGATCCAGGACCTCGGAAAAAGAATGCAGGCAAAGATCGAGAAGGTGCAAAAAATGTTTAACACAGACCTAGAAGAATTAAAGAACAAAAAAACAGAGATGAACAATAACTGAAATGAAAACTACACTAGAAGGAATCAACAGCAGAATAACTGAGGCAGAAGAACGAATAAGTGACCTGGAAGACGGAATGGTGGAATGCACTGCTGCGGAACAGATTAAAGAAAAAAGAATGAAAAGAAACGAAAACAGCCTAAGAGACCTCTGGGACAACATTAAACTCAACAACATTCGCATTATAGGGGTCCTAGAAGGAGAAGAGAGAGAGAAAGGACCAGAGAAAATATATGAAGAGGTTATAGTCGAAAAGTTCCCTAACATGGGAAAGGAAATAGCCACCCAAGTCCAGGAAGCACAGCGAGTCCCATACAGGATAAACCCAAGGAGAAACACATAGAGACACACAGTAATCAAATTGGCAAAAGTTAAAGACAAAGAAAAATTATTGAAAGCAGCAAGGGAAAAACGACAAATAACATACAAGGGAACTCCCATAAGGTTAACAGCTGATTTCTCAGCAGAAACTCTACAAGCGAGAAGAGAGTGGCATGATATACTTAAAGTGATGAAAGGGAAGAACCTACAACCAAGATTACTCTATCCAGCAAGGATCTCATTCAGATTCAATGGAGAAATCAAAAGCTTTACAGACAAGCAAAAGCTAAGAGAATTCAGCACCACCAAACCAGCTCTACAACAAATGCTAAAGGAACTTCTCTAAGTGGGAAACACAAGAGAAGAAAAGGACCTACAAAAACAAACCCAGAACAATTAAGAAAATGGTCATAGGAACATACATATCGATAATTACCTTATACGTGAATGGGTTAAATGCTCCAACCAAAAGACACAGGCTAACTAAATGGATACAAAAACAAGACCCATATATATGCTGTCTACAAGAGACCCATTTCAGACCTAGGGACACATACAAACTGAAAGTGAGGAGATGGAAAAAGATATTCCATGCAAATGGAAATCAAAAGAAAGGTGGAGTAGCAATACTCATATCAAATAAAATAGACTTTAAAATAATGTTATAAGAGACAAGGAAGGACACTACATAATGATGAAAGGATCAATCCAAGAAGAAGATATAACAATTATAAATATATATATGCACCCAACATAGGAGCACCTCAATACATAAGGCAACTGCTAACAGCTAAAAAAGAGAAAATAGACAGTAATACAATAATAGTTGGGGACTTTAACACCTCACTTACACTAATGGACAGATCAACCAAAATGAAAATAAATAAAGAAACAGAAGCTTTAAATGACACAAAAGACCAGATAGATTTAATTGATATTTATAGGACATTCCATCCAAAAACAGCAGATTACACTTTCTTCTCAAGTGCACACAGAACATTCTCCAGGATAGATCACATCTTGGGTCACAAATCAAGCCTCAGTAAATTTAAGAAAATTGAAATTATATCTAGCATCTTTTCTGACAACGCTATGAGATTAGAAATCAATTACAGGGAAAAAAACGTAAAAAACACAAACACATGGAGGCTAAACAATACGTTACTAAATAACCAAGAAATCACTGAAGAAATCAAAGAGGAAATCAAAAAATACCTAGAGACAAATGACAATGAACACACAGAGAATCCAAAACCTATGGGATGCAGCAAAAGCAGTTCTAAGAGGGAAGTTTATAGCTATACAAGCCTACCTCAAGAAACAAGAAACATCTCAAACAAACAATCTAACCTTACACCTAAAGGAACTACAGAAAGAAGAACAAACAAAACACAAAGTTATCGAAGGAAAGAAATCATAAAGATCAGAGCAGAAATAAATGAAATAGAAACAAAGGGGGCTTCCCTGGTGGCGCAGTGGTTGGGAGTCCGCCTGCCGATGCAGAGGACGTGGGTTCGTGCCCCGGTCTGGGAAGATCCCACATGCCACGGAGCGGCTGGGCCCGTGAGCCATGGCCACTGGGCCTGTGCGTCGGGAGCCTGTGCTCCGCAACGGGAGAGGCCACGGCAGTGAGAGGCCCGCGTAACACAAAAAAAAAAAAAAAAAAAAAAAGAAACAAAGGAAACAAGAGCAAAGATGAATAAAACAAAAAGCTGGTTCTTTGAGAAGATAAACAAAATTGATAAACCATTAGCCAGATTCATCAAGAAAAAGAGGGAGAGGACTCAAATCAATAAAACTAGAAATGAAAAAGGAGAAGTTACAACAGACACCATAGAAATACAAAGCATCCTAAGAGACTACTACAAGCAACTCTATGCCAATGAAATGGACAACCTGGGAGAAATGGACAAATTCTCAGAAAGGTATAAGCTTCCAAGACTGAACCAGGAAGAAATAGAAAATATGAACAGACCAAACACAAGTAATGAAATTGAAACTGTGATTAAAACTCTTCCAACAAACAAAAGTCCAGGACCAGATGGTTTCACAGGTGAATTCTATCAAACATTTAGAGAAGAGCTAACACCCACCCTTCTCAAACTCTTCCAAAAAACTGCAGAGGAAGGAACACTCCCAAACTCATTCTATGAGGCCACCATCACCCTGATACCAAAACCAGACCAAGATACTACCAAAAAAGGAAATTACAGACCAATATCACTCATGAATATAGATGCAAAAATCCTCAACAAAATACTAGCAAACAGAATCCAACAACACATTAAAAGGATCATACACCATGATCAAGTGGGATTTATCCCAGGGATGCAAGGATTCTTCAATATACGCAAATCAGTCAATGTGATACACCATACTAACAAATTGAAGAAGAAAAACCATCATCTCAATAGATGCCAAAAAAGCTTCTGACAAAATTCAACACCCATTTATGATAAAAACTCTCCAGAAAGTGGGCATAGAGGGAACCTACCTCAAAATAATAAAGGCCATATATGACAAACCCACAGCAAACATCATTCTCAATGGTGAAAAACTGAAAGCATTTCCTCTAAGATCAGGAACAAGACAAGGATGTCCACTCTCGCCACTATTATTCAACATAGTTTTGCAAATCCTAGCCACGGCAATCAGAGAGGAAAAAGAAATAAAAGGAATACAAAGTGGAAAAGAAGAAGTAAAACTGTCACTCTTTGCAGATGACGTACTATACATAGAGAATCCTAAAGATACCACCAGAAAACTACTAGAGCTAATCAATGAATCTGGTAAGGTTGCAGGATACAAAATTAATGCACAGAAATCTCTTGCATTCCTATACACTAATGATGAAAAATCTGAAAGAGAAATTAAGGAAACACTCCCATTTACCATTGCAACAAAAAGAATAAAATACCTAGGAATAAACCTACCTAGGGAGACAAAAGATCTGTATGCAAAAACTATAAGACACTGATGAAAGAAATTAAAGATGATACCAACAGATGGAGAGATATACCATGTTCTTAGATTGGAAGAATCAATATTGTGAAAATGACTATACTACTCAAAGCAATCTACAGATTCAATGCAATCACCATCCAATTACCAATGGCATTTTTTTATGTAACTAGAACAAAAAATCTTAAAATTTGTATGGGGACACAAAAGACCCCAAATAGCCAAAGCAGTCTTGAGGGAAAAAAACGGAGCCGGAGGAATCAGACTCCCTGACTTCAGACTATACTGCAAAGCTACAGTCATCAAGACAATATGGTACTGGCACAAAAACAGAAACATAGATTAATGGAACAAGATAGAAAGCCCAGAGATAAACCCATGCACCTATGGTCAACTAATCTATGACAAAGGAGGCAAGGATATACAATGGAGAAAAGACAGTCTCTTCAATAAGTGGTGCTGGGAAAACTGGACAGCTACATGTAAAAGAATGAAATTAGAACACTCCCTAACACCATACACAAAAGTAAACTCAAAATGGATTCGAGACCTAAATGTAAGACCGGACACTATAAAACTCTTAGAGGAAAACATAGGAAGAACACTCTGACATAAATCACAGCAAGATCTTTTTTGATCCACCTCTTAGAGTAATGGAAACAAAAACAAACAAATGGGACCTAATGAAACTTAAAAGCTTTTGCACAGCAAAGGAAACCATAAACAAGATGAAAAGACAACCCTCAGAATGGGAGAAAATATTGGCAAACAAATCAACAAAGAATTAATCTCCAAAATATATAAACAGCTCATGCAGCTCAATATAAAAGAAACAAACAACCCAATCCAAAAATGGGCAGAAGACCTAAATAGACATTTCTCCAAAGAAGATATACAGGTGGCCAAGAGGCACATGAAAAGCTGCTCGACATCACTATTAGAGAAATGCAAATCAAAACTACAATGAGGTATCACCTCACACCAGTTAGAATAGGCATCATCAGAAAATCTACAAACAACAAATGCTGGAGAGGGTGTGGAGAAAAGAGAACCCTCTTGCACTCTTGGTGGGAATGTAAATTGATACACCCACTATGGAGAACAGTATGGAGGTTCCTTTAAAAACTAAAAATAGAATTACCATATGATCCAGCAATCCCACTACTGGGCATATACCCAGAGAAAACCATAATTCGAAAAGACACATGCACCTCAGTATTCACTGCAGCACTATTTACAATAGCCAGGTCATGGAAGCAACCTAAATGCCCATCGACAAATGAATAGGATAAAGAAGATGTGGTACATATATACAATGGAATATTACTCAGCCATAAAAAGGAACGAAACTGGGTCATTTGTTGAGACGTGGATGGATCTAGAGACTGTCATACAGAGTGAAGTAAGTCAGAAAGAGAAAAACAAACATTGTATATTAACTCATACATGTAGAACCTAAATAAATGGTACAGATGAACCAGTTTGCAGGGCAGAAGTTGAGACACAGATGTAGAGAACAAACGTATGGACACCAAGGGGGTAAGCCACAGGTGTGTGTGTGTGTGTGTGTGTGTGTGTGTGTGTGTGTGTGTGATGAATTGGGCAATTGGGATTGACATGTATACACTGATGTGTATAAAACTGATGACTAATAAGAATTTTTTTTAAAAATGGAAGGGAAAAAAGGGGTGACTCTGATAGGTTGCCATTCTCATCGGACTATAACTTACACCCACACAACATTTTTTTCTCACCTTTTTTTATGAACATATATATAAACAGACACACACATACATATACATATAGTATATAGTATAATACACACACTATAATCTCTTCAATAAATGCACAAGAACATTATACTACAAGGTTTTTTGTTTGGTTTTAGTGTGATTTTTTACCCTTTACATTTGTCTTCATTCCCTACCCAAATAATTCACTTCCCTGAATAGATAATCCATTTAACCAACCTAACACTTCCTTGTGTAGTTTGCTCCACCCTAACTCAGTCATATTAAAATAATTTATATACACACATAGCTAGGGACTATATACTTTTCTACATCTTTTTTCCATTCACCAGTACCTCATGAATATCCTTCCAATAAGGTTCTTTTTAATGGCTGTGTAATATTCCATGATATGGTACAATTTATTCAGTCTCCCAATGATTTACATTTACTTCATTTCCCATATTTTGTTACCAGGAAATAATGATGCAATAAATATGCTTCCTTATATATCCTTAAGTAGTGGCCTTTTAATTTCTATGGAACAAGTTTCCAAGAGTGAAACAACTGGATCAAGGAGTACATGTATTTTTAATGTTAATAGGTCTTGCCAGATAGATTCCCAAGAAGCTGTAACAACTCCCATTTACATTAGGAATGGATGAGAGCCCTTCCCTCCTCTCACTCCCAATCTTTTGCCAAGAACCAGATTTATTTACACATTTATTTATTTGCCAATTTGGTAGGTATGAAATGAAATTTCATTATTCTAGCCAAATATATATTTTTTTATTTTATAACTTCTAGTTTTGAGTCTCGCTTAGGTGATTTCTCCCTCCTATCCCCTGTATCAGTGTTCTTCAAACTGTGGGTCATAAAATAAATGAAATAGATAATACTTTTTAATTATATGGAATAGAATATACAATAAAGGCACCACACACAGTAAAGGTAAGCAATGTTCTGTGAGACTTGTTTCATTTTTTATATACGCATATGTTCTGGGTCATAATGTAAAATACGTAAAATATTTATTATGCGTCTAGGTCCAGAAGCTTAAAGACATAACCCTAAAGTGTATAATGGAGTTACTAGATTTCCATGCAAGATAATTCTTCACATTTAAGTTTTATATCACCTGAAATTTACTTCTACAAGTGGTATAGGAAAGATCCAATTTTATTTTCTTAGAGATGTATAGTAAGCTGTGTCAACATCATCTATTAAAAACACATCCTTGGGCTTCCCTGGTGGCACAGTGGTTGAGAATCTGCCTGCTAATGCAGGGGACACGGGTTCGCGCCCTGGTCTGAGAGGATCCCACATGCCGTGGAGCAACTAGGCCCGTGAGCCACAACTGCTGAGCCTGCGCATCTGGAGCCTGTGCTCCACAACAAGAGAGGCCACAATAGTGAGAGGCCCGCACACCGCGATGTAGAGTGGCCCCTGCTTGCCACAACTAGAGAAAGCCCTTGCACAGAAACGGAGACCCAACACAGCAAAAATTAATTAATAAACTCCTACCCCCAACATCTAAAAAAACAAAAACAACACATCCTTGCAACTAAGCCCATGTGCTGCAACTACTGAGCCCGCGTGCTGCAACTACTGAAGCCCACGCGCCTAGAGCCCGTGTTCCACAACAAGAGAAGCCACCGCAATGAGAAACCCGCGCACCTCAACGAAGAGTAGACCCCACTCGCCACAACTAGAGAAAGCCCACGCACAGCAATGAAGACCCAATGCAGCCAAAAAACAAAAAAATAAAAGCACGTCCTTTCCCACTGACCTGAAATACCAATTTTGTCATATATTAGACTCTCATTTATATAGGAATCTATTTACAAATCTGTTCTGTTCAACTATTTGTCTATTCCTATGCTAACGCCATATCCATTTTTAAAAATTAATTTTTATTTTTGGCTGCATTGGGTCTTTGTTGCTGCGTGCGGGCTTTTTCTAGTTGTGGCGAGCGGGGGCTACTCTTTGTTATGGTGCACGGGCTTCTCATTGTGGTGGCTTCTCTTGTTGCGGAGCACGGGCTCTAGGCACGCGGGCTTCAGTAGTTGTGGCTCATGGGCTGTAGAGTGCAGCCTCAGTAGTTGTGGCGCACAGGCTTGGTTGCTCCACAGCATGTGGGATCTTCCGGGACCTGGGCTAGAACCCACGTCCCCTGCATTGGAGGCTTCTTAACCACTACGCCACCAAGGAAGTCCAGCCATAATGATTTAAATTCAGTGGCTTTATAGAATGTTTTAACATCTGAAAAGGAAGCCCCCTTTACTTTGACTACTCTTTTTCAAAACTTTATCAGCTACTCTCAGGCATTTACTCTTTTATATAAAAGTTATGATGACTTCATCCAATTAAAGAAAAAAACCTTGCCTAAAATTCTAATTGAAATTGCTTATCCACGTTCCCAGTTTTACCTTCTATGGCCACTTTCCCACCCCATCCTCCAAGCTATGACCCAAAGAACTACCGATGATTGCTCAAAACCGACAAGTTTGTTCATACCCTGTATTACTGCTCATGCTGTTCCCCACCTCTTTCCACCTTACGAAGTCTTCACACTTCAAAGCACAGGTCAAATATCCTCTTTGGTAAAACTTTTTTTGACTCCTCCAGTCACCGCTCTTCACCAGCTGAGTGCCTGCTACAGGCTATTCATATTAAGCTTCACGTCTGGTTATTCGTTAGCTTTGTAAATATATCTTCACCACAAGTGTGTCAACCTTTTTTGAGGGGAAGCCTCACTTCCTGAATCTTTGAGAAGTCCTTGGCACACAGTGAATACTGAATGTTTCAGAATGTCAAGGTTTATCAATGGGAAAAAGGAAGATGTTAGAAGGTGTTCCCTTTACGCCACTGAAGGAAGTCCAAAATTTTGCATGTTGTATACATATAAAAATTGAAAATGTCCATTTGCTTTAAGCTATTTATTAGTATAAAAAAGTAGTTGGATGGTTTTCAAATATTCAAGGAATATTTAAATAATATTTAGCGGCCATTTCGGATAATACATTGTTGGAGGGAAAAATATGTTTTAAGAAGAAAAAAAAAAAGACAAGCTAGCTCTCAAACTCCACTGTATACATAAGAATCACTGGGGGGGGCCCTTTGGTTTAAAATGTAGATTTCAAAACTCCATCCCTAAAAAGCTCAATTCTGTAGGTCTGGGTTAGGGCCTGGGAATTTGCATTTTTAAGAAACAGCTACCACCCTTCCCAATTCTGAAGTAAAGACAGGAGTATCTTTCTTGAAAAAAACACTATGAAAGACCAATCAAAACAGGATTAATAGCTCTTAAATTCTTCTTAAAATTTTTAAAAAGTTTTTAAATGTAAGAGATTTAAATTCTTCAAATCTATCAATGTTTAAATGATTACATGGAAGAAAATGAAATAAATGCTTCAAGAAACATGTAAGGTAGGGACTTCCCTGGTGGCCCAGTGGGTAAGACTCTGCGCTCCCAATGCAGGGGGCCTGGTTTCAAACCCTGGTCCAGGAATCAGATCCTGCATGCATGCCGCAACTAAGAAGTCCGCATGTTGCAACTAAAGACGCCACGTGCCCCAACTAAAGAGCCCACATACTGCAACTAAGACCGAGAGAAAAAGTTGAACTAAAATATTTAACACATGTAACAGAAAAATACAGCTGCTAAATTTCAACAGAATACATAAAAGACAAAAAATAATAAGACAAAGATGTACCTTATAATTACAGTTGTCCCTTGGTATCCACAGGGAACTGGTTCGAGGACCCTCCAATACCAAAATCACAGATGCTCAAGTCCCTTATATAAAAGTATGTGGCATATAACCTATGCACATCCTCCCATATACTTTAAATCATCTCTAGATTATTTATAATACCTAATACAATGTAAATGCTATGTAAATAGTTGTAAGTACAATATAAATGCCGTGTAAATAGCTGCCTACATACAGCAAATTCAGGTTTTTCTTTTTGGAACTTTCTGGATTTTTTTTCCCCAAATATCTTTGATTCATGGTTGGTTGAATCTGCAAACGCAGAACCCACTAACAGAAAGGGTCAACTGCAGAGGCAAATTAAACAATGAAGAGAAAATGAACACTGGAAACAAACATAAAAAAAAATCAAAGAAACACAAAGTTAAGTAACTAAGGCATCATTTTGTAAATATTAAACTAGCAAAATGAGTGATAAAAACTCACTCTGATTTAGGAGGTAAGGCCAACAGGACACATTCAAGAGTTTAGGGCAATGATTTTCAATTAAAAAAAAAAAGGACTGCCCCCCCAGGGTATTTTGGAAATATTAAGTGCACTTTTGGTTAATGCAACAACTGGGGCATGTTACTGGTATTTATGGGCAGATCCAGGATATCTAGACATCCTGTAACCCAGGTGACAGTCCTGCACAATAAATAATTTTGCTACATTTCACCTGACTTTCTAATGTCTGCCAGAAAATCATTCTGTTCTTAATTGTCTAAGGCTAAAAATCTAACTTCATTTTACTCATAAATACAAAATATTTTGTGCTATTTTAATATACACTTAATTTTCCAGTAACACAATTAACCATGCAAACCGAGGAAAGATTCAACTTTTTTATGTTTAGAACCTTACCATACCAAGAACTGTTCACCATTTCAGAACAATCACATCACCAAAGGCCATACCTTTTGTGGTGTCTGAGTTGTTAATACCACACGCTGCTGTCAGGAACACAATCACAAGAACTACATGCTACTTACTTAGCCCTTATTTCAAAATGTCAAATATAAAGTGCCATATTACTATCTTACTTCTCAAGTTATAAGTAGACACAAGCATCTGACCATTTTGTTATGTCCTCTAGTATAGCTCTACCTGAGCATTTTTACTGAAATACCAATTTTATTGGAAGGATAATAATTTATGGTTTTCATTTGTTATTGTTAGTTTCACAGATTTTTTTTTAAATTCTATGTGTTGGTAGGTTATATATTATCTGTTAATTTCAGGATACTGAAGCAGTCATTACCAATATTAGGTCTGGGAAGGATGAAAACCTCCAGTCTAGGAAACCAAACATGGGGTAAAGTGGGTAGGGTGCACATTGGGGCAAATTAGAGAATTAAGGTTCTCTTTAAAGGACACAATCACTACTCAGCCCTAGCCAACTATCACCTTGAAGGAATGTAGACCCCAGTGCTGTCTGATAATCCAGTTTTTCAAGAGACACAGAAAATCTGAACATCTCTGTGAAGTCCACTCTTTAAATGTTGGCAACTAATTCAAGTTTAAAAAAAAAAAAACAGGATGTAAGCTAAAAAGAACTCATCTATGGGTCAATTTACGCCTCTGATCAAAGATAAAGGCATATGCTAGTTTCGGTAACTGAATTAGCATGATTCTTGTGGAGGGAAGGTAGGGAGGCATACACTATGAATGAGCCATTGCAGCCCTGAAAGTCACCCTAACCCACCTCTGCTCCAGGGTCTGGGCTTATAACCCAACTATGGAAGTCCTATAACTTCATTTTGTTTCATGTTTGTTGCTCTTAGGAAAAAAGAAGATGAGGGCAGAGTGTAATGTCACAGATTTGGCAGGGTAAGTCCCGTTGGGTCCAGTTTTGTCATTGGCCAGCCTAGACTTAAACACGCAAGTAAGAACCTCCTCTTGCTGTTGCAGCTCAGGCTGTCCAAAGCAACCCAGAGATCTCAGAGAACATCTGTAGTTTCAAGAACCAGAATTGTTTCACAGTCTAGGTCCTCCTGGGCAAAGATGTTCGTATGTGCATCAACCTTACAGGATAGCACCATGGCAAAACCCTGATGGGCCTTGATTGCCTAGTCCACTTGCCATGGAATTGTTTGTAGCTCTATCCTGCCGATAAATTGACACACTTGTAAGGCACCTCAGCCTAATGCCATTTTTCTAACCATTCACCCAAGGATAGCACGAATGTTTTGCCAATACGTAGTGGGAGACATAGTAATATCAGGTGCTTTGACCCAGTAATAACACTTAATTTATCCTGATAAACAACTCAATAGAAAAATGCACGAGGCATTCATTCACTGTAGTGAATTGCACATAAGATGGGGAAGTGATCAGAATTTAACTGTCCATCAATAATGGAATACCTTCACAATTAGGGCATATTAACTCTATATACTATAATGTAGCCATTAAACACAGAGATGAGAAGCATGAAAACAAATAGGAGACTGGTTAAGAGCCAGGACTCTGGAACTAGACTTCTTAGATTCAAATCCCAGTTCCACCACCTGCAAGTTGGAAAATCCTGCAAAAGTTGCTCTATCTCTGTGTCTGAGCATCCTCATCTGTTAAATGGAGATAACAGTAGGGTAACAGCCTACTTTGGAGTTGTGATTAGAGAATCAAGACATGTAAGATATTTGGTCCTATCTAGTCCATAGTAAGCAATCAACAAACGATAGCTCTTATGGAGGAAGAATACTATGAATCATCAGATTGGAGATTTGAAATTAACTTAGTAAAAACTGAGGGCAGAGAATGAGAGAAAGTTTAACTTTATCATAGGAATAATACAAAAGGAAGTGAATTCCTATTAAAGAAATTTGACGGAAGTATCTAAGACAGGCTGAAGGGACAGCAGGAAAGCAGACTCCAGTGTCTCTAATATATTGAGAAAGGGGAGGGCAGGAAGGATGGGAACATTGCAGGGAGGGTTGGGCACTGTGGTGAGATACTGAAGTCAGATGGTTGAGAGCTTTGACTGCTGTGTTAGGATCCTATGAGTCTCCTTCCCAGCTAGGCTCTGTTGGCTATCAACTTGAGCTGCGAGCAGAGAAGTCTCCACTTTCAATACTCCAGAAGTGATAGGAGGAAAGCAAAGATGACAGTGCTACCCTGCAGATCACTTAATCGCCTTCCTAACTCTGCATGTATCCATTTTCTAGGTAATCTCTGGATGTTTCTACTATCAGGTCACTGTGTGCTGGGTAACAGTTTATGACTTGTAGGTACTACCACAAAGTAACATGAAGGTTTGGTCTAACTGACAAACTACCAAAATGATCAATGCAGTGGTAGACACACTAAGACCACAGCTTGGCATTAATTACATCAATTAACTCAGCCAATATTTATTACATGCCTTCTATACACCAAGCACAGGGACTATAATAATGAATAAACATCATCCTTGCTCCCAAGGAGCTTCAAATCTAATTACAGAGAACAGGTTTTTTTTAACTTTGTAAATTCGTACATCAGTCATTTCATTAAACAAACATTTATTAAACACCTGCTATGTGTCAGGTATTGTCCTAACATGTAGGGAGGCAGATATGAATAGAACACAATGGCTGCCCAAAAGAAAGTTTCATAGTGAAGAAGACAAGAGAAATCCATGGTGAATAAATCCATGATACAGCAGTATTCAACATGGTAACTGACGTGATGAGTTACGAAGGTGGCATCCTACAACAGAAAAACAATTGCAGATCTTGCTTGATAACAATGTACCTTTGCATAATCATTTTCAAAGAGCTTTCACATATTATTTCATTTCAGTTCAATAACAAGCCTAGAAATTTAAGCAAGACAGATGTCACTAGCCTCTACAACTTGCTCAGGGTCACATCAAGTAACAGTAGAGCTGGGACAAGAAACTCCACCTCTTGCCTCGAAGTCCAACGCTCCTTCTTTTGTTCTGACTCTCGTACCTCACCATATGACCTTGGACAAGTCACTTGGCATTTCTTTGTCATAGTTTCCTCACCTGTAAAACAGGGAGAATACCTGCAGTACCTAGCTAAAGTGACTTAGGAAAAGGATCAAATAAAACAACGTAAGTCAACATACTTTGAGCTGTACAAATGCAAGGTACACACTATCAGGCATGCCTTGTTTCTCTTAGGAAAAATAGGGTACAGGGTGCCAAAACACTGAATAAATGAACTGAGTAAATAAATGCTGGATTTTAAGGTGCATAAGTGCATTCAAGGTCATCCATATAACCTTTACAACTAATAAAGGCAAAAGGAACATATTTCATATTTCTGTTGTAGTCCTATTGACCCCCAAGGCAAATATCAATCAAGCTTGGCCAAAAAGGAATGTATTCACCTGTGCACCAGATTCTGTTAAGGAGCCTATCAAACCCCTGAGTTACAAGAAAAGGAGACAGGTTTTGCCTGCATTCCTCCCCAAAAGTGAAAACAGGTAGTTTTTGCTAGTCTGTCCAAAAAAGTATGGATACCCTGCCTGTTCCCACCCCCACCACAGTTCTCATCTTTTATGCCTCAGACTTGCTCTAACACAGCAGCCATAACCACATGTTACTTAAATTTAAATTAAATTATAAATTCAGTTCCTTAAACTAGTCACATTTCAAGTCCTCAATATCACATGTGGTTAACTGCTACCACATTGGACAGTGCAGATATAGAACAGTTCCATCATTGTAGAAATTTCTATTTGACAGAGCTGCCTTAGATACTATACTTTTACTTTTATTACAACCCTGACTAGACTAGAGATTCCTGAAGGAAAGGGGCTGTGTCTTATTTATCTTAATATCCCCAGTTTATATAGCAAAGTACATGTCATACTACAAGCACTCATTATATATCTAACTTAATATCTCAAACATAGCAGACTACTCTGTCCACTTCCCCCATCCCCAACACACACACACACACACACAACAACAACAATAAGAAACAAGACATCCTCTCACATGAGGGGCATGAGGGTGGAAGGGGATACTGAGTCCAGAGAAAGGAGACCTGCATTCTATTCTTAGATGTGCTACAGCCAACCATGTAGTCTTGGGCAAGCTACCTATTTTCTGCATCTAAAACTCAAACTCCATGTACCTTAATTCTAAAACGTTTAATCGTCTTGCACCAAAGAAAATCATGTATTCTATCAAAAAGCCCTTTACACATGTCAGGGAACACATCTGCTAACACTGATGGGTACCTCAAATTAAAAAGAATCCATTTCTAGGGCTCAGGCTATCATGATTAGAGTCATTTTTGGTCTTTAACTGAGCATGTGCAGTTTTCCACCTTTTCTGGGGGATCAAACTAGAGACTTAAACCTCAGGCTTGAAGATTGAGTTTCTTCCATGTGCTGAGGCCAGAACTGGATACTCTGCCCATATCTGATCAGAGAAACAAGGGCAAGTTTCTTGAGTATCTGAATTTAACATAAATTATCCCATCAGTTTCTACATTAGCCTTAGCCTAAAATTTGAGTAAACAGTACAAAACAGAACCAAGAAAACTCTTTATATAACAATCTGTATGATGTAAAGAATGTCATTACGTGAAATGTGTTTCTTATTCAGTCCACATACTTTACCATATTTAACTACTATAGAAAATATTTATTGTCCAAAAACCTCTTCATAATGACCTTCACACGCATACTCACTCACTCACTTTTATAAACCTTACATGGTTTTAAGACCAGCCAAGAACAAATATAATCTGAACTACCAGGCTGCCTTCCTTTATAATTTGTAAATATGTTGGGCAACAGCAGTTCAGGCATTCTGTAATAAATCTATACTAAGTTTGTCAATTCCTCTGACATCAAGGTTTTAATCTTTATTAAGTACTTCTTAAGTCATCTCTCCTGGTAACAGGATGAACTACTACCAACAGCACTTCCATCTACTAGTATTTACCAAGTACCAGCAAGTTAACAACATTTAGTGGATGACAACTAAACACTAGTTTGGATGGCACAGTGTTTAGTAGGGAACACATGCAAAGGCCTAAGGGCAATAAAAAGGTTTCCACTACAGAACTGATTGTACCTGACTGTGATAAAACTAGATATTAAAAATCAACCAGGCTTCCCTGGTGGCGCAGTGGTTGAGGGTCTGCCTGCCAATGTGGGGGACACGGGTTCGAGCCCTGGTCTGGGAGGATCCCACATGCTACGGAGCAACTAGGCCCGTGAGCCACAATTACTGAGCCTGCGCGTCTGGAGCCTGTGCTCCGCAACAAGAGAGGCCGCGATAGTGAGAGGCCCGTGCACCGCGATGAAGAGTGGCCCCCACTTGCCGCAACTAGAGAAAGCCCTCGCACAGAAACGAAGACCCAACACAGCCATAAATAAATAAATAAATAAATAAAATTTAAAAAAAAAGAAAACATCATGAAATCTTACTATATGACACCATATGGTAAGAAGTCATTAAATAAAAAAAAAATCAACCAATGTTGACTGCACATAGTCTTCCCTAGTGTCTCGCCAGTTGTAATAATTCAATGTGTTTATTTAACTGCTGAATGAAAAGTTAACAAACCTAACTAGAGTATTTTCAAGCAAAAAGCACAAAACTCTGTAGAGCAAGAACTACCAAACACCTTTTGCAAAGGTGGAGATAGAGAAGAATCGGTTTGCAGCATGCAGTCTGTGACATAAAAGGGACACAAACATTCCATTCAGTAAAACCTTTGTGAGTCTCTATGTCAAAGAACTGGGAGGAATACAGAGATGAGAAAACATGGCTCAGTTGCTTACAATCTAATAAAACACAGAAATAGAACACAGTAAAATCACTGGTAAATTCCATTATGATGATGCTAAAGAGCAAACAGGAAAGACCCAAGGTGGTTGAGAGTGAGAGGTGTGAGGGTCACAGAGGCTTCTTGAATGCTGGGAGTTACACAGCCAGAGATGGGAAGAAAAGGCTACATGCATGTGTGTAAGAAACAGCAGAAGTGTGTGTGTCTGGGCGGAGCAGGGAGAAAGCACAGAGGACAGACTAGGCAGAGAACAGCATATTCAAACAAGACCCAGAGATCAGAGACACTATAACCGTGAGTACTGTGTATCCAGGAAAATTGCAAACTAACAGTTTTGCATGAGATGCACGCACTTTAAAAGGTCCAGCTGACTCACAAATCCTGCAGAGAAAGTTACTTCCCACCCCCAACAGGCTTTCACAAGGTGTAGTAGTCCGTGGGCCTACTGAAAAGATCTCTGCGGGTGGAAACTGCATTTTAAACAAACTCCCAGAAAATTCTCTTACACACTTACACTGGAGAAACACCGAAACGTTTTACTGAGATGCAGAATTTTCTACAGTAGCAGTTCCCAAACTTTGCTGCACACTGAAGTCATGCGGGGATCTTCAAGAAATACTGCTGTCTGGCTTCCCCCACCGACCCCACTCCCAAACACGGTGATTTAATTGGCCTGGCTCTGCTACGTGGGCATCAGGAATCTTTAAAAGCTGCCCCAGGTGATTTCTACGTGCAGCGAAGTTGGAGAGCCACTCACCTAATTGTCAACAACTTGAATCTCGAGTCAAATTTACCAGCTCCGTGACCTTGGGCAAAGAAGTCACCTAACCATTCAGGGCCTCAGTTGCCTCCTCAGTAAGATGGGGATAATCATCCTCCCTTATCGGACTGTTGTGAAGTTAGACGGGGTGGACGTAATGGTCTGGCACAATGGCCGGCGTATAGTAAGCGCTTAACAAGGGCTAGCTGTTTATTCTCATTATTAACTCTTCCTCCTCCGACAGTCACCGTGCAACGGGCAGCATCGTCCCCACAGAGCGACAGCCACTCGACCAACCTTTCTGCCGGAGCAGATTCTTCGCCAGAGTTGTCTAGCTCCGCTCCAGACCCGCCCCCTCCCCCAGGCTGCCAGGAAAGAGCTTCGCCCGGCCGGGGCAGCTCTCAAGGGCCACCCCGGGTTTGAACAGACCCGACAGAAGCCGCCAACTCCACAACCAAGCTCCCACGGACCCCGTGGGTCCCCCCCCAAAATGAGATGCTCTTCCGAAGGGCCCCTGGAGCCACCGAGGCCGAGAAACAAGGCTTAGCTATCCCTAGACCGCCTGGAGGGGAGGAGAGGGGAGGGTCCGGTCGCGACGGGGAGGGCCGCCCGGTTACCTGAGGCGACGGGCGGGGCCCGCATTGCTGGGGCGGGCGCCGCCGCCGCCGCCGCCGCCGCCGCCGCCGGCCGCACTCGGCCTTCCGCCTCACGCCACCCGCGCCATAGGCCCTGCGCTTTCGCTGCCCCGGCCGGCTGTCCTTAAGCGGTCGCTCCGTCCACCCGTCAGCGACTCTCCCAGGGCGCCCGGGTCGACGAAGGCCACTCGGGCCGGCCGGCTGGGCTCTGCTCAGGCAACTTCCGACTGCCAGGGGCGGCAGCGTCAAATAACTCCCCGAGCCTAGAGGATCATTGCGCGTGCGCGGCGCGCCTGATCAGAGACTTGTGTGGGGCCGAGGCGGTGGCGTCAAATAATTCCCAAGACACGGAGCCGGAAGCTGCGCGTGCGCAGCTATCCCAGGTCACCAAGCGCGGGGTATAGTCCCGCCTCCCTTTCCGGAGGAGCAGGAGGGGTGAAGTGACGGACTCGCCTACATCATCGCAATACAGGCGTGGAGGCGGTCCACATGCGTCCCTATGAAACGGTTGGGACTCTGCCTGTTTTTGATGTGGACGGAGTAAGGGTCTTCTCTGCAAGATTCTGGCTCCCACTCAGGTTCTAGGAATTTCTCACACCATTACAGCACCCTTCCTTTGAAATGTCCTTTACCCGCCGCCCCCTTATATTGATAGCATTATGAGCAATGTTCAGTTCCAGGCCAGATGTGTGTTACAAAGATGAATCGGACATCAGATTCAGAGCCTGTCATTAAGGAGCTGAGTCTGATATAGGCGATAAGACATTATTAATAGTAGTCATAACAGCAAGAGCTACCGGTTTGAGCACCTACAATGCACCACACATTTCGTAAACAGTACCACTTCCAATCATTTGGTTTCAACTTCAACGAAGAAAATGATAAATACCATTAGAGAGATACAGCTCAAGTCCCTTGGGAGTGTAAAGGAGGAAACTTGGGCCGAGAAAGAGGAGGGAGAACCTGGCCTTGAGACTGTCCTTGATATTCAGAGAGGAAGGGATCAGGATAGTAGTGCTGAAGTCACGGTGTCTGAAAAGAGCAGAACGGAGCAAAGAAGATGCTGACTCCTCCTCCTTACCCTCAGTTAGAAGAGACCATGGAGGAAGGAGTGACAAGGGAACTGGTACCCTCATGGGGAAAAAAAAAAAAAGAGTGTTTCCTCAATATTTTGTCTCTTCCCCCCCACACACACACATACATACCCAGGAAAGTAACTAGAGGAGAGAAAAGGAAAAGGAAGAATGTTCCAGGACAAGAACAGGCTATATCCAGGATACTTTGTGGATCGAAGCAATACATTTCAATTAAACGCAGTGTGGCACATGTTGTAAGAGGCTCTCAATATTTATTCCAATCACTTATCCCTTGCCTTTCCAAACTACAGAGGCTGGAAAGCAAAGCACACAGTTCCCACCTTCCCTTGCAGCTAGAAGTGGCAATAAGACAAAGTCCTGGCCAATAAGATGTAGGCAGAAGTCCCAACGGACAGCTTCCCTTCCAGAATAAAAAGGAACTCTTTGGAGAAGTTTGTGACCTTCACCCTTCCCCTACTTCATGCTTGGAATTAAGGCACAACACCCGGAGGTGCAGCAATCATCTTGAGACCATGAGGAGGATTGTGCTAAGGAAGATGAAATAAAAGGACAAAAGAAGCCTGGTACCTTAGGTCATCCTCAAGCAGCTGCACAAACCCTGGACTGCCTTCCTGTTTTATGAGGGGGAAAAAAAAATCTTTTTTAGACCACAGTTTGTCAAGTTACCTGTTACTTTCAACCAGACTCATTCCTAACATAATAAATATGGAACATCTGTAATATGTCAGACAGGTAAGGAGCTGATAATGGAGGTGATAGCTTAGAAGAGCAATGGGTGATGGGAACTGGAAAAATGACAGACACAGAGGACTGGGGGGCTGTCAAAGCTTTTAGGGAGATGATGAAAGTACATGTATCTCCCACCTGATGACTTTAATTCATTCCTGAAAATTCTGCCTCTAAGTGAAAAGCTGATAAATATATTTCCATTATTTTTTTAAATTTTATTTATTTAATTTATTTATTTTTGGCTGCATTGGGTCTTCGTTGCTGTGCACAGGCTTTCTCTAGTTGCAGAGAGCGGGGGCTACTCTTTGTTGTGGTGCGCAGGCTTCTCATTGTGGTGGCTTCTCTTGTCACGGAGCACGGGCTCTAGGCACATGGGCTTCAGTAGTTGTAGCACGTGGGCTCAGCAGCTGTGGCTCACGGGCTCTAGTGCACAGGCTCAGTAGTTGTGGCGCACTGGCTTAGTTGCTCCGTGGCATGTGGGATCTTCCCGGACCAGGGCTCGACCCGTGTCCCCTGCATTGGCAGGTAGATTCTCAACCACTGCACCACCAGGGAAGCCATTCCATTAATTTTAATGGGAAAAAGATAGGTGTTCAATTCCAACCCAAGACACCTAAATATTTTTAACAGACAAAAATGTAGCAATGGAACAATGGAAACAAAAATCATATAAGCAATAAATAAATAATTTTAAATTAAGAATATGGCTTCTGTTGGGGGGAAGGATATAGGGGGTTTGGGATTGATATGTACACACTGCTATATTTAAAATGGATAACCAACAAGGACCTACTGTAGAGCTCAGGGAGCGCTGCTCAATAATATGTAACAACCTAAATGGGAAAAGAATTTGAAAAAGAAGATACATGTATACGTGTAACTGAATCACTTTGTGGGACTTCCCTGGAGGTCCAGTGGTTAAGACTCTGTGCTCCCAATGTAGGGGGCACGGGTTCGATCCTCGGTCGGGGAACTAAGATCCCACAGGCCACATGGTGTGGCCAAAAGATAAATAAATAAATGAAACTGAATCACTTTGCTGTACACCTGAAAATAACACAACAGTGTTAATCAACTATACTCCAATATAAAATAAAATGCTAAAAAAAAAGAATGTGGCTTCTACGTAAAGAATGTAATGTATAAGGACTAATGTACTGACCAAGACAAGATTTAATATTAGGTGAGGGGTGGTGGGTGGAGGAAAGATACAAGTGAGCAGTCATTTTTTAAAGGTGATATTACATTTCTGCATATTTTTCTTTTCCAATTTTTAAAAAATTTTTCAGGGCTTCTCTTAAACCAACGTAAAAATAAAGTTACAACACACACGAAACACCTTGAGGGAAAATTAAACATCAGAACACTTTGAAACACATGCGAAAAGTGTGCATGCACAATAGACTGAAAAGACATATGCAACGCTATACAGAGTAAAACATTTGGATTCTCCAAACAGGGCACAATTCAAATCTGTTCTACATTGTAAATTCTCACTATAAAAGTAGAATGAATTGGGGAATTGTCTTCATCTGAAACTGTACTGTCAGAATAATCACTTTGTATCATGTACCTAATTACTGTGTATTAAAAGGTATTGCATTTGAAAAACGAAAAAAAATGGAGCAGTTGTATCAACCTTATGTGGCAGACGTTTTTTCTGAATTGACCTCACCAATATATATAGTCCATCCCCCAGTTCTTCTTACAATGTAACCAACATCTTCCCACTGAGAGATGGATCCGTATTTCCTCTCCTTGAGTCTGGTTGGCTGCTGTGACTGTTCTGGCCAATAGGGCAGAAGTAATGCTTGGTGACTTCTAGGGCTAGGTCATTAAGGGGATTCAGCTTCCACCTGGCTTACCCCCTTTTGCAATGCTCACCCTCAGTACCCAGTCACCATACTGGGAGGAAGCTCAGACCACATGAAGAGAGCATGTGGAGATGTTCCAGCTGACGACCTGAGACAACCTGTCTCAGCTGACAACATCAATGGCCAGACATGTGAGTGAGGAAGGCTTCAGATGATTCCAGTCGCCGGGCTTCAAGCCAACTCACCTGAAAGCAAGCAAAGTAGAGACAAGATAACCCCAGCCCAAATAGCAGATTCATGAGCAAAATAAATATTGTTATTGTTCTAAGCCACTAAGTTTTGGGGTAAATTGTGTGGAACCATAGTAAATGGAACAGTTTTCAAAAGCCATAATTGAGAAAAGTGTTTAACTGAACAAATGTATGAAAGGTATGTCATCTGTAGCCAGTTTTTTTCCTTTTCTTCCTTTTTCAGTTGTGCAGAACTAGCCTGGTGTGGATAATGGTTGAGAAGATCCACTTCTATTTCTCCTGAACCTAATGCAATACTAGCACAGTGTATGTGCTCAATGAACATTTGTTGGATGGATGGGTGAGTGGCTGGAAGATTCATTGGCTCAGTGTTGAACCCAGTTTCTTGCTGGACCGTTAAGTCTTAGTGAATAATATCCAGTGGTAGAGGTAGAAAATATCAATTAGATCTAGGTAAGAGGTCCCCTGCCCCAGACCTTTTGCCTCAAATGGTACTGCATTTTGGATTGGTATTCCCCAAAATTTTCTGAGTGCCCCTCCAAGGCCACCAATGCCATCTTGGCCAGGTGCCCCAATCCAGACCAGGCCCCATGTGGGTCCTGTTGGCCATAAATTTCTACCTTGAAATCTTATAAGTCTCACTTCAGTGGTTGGGGCTGGCCAGAGGTGCCGTCTAGGAACAGCTACCCCGTCCCAGACCATGTCCATCCCGGGTGCGTCTCATTCTCCATTTCTTTTCTTTGAAGAACTCTTCAACCCTCTATCTTACGCCCACCCCTCTCTCACTTATGTGTGGGGCTGCCCAGATGCCCTGAGATACTCCAGGACTCATGTCATGGAGCCCCATAGCCAGCTCTGGTTCCAAGAGGACAGCCAGGCAAGGACCTCACTCTTGCTATCGGATACAGTAGTTCTTTCACCCTTTGTGCAAGAGTGGGCTGCCAAAATAGTTTTAGTATGATTTTGATGATTCTCACTCACTTTGGAACCAGGCTAGGTTTAAGATTGTGAGCCATCAACAATGCATTGCAGACGCTTGAGCTGCAAGTGTGGACCCAGGTATTGGTTTGCACTTCTCTGCTCAGACCACAGTGCCCCTCTGACCTACTGAAGCCAGGGAAATGGGAGAAAAGGACAGCAAATGTCCTTTATTCTGGGTGTTCTGCTGTCCCTTCCCCAGCTAGCCCCCAGGGTAGTCACCTCACTCCCTTTGGCAGAAGCAGCCATGCCTGTTTCCTCCAAGGACTTTTGAGATGTTGATCTGCAATGCCGATGTGCTCTTTCCATCGATGTACTTTTCATGCCTCCAACCAGTGTAATGACATGGTGCTTTCATCTGTCTTAAGCCATGGAGAACAAGGGATGGATGTATCTTGTACGAAGGGGGCCACTCTTCTCACTCTGCTCACGGGCCCCTTTCCTGTGCTCCCGCTGGTGTGGTGTGTGGAAGGCAGGACTGTGGTCAGCATTGAAAGCAATCATAATTCAGGAATGCAGTGATTATGGCCTAAAGAGTTCAAGACATGTAGTCGAAAGGAAAGCTTCACTAGTGTTAGCTTAGTCTGAGTGAAGAGAAGACAAGAACCCAAAGTTGAGGCTGAGGGTTCTTTTGCCCCTCGAGAGATCTGTCTGGGCAAAGGGGAGTTCTGGGCAGAGCTCTGGACCCTGAGGCTTCTGAGAAGGAGCTGCTAACCATCATGACAAGCATGAATTTCTGTACATGAGCCCCTGTGGCAAACTGGTGACACCTACAGACCTCTTCTCAGAGTCGTATTTTTAATTGCATCAAATGAAATATGTCAGATTGCAAGGGAGGCCGATTATATTAAAATAAAGCTATTAGAATATTTTTAAAACCTGCAATATGGTAATATATATGCCTCCTTAGTAATGCATTAAATAACAAGATCTAGCAGCAGGTCTTATAAGTACCATAATTTTGAAGTAGTTGTGAACTTGAAAGATGTTTTGAAATGTCTACAACGACTCCAGCATGATGTGAAAAATCCATGATTTGTATTGGCGACAAAGTCAAGGTCATGCTAACATTACCGTGATTTGTTGCTTACATTAACAATTAGAAAACATGCGAAATTTCAGTCAGAGATTAGTGAAAATAAAGACGTAATTTATTCCCATGCAAGTTCACAAACCCTAGGTTAAGAAGCCCTTCAATAAATTCTGATAGACCTGACAAACTGTGTGGCAAATTCTAACTCACTCAAAACTATAATCGAGGGGCTTCCCTGGTGGCGCAGTGGTTAAGAATCCGCCTGCCGCTGCAGGGGACACGGATTCAACCCCTGGTCTGGGAAGATCCCACATGCCATGGAGCAACTAAGCCCATGCGCCACAACTACTGAGCCTGCGCTCTAGAGCCTGTGAGCCACAACTACTGAAGCCCGCGTGCCTAGAGCCCGTGCTCCACCACAAGAGAAGCCACTGCAATGAGAAGCCTGCGCACCGCACCCAAGAGTGGCCCCCACTCGCCGCAACTAGAGAAAGCCGTGCACAGCAACGAAGAACCAAAGCAGCCAAAAATAAATAAATAAATTTATTTAAAAAAAAAAAAACTATAATTGTTCCCAAATAGGTAGTATGTAGACCCTTAGAGGGACCAATGAGCTCTAGGAGCCAGTAAGGGATTCCCAAGGATAAGTTATAGCAAGTAATCCTATCAGGTTTTTGTGATAGAATCAGAGACTAATAGGTTGGGAAGGCCTGTGTGTAACCATATTATGCCTGAAAGGCCCTTGACCCAAACCCTCATGATGTCTTTTTAACTGAGATAAAGAGATGTAAGCTGGGCAATAAGGCAGTTGGTTGACTGCCTAGCGAGTTCAGTCAATCTCCAAAGGGTCAAAGCCAAGCTGGAGAGTGTGTTCCAATAGCATCCTAGAGGACTCAGCCCTAAGCTCTGGCTGAACCAATAGTTTCTTGCAGAGACTTGGATGAGAACCTAGAAAACCAGCTGAGCCGATTCTCAAAAGACATGAAGCCCCGAGGCTTGGTGAATACTCTGGATAGCAGAGTCCAAATCCAAAGCGATGCTAGGAAGCCAGAAATAAAAATGAACAGAATTTCTCAAGAAGGAATTTAATGAAGATGGATGCATTGGGATTGACATACATACACTATTGATAATATGTATAAAATAGATAACTAATGAGAACATACTGTATAGCACAGGGAACTACTTAATGCACTGTGGTGACCTAAATGGGAAGGAAATCTGAAAAAGAGGGAATATATGTGTATGTATAGCTGATTCATTTTGCTGTACAGTAGAAACTAACACAACATTGTAAAGCAACTATACTCCAATAAAAATTAATTTAAATAAAAACAGAATTGGAAAAAAAGAATAAAATTAGTTAAAGAGAGAGAAAATATATATTACCAAGGAACAGAATGAAATATTGACTTCAGAGAAAAGACTTGTAATAAAAAGAGAAATATGGTCATCTCAGCAAATCCAGGCTTTTGTACAGTAGATATGTAAGCATCTCTTTTGTCCCTTTTCTGTTTGTTCATCTCTGTTTTTCTCAGACCTTAATCATAAAAATGATATCACTAGGTAACGTTTAACCTAACTTCTGATTTTTGCTTTACTGAATGTACACAATGCCTTGCCTAACCTGTTGATTCCTTTCCTGGATTAGAAGGAGTAATAACGAAGAATTAAGTAGTTAAAGAATGACTTACTATCTACCCCTAGCTTCCCCTTGGTAAACTTGCAGGCAGACCACGCGGGCAGGAGAGCACCCAGAGGAAGATCAGAAGTCACCAGGTCTGCACGCAATGGAAAAATGACAAAGAATATGACCTCCTTAATATTTAACTGCGATTATTTCCCCTTTTTCCCTTTAAAAATTGTCATGGCTGAGCAGAATCTTTGGAGTTGTTCTTGGCACATGAGTCTACTTTCTCCCCAGATTGCTGGCTTTCTGATTAAAGCAACTTTCCTTTCTACCAAAAAAAAAAAAAAGAGAGTTCAAGTCATGATTGGAAGATGTATTACTCCACATTTACAAAACAATATTGCAAATGATAAATTTAACATGACCAGAAAATAAATCATCATTCTCATTTTCCCGCAGACTCTGGGTAAGATTTATATTCGTAGTTCTCATCAATGAGGCACAGTAAACATCTTTGAGAGAGTCCTTGGAAACCAGTACGTAGGGACCACCGCCATGGATGCTGCAGCATCATGAGTAATGTATGAATTGTAATGTGATATATAAGTAAAGAAATGTGTTAGAGAAATACAAAGTTAAGAAGATCTATATTGCTTCAATACTAACAGGTTCCAAACGGTGTACCTTTTTTTGCAGTGGGAAATAAGAAACTAAGCAAGAATGGCACATTTTACAATAAATAACATGAAGAGATGGTTCTTGGAGTTGAAGAGGAAGAGATGGTGTCTGGATATTACCAAGAATCTTCACATGCACTGATAGGACAAGAAATAAAGTCTCAGTACCTCTTCTCTACCCATTATCTAAATCTTCATCAGTAAATCACAACGCTCCACATGGGGCTCATGAATTTTTTTTTTTTTTTTTTGTCGTGCAGTGTGGCTTGTGGGATCTTAGTTCCCCGACCAGGGATGGAACCCAGGCCCTCGGCAGTGAGGGCACGGAGTCCTAACCACTGGACCACCAGGGAATTCCCCTCTGTAATACATTTTTAAGAAAATGGTTTATATAGACAGGGGCTATACAAAAAATATTTGCCAAGGCCTTGCACATACTAGGACTGCCTTGGCTGGTGTCCTCCTCTTCTCCCTATAGGCCCCTTGAGCTCCTCTGAGCTCACTTCCCCCACTCTTGAAAGCACCATTTTCCAGGCAGTCTTAATTGCCAACTTGGGCCCCCACTGGAGTGGCTGCCCCAGAACATCCCCTCCAGTCAAAAGGTCCAAATCACAAAAAAAAAAAAGGTCCAAATCACACATACATCTCCCGCATGGACGGAGTGTGCCTACTCTTTTATTTTTAATACCAGGAAATAAATTTAGTGACCAACAAATAAGGACAAGCCACTGAGAATGGACAGATGTCTGAATGCCAGGAGCAAAGGCTGTCACTACATGTTTATTCTGAGACCTCAATACACTGCCCTGTTTGCTGGAATCCCCGTTAGGTAGGCAAGATCAACCTGGACAAGCAAACCCTCCATGGAACACCTTAACAACTGGCCATTTGGGGCAAGTTAAGGAGAAAACTCAGGCTTTTAGCGAGGATGCATTGGCAACGGAAATCTAACTTATACTTTAAAAAGAAATATTTATTGGAAAGCTTACATCATCAAATAAGGGGAGGGCAGAGGTCAAGTTGGGCCTTCAAGACAACAAGCACGGGGGACTGGAATTCCTCTGGGACTCCCTGTCCTGCAGCTCGGCCTCTCCCTATGTGTGGACTTCTGACTCCACACTTATTCTGGTTTTTTGCATACAGTTAGAGACATACTCTAGGTTTATCCCAGGCATGTCTCCATCCACCTCCCACTGAAGGTAGGCAGGTCTGCCACACAGGGCTGTGCACTGTACCCCTCCTGGGAACCATTCACATCATACTTCATAGCTGAGAAGCAGAGATGCTGGGGGTGCTTGGTTGAGCGCATGCCATAGAAAATGCTTGACTGAAAGAGAAGGCTAGGTTTTCTTAGTACATTCTTCTCTGGTGGGGAAGGGTGGTCCTCAACAAGCCCATTCCAAGGGAGCTCAAGGAATCCCACCCTAACCGTTAACGATCTCCCTGGTAAAGCTGCCAGGGAATAGCTCAAGGAATCGGCACTTTGAAGCTTTGTATTCCCAGGCTTGATCACCTCAAGCAGAAGACAGCTAAACCTATAAGAGCAGAACCCACACAGGGTCTATTAGAAGTGGCGAGAGTTTTACAAGGAGGTGGCACATTCTGAAAAAGGGCACTTAAAGGCAATACCTGTGACATTGGAGCAAACTTCGTTACTTAGAATTTTTTATTTTAAGAAGAGGTTAAACCTATATTCTTGTGTACTTTTTTCACTGTTGAGAAGCTGTCTTTCTTGCATTTGGAAAGGACAGCTTTTTAAAAAAATTATAAAACTCTTGCTCCCAACAAAACAATGTCTTTAGCAGATCTAAATCAAAGATAACATAAACTCTGGTTTCCCTCAACACCTCTGATGGATATCACAACTGAAACTTATTTCACAAAGCTAGGGTGGGGAAAATATCTCACCCCTTTTCTTTTTTTTTTTTAATTGAAGTGTAGTTGATTTACAATGCTGTGCCAATCTCTGCTGTACAGCATAGTGACTCAGTTATAGACACATATATATTCTTTTTTATATTCTTTTCCTTTATGGTTTATCACAGGATTTTAAAAAAATATTTATTTATTTGGTTGAGTTGGGTCTTATTGTGGCAGGCGGGCTCCTTAGTTGTGGCATGTGAACTCTTAGTTACAGCATGCATGTGGGATCTTAGTCACCTGACCAGGGATTGAACCTGCACCCCCTGCATTGAAAGCGCAAAGTCCTAACCACTGGACCACCAGGGAAGTCCCTATCACAGCATATTGAACATAGTTCCCTTTATCCCTTTTCTTTGTAGAATCGAATAGGAACTGTTCTGTGCCTCCATTTTTCAGAACTGGTGGGCCATTCAATCTCAGTGGTTCACTGCGGTTCTGATTCCCTCAGGGTTTTGCTAAAGTCCTGGAGGAGTGCCCAAGACCATAACACTGGGGAGAAACCCTCTGAACTCCTGTCCACACTGGTCAGTGGAGGTAAGTCTCCTGTGTGATGAGTCACAAGCTCCTTTTACTGTAGGGAATTTCTCAATGAAGGCTTTCAAAGTTATAAACTTCTCCTTATGTACTGTTTTAGCTGCATTCCACAAGTTTTGATATACGGTATGTTCGTAATAGTTGAAGTCTAAGTATTGTCTAAAGTTTTGTTTTTACGTGTCTTTATGTTATAGTCATATTGTAATCTATGTGATATTAATGCATTGGTATTTGAGACTCGCTTTGCAGCAGATAATGTGGTCATTATTTGTAAATACTTCAAATGTGCTTGAGAAAGAGATATACTCTCTCACTGTTGGGCAAAGATTTCCAAATATGTCTTCTTAAAAATCTATTAAAATCAAGCCTATATTCCAAAGACTAGAGTATGGAAAGAAAAAATAGTAACTTTATAGTGGGGAAGTCTGGCAGCTACCACCTTAACCAAGTAATCAAGGTTAATATCACTGGTGATAAGTCATGTTATATATTCCGATAGGATGTGATAAGAGGGCCTTTTCACCTCTCTGATATTCTTCCCCCAAACCCATAACTCCAGTCTAATCATGAGAAAACATCAGAAAAGCCCAAATTGAGAGACATTCTACAAAATATCTTACCAACACATTTCAAAACTGTCAACGTTGGGACTTTCCTGGTGGCCCAGTGGTTAAGAATCTGCCTGCCAATGCAGGCACGGGTTCGATCCCAGATCCAGGAAGATCCCACATGCCACAGAGCACCTAGGCCGAGGTGCCACAACTACCAAGCCTGCGCTCTAGGGCCCGCGAGCCACAACTACTGAGCCCGCGTGCCTAGAGCCCATGCTCCGCAACAAGAGAAGCCACCGCAATGAGAAGCCTGCGCACAGCAACGAGGAGTAGCCCCCCACTCGCCGCAACTAGAGAAAGCCCGCGCGCAGCCACAAAGATCCAACACAGCCAAAAAAAAAAAAAAATCCTTTCAGCCTCTTATTCCAACCACTACTGCAGTGACCTTAAAAAAAAAAAAAAAAGACTCCGTGCTCCCAATGCAAGCAGCACAGGTTCGATCCCAGGTCGGGGAACTAAGATCCCACATACTTAGCGCCAAAAACAAAAACAAAAAACTGTCAAGGTCATGAAAAATAAGGAAAGACTGAGAAACTGTTGCAGATTGGAGGAGATTAAGGAAACATAATGACTAAATGTAATGTGGTATTCTGGATTGGATCCTGGCACAGAACATGGACATGAGTGGGGAAACTGGTGAAATCCAAACTGAACTTGGAGTTCAGTTAATGGTAAGGTACCAGTATTAACTTCTTAATTTTAACAAATGTGCTTATTAGGGGCACCTGGGTGAAGGATACATGGGAACTCTTTGTACTAGGTTTTAAACTTTTCTGCAAATCTAAAACTATCAAAATAAAAGGTTTATTTTTAAAAGTCATCTATTACTTGTACTGTTCAAATTTTCTAGTAAAAATAAAGCAAAGGAAAAAATAAAGGGGGGGGTTCTGTCTCCACTTCTCCAAACACTTCTACTTTGGAGCCTTCTGAAGTCCCCAAGAGAAGGAAACAAACACAAAACTTGGCCATCTTCTTGATATGGTGCAGAAGAACCTTCAATAAATAATAACAAAGGTCAATAATTTAACAATGAGGTAGGGCATTTGCTGTATCAAGAGTTTTCATACATCACTCTGTTTAATCTTCACCACATCCCTCTAAAGGAGGTAACTGGGGCCCAGACAGGTTGAAACTTGTCACCCAAGTTTCTGGTTGGGTTGGACCAGATCCGTGCGACTCCAAAGCTAGCGCTCTCCCAGCCACTCCAGGCTGCTGCCCTAATCCTCAATGGTGCATGCCATCCCCACTGGCTGTCTTAGAGCTCCTCCCTGCATCCCCCATGCTGCTTTTGCACGTGGACCACTCCTCCTTTGCCCAGTTAATTCTACTTCCTCTGGGATAACTTCTCTGACCCCCAAAGAGGTCAGGTGGCCCTGTTGAATCTCACAGCACCTGTCATTTGTCCTCCATAGCATTTCTAACAGTTTTTAATGATTTCTTCATTTGTGGGTTACTTGTTTATCATGATGGGACTGTGAGCTATCAACTGTCTATGTTCACTCGTGTGTGTTCCCAGTGCTTACTTAGCACAGACGCTGGCACTTAGTAGGTGCTCAATTAACAAGTAGTAACTGACTGAACACACTCCCAGCACACTAAGGTTAACTCTAGGAGGTGGGGCTTATGCTGGGCAAGCACTACGGAACTTGGCATCCTGCCTCCAGTAGGTTCTGGAACATGATGCAGGGATTCCATCCGGCACACCTGATATATACCTGGCCCTGCTCTGCCAAGATGGGGAAGAGGGATTCCAGGGGATGGGGAACCCAGGCTGGAGGAGCTTCTTTACCAGATGCAGCAGCCTTCCTGTAAAGAAGGCATCCTTGCAACACTCTTCTTTCGTGGAATTAGCCTCGAACCCCTCATCATCTAGATCTGTGTGCTGTCCAATAAGGTAGCCACCAGCCACATGTGCTGTAAGCATAACCAAGATGTGCTATAAGCATGAAATGTACACCAGATTTCAAATATTTAGTTTGGGGGAAAAATATAAAACATCTCAATAATTTTTATATTAATTATATGTTGAAATGAAAATATTTTTTGATGTAGTGAATCAAATAAAACCATATTACTAAAATGTATTTCATCTGCTTTTTATTTCTTTAACGCAGCTAGTAGGAAAAGTTTTCCTTTTTATTTTGCGGTACGCGGGCCTCTCACTGTTGTGGCCTCTCCCGTTGCGGAGCACAGGCTCCGGACGCGCAGGCTCAACAGCCATGGCTCACGGGCCCAGCCGCTCCGCGGCATGAGGGATCTCCCCGGACCTGAGCACGAACCTGTGTCCCCTGCATCGGCAAGTGGACTCTCTACCACTGCGCCACCAGGGAAGCCCGGAAATTTTTAAATTACATGTATGGGTTTATATTGGACAGTGCTGTTCTAGACTGTACACTCCATGAGGCCCCTCCTCAGCTTTGTTCAGGATTGTGTGCACAGCTTAGAGCAAGGCCCACACATAGTGACTGTTCCATAAATATCTGGAAACAGAATTTATTATGTATATACCTGTATGTGATCCCCATGAGGGCAGATCCTGCTTCTCAGCACAGTGCCTGACAAATCCTCTTTCCATGGACAAATAAACCTTCATTCTCCCAGATGGCCGTTCTCCTGGCTTGATTATACTATACATAAAACTCCCACCAGCTGCCTCACCTCTGGTACCAGGCACCAACTTGCTGATAGGATCATAGCCCTTCTGACCCTAATCCTGGTTCTTGGGCCACCTCGGTCATACCCTGCCAAGGTTTTTTCAAGCTTAGGAGACCTAGGATGACTCCTGCCTCAGATACAGCCGTAATGAGATGCGCGCTTGATACTTTGGCGTTGGCTGAAACATGCCTATCGTCTCTGTACATGTCAGGTTCACAAGTTCAGTCCTCAAGACTGGTGATTTAGATGGGGACTATTTTAGGAAGACTGGATAATAGGCCATAATCTGAAACAGATGGAGGGAATAGTAAAATATCCTAATTTCCAGTTTCCCAGTACAAACAAGCATCTGACAGCCTCGTATGCTTGTGCTATTTATGAAATCAGCCTGCAACATTTTTCACTACTCGATACACCAGGAAATGGTAAGCCAGCTGAACCCTTCATCGGAAGGGAGACAGGTCCCTTTGTTTCTCTGAGCTTTGGTTTCTTCCTCATTTATAAAATGGAGAATAATTAAGTCTACCTCACTGGTTGTTGTGAAGATTAAGCGAAGTAATTATATATACAGGCTCACTTAGTACAGTGTATGCGATTTAATAAGTTTAATCAATGGTAGGGACGATTAACACCAGCCCCACTGGGACGTCTGCAAACTTGCAAAGTATTTATGGTGTCACGTTAATAGATGACTGATGAGTCTGTCATAATGACATTTTATATTTGTTCTTCATTTTAACTGTCAACAAGCTAGACATGCTCATCGAATAAAAATAGCTGATGTGTACAGAGCACTCAGTGTGAGGCAGGTACTGGGTTATGCATTGAACAAGCATCATCTTATTTCATCATTACTATTTGTGGTAGGTCCTATTCTGATGGTCAAACCACAGAGCCAGAAACCGAGGCTCAAGGAGGCAAAAGAATGTGCTCCAGGCCCCACAGCAATTAAGGGACATCAGAATTCAACAGGCTCTTAATGGTTTCTCTAGGTCGCTTCCTAATGCAGGCCGAGTTAGGTATCCTGGTGACATGCCAGTTGTAGTCATGGGGGCAGAGGGGCCTCAGTGAACTACTCCTGGTACCCATGGTCGAGGCCACCACTGGCTTCATCCCTCATCCTTCAATGCAGATTGAGCTCCTCGCCTGTGTCAGCCACTACACTGGTAAGTAATACCCTGTAGGCTGTTATGAGCAGAGACTCATTTAGCTCCCTCTACTAATGGTACAGTGATGGTGTGCGTAACTTCTCTTAGAAAGAAAAGGAAGACGAGAATTTTGGTCACTTGGCCACGCTTATAAGAATTCAGGGAAAACTGAACCCCAGGCCTTGTAGCAAGTGCTGCTCAGACTCCATAGCCAGGCCTTGTATAGCAGCACAAACATGGTTTGGAAATTGGAATCTCATCCTCTCCCTGTAAACATTCTAGAAATGGTTCTCTTGCCTACAACAGGAGCTCAATGCTCTGCACCTCTGGACTCTGCTGTTAAAGGGACTTAATTCTTCCATCTCTTCCTGTTTTTGTTCCTGCAACCAATCACTCAGGCTCTTGACACGCTAAGAACTCCCCAAGAGGAAAACATGCCTGGCTTGGTTAGCACTGTTCTTGGTCCTAGACCAGGTCATGGGTTAGGCCTGCCCATGGGTGATAGCACCAAATCCACCGAGCTGTGGTCGGGGGGTGGGGCGAAGGGCTGCACGCTGACAATGCAGAGCCTGCCCTCCAGACGTGCACAGCCTGGCCTGACTAGCTAATCCCAACTTGATTTGGCTGCTGCCCTCACCATATGGCAGACGTTGCTAATTAGCCGTGGCCCTGCAGAGGCCTCAAAGGTGTCTCATCCCCCCAGTTCCCTGGGCCTGGTATCCCAGAGGGAAGATTCCTCCCATCGCTGGTCCGTGCCGTGATGGAGACTGCACAGGCTGCCATGAACGCCCAGAGGTGAGAGCTCCTCCCTCTACTCAAATCACACCTCCTAGGTGAGGCCTTCTCCATCTACAGATTCAAAGGCCACACCCCCTGCTTGTCCCCAGACTTCCTGTCCTGTTTCTCTGCTTGACTATTTTTCTTCTCAGTCCTTCTCTAGCACACTAGACATTTCAGTACTTTGTTTATGGTATGTCCCTGTCCTCTAAAATGGAAGCAGCATAAAGGCAGGGGTTTTCGCTCTTTTGCCTTCTTTTATTGATCATTTCCTAGAATTGTGCCTACCCAAAATTGAACTTGATGTGAATGGAAGGAAGGGCAGGGGATCCAGTCTGGGTGGCGGTTTAGCAGTGAAGGCTTCCTACAGGAAGTGACACAAGCTGAGTCAGGCAAGCATCTGAAATGGAAGGGGCGTTCCAGGCACACAAAACGCAGGCCAGGAAAAGGGCAGCATGGTCAGGAACCTTACGTCGTAGCACGGCTGGGGCCTATGGTGCTTGTGGGGCGTGATGTGTGAGATGCGGGTGGACAGTAGACCATGGTCACAGGGGAGGGCCCTGCGTGTCTACCCTGGCGAGTGGGAAGCCTAAGCTGGGGCTGAGGGTCAGGTGGGCGAGGGTAGCAGAGAGCAGAGGAGGGCAGACTTAAGAGGCTGGGTCAGGGGCGAGCATCATTTATAATTTGAAAGTGAACAGGTTAACGACCAGGAAGCGCTGTCCTCTACTGAGTGCTACGTGCGGGGCAGGCAGGTGGGGTGGTGCAACCTGCACTTCTAATGCATTACTTCACCCACCCCCACCTCCAGTCATTATACCAGGATGCCACGGAAACAGGGCGAGGGATGAGTGACGCCTCCGGAAAGTGACCAGGCTGGCGAATTACGAAGGAAATTTTGGTGCCCTTGGGCCAAGCCACGGTCAGAGATCACACCTCTGGTCAGAGATCACACCTCCGTAGGCTTGTGACTCCCCTCCCTGCCCCCACTTCACCAACCACAGCACCTCACGCCTCTCCCCTCTCCAGTACTCCATCGCCTCCCCCTCCTACAGGGCACAGACAAAATGGCACCAAGGACCCCCAGGCTATAGGATTGAGGTAGGGGGGTCCAGAAAACCATGAAAGAATAAACAGAATAAAGGGGAGGGGAATGGGGCATAGACACTGGTACCAAAAGCTAACAGGAAGTTGCTTAGCAACGAGGGGACAGTCGGTGTTAAAGAAAGAGGGCTCCAAGTGTCAAGGCAACAACCAGCAGCGAAATCTCACTGGAAAGGAAGGGGCTTTGGCTAAGTGGGCAGACTGTGCTCCTTTTTCACTAGAGGACTAGGGCCATGGTGGGATGAAACTGGCCCAGAGAGGAGTCAGAGCAGGTGGGGGTCCTTCAAGAGAGCAAATGGGAGACTTCACGTGGCCCTTGGGCAGGTACCAAGGAGAGGGGAACGGCAGAAACAAGGACATCTGCTGCGGCTGCCCGGCAGCGTGGACCCTCCAGGCCCAAGAATGCCTCCCACTGACAGAAGCCATCAATTTGCTGACCTCACAAAGGTGGGCCTGACCACCTGGTTTCTACCTCAGCCCCCGTCAAGGTGATTCAACGTCACTGGAAGGAATGGACAGCGAACTCCTCCTTTCTCACCAGGGCCTTTGGGAGAGTTCCCTTGTGTGGACGACACCTGAAAGGTGAGCAGAGTACCATGTACCCACAGGGTGGTGAAGCGCACCACTGCCGTTATTGTTACTGTACCAGTAACCCCAACACCTGGCCTTCGCCCACCACACACCCAGAGTTCTCCCGAGGGCAGCTGTTCCTCATACATTCCTCTCCCAGCCCTGGTCCAAACCATCTCCCCAAATTCACCCCGTGTACTTTCACCCCCAGAGCCCAAGGCTCTCCTGCTTCCTCGAGGACTTCAGCCCCTGACTGTCTGTACGTCCACCGCACCCTCATCCTCTCTTCCAAAGCCCTGGAGCAAACATTCCTCCGCCAACAATTCTCATCTCTGCTAAACCTGAGCCCCCAGAAGCACCTGGGATTATTCAACCCCATGTCAAGTCTACATCCCATCCCCCATCCCTAGGTCAGGCCTCAGGAGTGTGCTTAGTGGAAAGTCTCAATGACTGAAACCTGGAAGACCTGCCCCTGTGACCCACTGTCTCTATACCCAGCTGTGCACACAGAAGCAAGTATTAAAAAAAGAAAACAAAACCATAAAAAGCGGCAAGACAGTTTCAAGATTTATTGAAGTGGGTTAGAGGACACGATGCCCAGCACAGAAGACTCCAATGGGAACTCCTGTTTCTAAAAAGTTACACCAGGAGCAGACAAGGGGACACGGAGGCCACTGGATGACCTGGTCCAGACGGAAGGAAAGCAGACTTCTGGGTCCGCAGTGCTCTGTGGCACCTGCTGGGAAGGGCAGAGCCAGCTGAAGGTCTCCAGTTCTGAATCCCAAGTCCCCAGAGTCCCAGGACTTTCCCTCTGCCCCGCTCACAGGGACAAAGCCCTTCCATACTGTGCTAAGGCAACAGGAGAAGGAGGTCTGGTGATGGTCGGCGGCAACACCCCTCTTCGCTCTGCTACGCCAGCGTCCGTGAACAGCCCCAGAACAACCTGAAGGAGGAAGTCACATGAGGCCGGCAGCTTGGAATTTCTATTTCAGAAACACAGGCCGACTTAGCCTCTTGGCAGTTACTCACCATGAGGAGGCCCTTCCAGGGAAGCTGGGACACAGGTGACCATCCTGAGGCCAGAGCTTCCACCCCTGAGGCGTCCTCCAAGGCAGCACCGCAGAGTGATGAGGCGGCCACGGGGCAGGAGGTTGGTACCAGGGATAACTCTCCAATGTTACCTCGTCTTCCTTCAAGCTGACACGCGTGAGAGTGCCCCCAATTAGTCAGGCATGAGCTGCGGGCTTTTCACACTAAACCTGGCTCAAAAAGGAATCTCAAAACTCCCAGAGAAGAGTCAAAATGAACAGTCTTTTAAAAATGGGCCTTTTCATGGCGACAGAGCAAAGGTAGTAACTGGCAGAGAGACAGCTGGAGAGCTTGCTCTCAGGAGCTCTTCCCACTCGGCCCTACCCCTGTGGCAGGAGCGGGGACCGCCACCCCAGCAGCCGTCCCGTCCCCCACGCTGTCCCCCGCCCCAGCAGCCGTCCCGTCCCCCACGCTGTCCCCCGCCCCAGCAGCCGTCCCGTCCCCCACACTGTCCCCCGCCCCAGCAGCCGTCCCGTCCCCCACACTGTCCCCCCCCAGCAGCCGTCCCGTCCCCCACGCTGTCCCCCGCCCCAGCAGCCGTCCCGTCCCCCACGCTGTCCCCCGCCCCAGCAGCCGTCCCGTCCCCCACGCTGTCCCCCGCCCCAGCAGCCGTCCCGTCCCCCACACTGTCCCCCGCCCCAGCAGCCGTCCCGTCCCCCACGCTGTCCCCCGCCCCAGCAGCCGTCCCGTCCCCCACGCTGTCCCCCGCCCCAGCAGCCGTCCCGTCCCCCACGCTGTCCCCCGCCCCAGCAGCCGTCCCGTCCCCCACGCTGTCCCCCGCCCCAGCAGCCGTCCCGTCCCCCACGCTGTCCCCCGCCCCAGCAGCCGTCCCGTCCCCCACGCTGTCCCCCGCCCCAGCAGCCGTCCCGTCCCCCACGCTGTCCCCCGCCCCAGCAGCCGTCCCGTCCCCCACGCTGTCCCCCGCCCCAGCAGCCGTCCCGTCCCCCACGCTGTCCCCCGCCCCAGCAGCCGTCCCGTCCCCCACGCTGTCCCCCGCCCCAGCAGCCGTCCCGTCCCCCACGCTGTCCCCCGCCCCAGCAGCCGTCCCGTCCCCCACGCTGTCCCCCGCCCCAGCAGCCGTCCCGTCCCCCACGCTGTCCCCCGCCCCAGTAGCCGTCCCGTCCCCCACGCTGTCCCCCGCCCCAGCAGCCGTCCCGTCCCCCACGCTGTCCCCCGCCCCAGCAGCCGTCCCGTCCCCCACACTGTCCCCCGCCCCAGCAGCCGTCCCGTCCCCCATGCTGTCCCCCGCCCCAGCAGCCGTCCCGTCCCCCACGCTGTCCCCCGCCCCAGCAGCCGTCCCGTCCCCTACACTGTCCCCCGCCCCAGCAGCCGTCCCCCACACTGTCCCCCGCCCCAGCAGCCGTCCCGTCCCCGACACTGTCCCCCCCAGCAGCCGTCCCGTCCCCCACACTGTCCCCCGCCCCAGCAGCCGTCCCGTCCCCAATACTGTCCTCCCCCAGCAGCCGTCCCGTCCCCAACACTGTCCCCCCCAGCAGCCGTCCCGTCCCCCACACTGTCCCCCGCCCCAGCAGCCGTCCCGTCCCCCACTGTCCCCCCCCAGCAGCCGTCCCGTTCCCCCACACTGTCATTCCTGCCTGTACACCAGACTCCCAGGTGCTCATGCTCACCCCAGCCTCAAATCGCCCTCGTGTTCCTCCCTTCCCCCGAAGACCTTCCTACGGCCTATCACATCCCACTCCTTCAAAGGCCAGGTCCGCCACCTCCAACAAGCTGCTTCCCTTTGAAAATCTTACAGCAACCACTATACACCACCCAACATCGTGCGTATTCATTACGTGTAATTCATCCTGGTTCCTTACAGCCGTAAAGTATCTAAACCTGACACAGACGTAGCCTGGCTCTGCTAACAGGAGGCCAAGCCGAGACAGGCCAAGCTCGGAAGTCTCCTGTCACTGCCTGTCACACAGCAGCCTCCAGTGCCTGAGGGCTGGAAAGCACGGGCTGGAGAGAAGCAGGAGTGTGTGAAAGCGCCAGCATTTGAAAGGGACAGGTGTGGACCCTCCAAACACGGGAAATTGCTTTCCACAATTCCTCTCCCTGCATTATCAACGACCAGAGCACAGACAGCCCATGGCCACCTTTTGAATGCAGGTGCGTAAAACGCAGAGAGAGCTCCAGGAAGAAAAGGGAGTGCCAGTGGCCTATACGGTAGACCGAGTCTGGGAAAACCACCCAGCCAAGCACAGGACCCACGGAGTGGCCATTCTTTCCTGCAAAAGCCCAACAGGAACCTTCTACCAAGGGGAATCAAAGAGAAGTCACTTTGGGGCTTCCCTGGTGGCGCAGTGGTTAAGAATCTGCCTGCCAATGCAAGGGACACAGGTTTGAGCGCTGGCCGGGGAAGATCCCACATGCCGCGGAGCAACTAAGCCCACGAGCCACAACTGCTGAGCCTGCGCTCTAGAGCCCGCAACCCACAACTACTGAAGCGTGTGCGCCTAGAGCCCATGCTCCGCAACAAGAGAAGCCACGACAATAAGAAGCCTGCGCACCACAACGAAGGGTAGCCCCTGCTCACCGCAACTAGAGGAAGCCCGCACACAGCAACGAAGACCCAACACAGCCAAAAATAAATTAAAAAAAAAAAAAAGCACAGTAAAAAATCCACTCAAAAAAAAAAATAACCCAGAGAAGTCACTTTGGACAAAAATGGGAAAATATTACAGTTGGAAATTACAGAAATCATGTGGTCTTAAGAACCACAAAGTCACCTCTAACACAGCTTTGGTTTTTCAAACGAAGAAAACAAGGTTCTGAACAGGACACTGACTAAGCTGGCAGCAGAAGGGGATTCAAAGCCAGGGGAGGAATCTCTGATGCCCAGGTCCGCCCATTTTCCATCACAACATCCTTCTGCCCACACTCCAGGGAAGGACAGATACCCCACAACTCTCATTGCCCCAGTGGAACTCTAGAGGCTCCACCCCTGCAGCAGCCACTGCAGACAGTGAAGGGCCAGATGTGGTCCAGGATGCCCAGAGCTGGGGTGGTGAGCAGACCTGGGGACTCGTGGATGCTGCCTTCAGCTCACCTCTCGGCTCCCCTACATCTTCACCCAAAGCACCTGGGCACACACACACATGACTACTGGATCAGAGGACCCAACACTCCGGAGAATGGACCAGAGATCTTACCTCAAGGACACTGGGGTCTAGACCACTCCTGATGACAACTCCCATGACACCTCTGCACACAGTGGACTCATCTGCAACAGACAAGAAGCCAAGGATGAGCACCCGCCTTGTCCCTGCTCACGGCAGAGCATGTCAGGCACCAGGAAAGGACTTAGTGCAAGAGTTACCAGACAGTAAACGTTCTGCAGATGTTGGCTGTTATGATTTCCTGAACAGACACACTATTTCCTCATTAAAAAAAACAGTAGTTAACTCTAAAAAGGGAGACAATGGATGGCCTATGGCAGGGTGGCCAACGCTGACCAATGTGTAATTGACCAGTGAAGGCGGAAAAGGACGCCATTGCCAGGTTTACGGGAACGTGCCATGGCCGACTGATAGCAACTGGGCATCAAGGGGAACTTAAGCAGCACACAGGGCCTAGTTCCCAACAGCAGGGGCAGGAAGCGAATGCCCCAACAATGACACTAATGCACGCATGATAGACCCCAAGGCCCTGGAGGCCCGAGGTGTGGCAGGGAAGAAGCAGGAGTGTGTGGGAAAGCTCCCGGAACTGCAGGGTGAGGATGTGAACCCTCCAAATGCAGGACAACCTTACCATGTTTCCGCTGCCTGCACTACCAAAATGCAGGCCACAGGCAGCCTGTGATCACTTCCAAGTGCAGGGGCAGAAAAGGACAGAGGGCTTGCTGAAAAATGAGGCCAATGGCAGAGGCCTAGAGCAGTCGGCCTAACAGAGCACAAGGACCCAGTATTTGCTTCTAATCCTGCAAAAAAGCCTTCCACGTGGCCAGAAGGGAGAGACAAAGGGAGGACACCTCTGAAAGAAAAGTGACAGAGTTCTTAGGTTGTAAAAGACAGGGACTAGGTGATCTGAGGACAAATGGCCTCACTGTAGTCCTGCTTTATGGAGGATGAAACCAGCGATAAGAGAAGGTCCCAAAGTTAGGAGGAGGCAGAGAAGTGACTGACACCTGGGTACAGGTGGGCATACAGAAATCCTTTCCCTGCCTCCGTTCACACATTCTGCTGCCAACATAACAAACAGTCGGAGGAAGGGCTCCCCAGGGGCTCTCAGAAACAAGCACGTAAAGAGGAACTAGGTGTGTTCCCAAAGGCCCCAGACAGGGTAACGCTGAGGGCCGGGTTGAAGCCACTCTCGTCTCTCCTCTAGCTGCTTCCAGGACCACGGCAGGAGCTGCGTGTACCTTGAGGGAGGCAAAGCCCCAGATCTCCAGGGAACAGAGCTCACCTCAGCAGCACGTGGTCCAGCCGCTTCTTGACAGGATGCGAACGCCTCTCAAGGGTCTCCTCTGCAACAATCGAGAAGCCCTGGATGAGTAACCTAGATCCCACCTGGCCACAGCACGTCCTGGGAAGCCCAGGCCGAGTACGTGCACAGCGGCCACTTCACAAACATGGGCTGCTGTTACCACCCACGAGCCACGCCACCACTCGTGAACAGGACGGAAGTTATTACTCCACATGGGACAACAGCTCATCTGCATCTGAGGCAGAGGCCTTTTCAGATCACCTTTTGTGCAAACTCTAACGACACTGTACAGCTTCTGGAAGCTGGATCTTGAACAGGATAAAAGTCCAGGACAGGTCTGGGAGCGTGCAGCACCTGACAGGCCGTGCCTGGCCTGGTCTGGCCTTGACCCGGGGGTGGGGTAGGAGGGGTAAAGGCACCTCAGGCTGCCTGCGGAGGTGAGGTCTGGTGTCTACTGAAGCCTTGTCCAAGTGCAATACTGCTCTGGCTCCTGCCACCATAACCGCAGGCCATGGGGAAAGTCTCCCCTGGTGGACTGGGCTCCATCTCATGCCAAGGGACCTCCAAGGGATAAATACTGGTCAATAGGAAGAACAATTCCAAGAAAAGGAAACACAGGAAGTGCCCCCACCTCTCCCCTGGCTGGCTGGCTCACAAGCAGTCTTCCCCTGATTCTCCATGACATGATGGGCCACGCCACCTCACCGGGATGCGTCTGTCCTTGCCTTCTTTCCTGCTGGGCAGTTGTTGCACAGTTGCTGAGTACCCGACACCTGCCAGGCACTGAGGCTGCGGAGAGGCAAAACTCAGACACTGAGCTTGAGATCAGAGCAGAGAGAGGCAAAAAAACAAGAAAACCAACGATTTCCATGAAGTATGATTAGTGCCCTCATCTCACATCAAGCCACTTCCCACACTACATCACACCAGGAAACATGCTTGATTAAGGAACTGGAAAGGGGAGAGGGGGGAGGCAGACCTGGCTTCCTGGAGGGAAGCCCTTGGTGAAAATTACCCGAACAGTGGCTCCACAGCCAGCCCACAGCTCCTTAGACACAGCCCATGCTTTATCTTCCTTTTTTAAAAGCTTCTCTGCAACTAGCACTGGGCCTCGCAGAGGGAACACTCAGTAAGCCGGACACCAGGGGCCAGGAAGCATATGTAAAGGCAGCGGGAGGACGGCCGAGTGGGACAGCTCCAGAGTTGGGAAGGGACAGGAGTGAACCCTCCAAACACGGGGAAACGCTTTCAGCAACGCCTCTGCCGGCACTACCAGTGACCAGGGCACGGCCAGCCCACGATCACTTCCGAATGCAGGGGCAACAAAGGGCAGAAGAAGAGCCAGGCAGAGGAGCCCATGTCAGCAGCCGGCGCTCCGCCCAGGCAGGGGAAAGCTGCCCAGCCAAGCCCGGGACCCCAACACTATCCTCACTTCATGGAAAGACTCCATCTCCCCTCATCAACAGAGGCCGCAGGAAGACCAACTTCTCGTAAAAATGCCTCAAGTACTCCTCCACCCACAAAATACCAACTACGTACCTACTAACCACTTGCCAGGCACTGGGGGTTCAAAGACACAGACCAGGCCTCTGCCCTCCCGCACTGCTTGCTGTTTCCCCCCTGGAAGGAAAGGAAAGCTCAGGAGAATGAAGTAACTCACCCGAGGTTCCACGGCTAACGAGGGGCTGCGTCAGCATCTGAACTCAGGCCTTTCTGGCCCCCAAACCCAGCCCCACTCTCCTGCACAAGGCTTTGCAAGACAGTTCCAGAACCCCCCTGAGCCCAGGGGCCACCCCGTCTGCAGCGGGGCAGGAAGGCCACGGCCCCCCCAGTTCAAGGCCCTCAGGAGCGGCACTTGCCCAAGGGACTGGGGCGCCCTCACTTTAAAGCTCAAACACCCGTTTGGAAAATGGAGGTTTCAACACTTTCCCTTAAAGCTTATTCGGGGGAAATGGGCTAACGCTCACCAGAGTATTTGGCCGGTAACCGACGAGCGGCTTTGGGGCCTGAAACGCTGGAGTCGGAGGTGATGGGCAGTGAATCAGGGGCTCTGGCGCCCCTCAGGCCAGGTTCACACGGGCTCTGCACGACCCCCTGCGGGACCTGGGGCCCACGCGTCACCCGACCGGTCTCTCGACATCAGCGGGCACAAGTCTTCCCACGGGGCGGGTGAGGCCAGGGGACCTGACGCTCCGAAGCGGCGCCGGCCGGTGGCGCGGTGACCCGAGGCCTCTTTGTCTAGGACACGAGTCCCGAAAGGTCCACACGCGGCGGAGGTGACGGGCTCAGAACAGGGAGTGAACAAGGGCTCCGAGGTGACCTGCGGCCGGAGCTCCCCCCCTCGGGCCTCAGTTTCCCCTCCTGTCGGGGGCGGGGAGACGGAGCACCGGCCTTGAAGGCCGCCGAGGGTCCCTGGGCAGCGCGACCCCGCAATGACTCACCCAGGGCGCCGGGACTGTCGGCTGCAGGTCATACAGGACGACGAGAGAAGATACTGCACGGTTCCCGGCGACTAGGCCGCAAGACCCAGCTTCCAGCGGTTGAGCGCCACCGGAAATGCAGTTGAGGTGCGGGATGCAGCCTAGAGAGGCGGCTCCCAGGGCGGAACCCGCGCAAGCGGTTCTTTCGCGCCCCCTTGTGGATGAGAACGGAAACTCTGACCTGCCAAGTCTCCAAGCATCCTTTCCTCTTCCCAACCGCCCATCTGAATATTAAATGGCTAGGACATCTGTACTTTTGACCTGTCTACTCCTTCTCCCTGATTTTCTTGTGGCATTCACTTTTCCTGTTGAATTCAGTCTTGTTGGGAATATCAATTATAGTGTCTTGCCCTCTCCTGAGAAATGGTTGGGCGTGAGACCCAAGCTGGGAAAATTATACTTTCTTCCTTAATTATGTATCTCGAGTGTGAGAGAGCAGGGATCCTAAAGGAGCTTGGAGGCTAGTTGTGGAGCTATGAGTGGAGTCGTACTTCAATCAATTTCCAAACTAAGGTGGTTTCTTGTAGGTGGTGTACCTTAGCAGGGTTTTGAAGGACTCAAACAGAAAGGGGGAATGGGAAGATGTTCAGAAACGGGAGGAAAAGGAAGACGCACAAGCTGATGTAGGGGAAGGGATGGGGGAGTGGATACATGTGTTTGGATGTGAAGAAGTTAGAAACTGGATAGAGCATCTCATTGCATGGCCTGTAATAGATGAATCTTTAAATGTTACAAGAGAAGAAAGAAATTCTCATTGTTGCAATGGGAGAGGCACTCACTTGATTCTGAAATGTAAGAAAAAGTCCATGTGTCTCAGTTTGCTCTTGGTTCCTGAGGGCTTAAAAAAATGAGGAAAAGGACAATTGAAATGATCCAAATAAAGTAAAATCAATAAAACAATGGGTAGAAACCAAAATGGCAGAAAATGAGCCTAACCATATTTAGAGCAACATAGCCAAACAACTTTAGGAATGGGAAAAGGGGCTTTGTACAGTCAGCAGAGGGTAAAAAGCTAGAGAACAATATGTTTGACTTTTTGCCCATAAAATTTTAAATTTAGGTAAAATGAATGCATTCCTGGAATATATTTAACAGAATTGCCTTAAGGAAAAATAGAAAACCTAAATAATTTCATAACACTTAAAAAAATTGAATCAGTTAACAATCTTCCCACAAAGAAAACATCATACCCAGGTGTCTTTTTTTAATATAAATTTATTTATTTATTATTATTATTTTTAATTTATTTATTTTATCGATTTATTATTTTGGCTGCATTGGGTCTTCGTTGCTGCGCACGGGCTTTCTCTAGTTGCGGCGAGCAGGGGCTACTCTTCATTGCGGTGCACGGGCTTCTCATTGTGGTGGCTTCTCTTGTTGCAGAGTACAGGCTCTAGGCGTGCAGGCTTCAGTAGTTGCAGCGTACAGGCTTCGGTAGTTGCAGCACGCAGGCTCAGTAGTTGTGGCTCACGGGCTTAGTTGCTTGTCCTCATGAAGCTTGTGGGAAAATTCCCCCAAAGTGTTGCCCTTTAAAGATATTCCCAAGAGTCTTCATTAGAAGGGCCCACCATTTAAGGATTATCCTCGAAACAAATGAACGCAGGGTCTTAAAGGGATATTTGTCCACCCATGTGCATAGCAGTACTAGTCACGATAGCCAGAAGGTAGAAGCTACTCAAGTGTCCATTGATGGATGAACGGATAAACAAAATGTGGTCTCTACATACAATGGAATATTATTCAGCCTTAAAAAAGAAGGGAATTCTGACAAATGCTACAACATGGATGAACCTTAATAATATTACGTTAAGTAAAATAAGCCAGTTATAAAAGGACAAATACTACGTGATTCCACTTATATGAGGTACTCAGAGTAGTCAGATTCAGAGACAGAAAGTAGAATGGTGGTGGTCAGGGGCTGGGGATAGTGGGGAATAGGGAGTTAGTGTTTAATAGGTACAGCGTTTCAGCTTGAAAGAAGAAAAGAGTTCTGGGGATTGATTGTACAATGCTGGGAATGTACCTGACACTACTGAACTGAGTATTTAAAAATGACTGGGGCTTTGCTCGTGGTGCAGTGGTTAAGAATCCACCTGCCAATGCAGGGGACACGGGTTCGAGCACTGGTCCGGGGAGATCTCACGTGCCGCGGAGCAACTAAGCCTGTGCACCACGACTACTGAGCCTGCACTCTAGAGCCCGTGCTCCGCAACAAGAGAAGCCACCGCAATGAGAAGCCTGCGTGCGTACCACAACAAAGAGTAGCCCCTGCTCACCGCAACTAGGGAAAGCCCACATGCAGCAATGAAGACCCAATGCAGCCAAAAATAAAGAAATAAAATAAAAATGATTAAGATGGTAAATTTTATGTTATGTGTACTTTACAATTCAAAAATTTTAAATTAGGTAAAATAATGCATTGAAATACATGAATACCATAAGTGCTTTTTTTTTTAGCTTTTGGCTTATCATCAGCTAGTAATGCACTTTAGCTATCACCGTCATCATCATGATTAACATAATTTGATAAAAATTACTATTCATTCATAACTTTGAGTCTTAAAATTCTAAAAATAGAATATACATCATAAACCATCAGTCAATATCACATGTAATGGTGAAATCATAGAAGAATTCTTCTATTTTTATCCTAGAAGTCCCAGAAAAGTAGTCAGGGATGTCTGCTGCCCTTGGCCAGGACAACCCAAGGTCTTAAGAGTAAAGAATCGATATAGTCTGCTAGCATGGTGAGAGATAATGACCCACAGTCAAATATTGTTACCCCGGAAGGCCCAGGTCTTCAGGCAAGAAAGTTCATGATTCTCAAGCCAGGAAAGCTTAAGTATAATTAGCCACAAACATCTCAGTTATTTAGTTAGCAAAGGAGGTCCAAAGTTGTTGTTCAGGGAAACCCAAGTAAGACCATCCAGATTCATTAGTCAAGAAGGTTGTTTTCAAGGATTGTCCACCGCAGATGGAAGGAAAGTCTGATGTCACCGGCCAAGGTTATCAGTCTTTCGCTTGGACTCCGGTCCCCCAGGGCCTAGCCCTGCCTGTTTGGGAAGGGAACGGGCCACCTCTTCTCCTGTCTGTCTGCATGGCAGAGGCCTGAGCCATTTAGACTTTCACTGGGCCAACATTGACCCCCCTCTCCGGAACCAGGGGCTTTCAGCCCAGGACAAAAATGAAGCAGAAGCAGAACTAGTGACAAAGAGGCTGTGGGGGTCAGAGGACCAGCGAGGGGACACAGGGAGGAGGGGATGCTGACACCTCGGTGGGAACTGACCCTGGTGGGGAGACCCTCTGTCTCACCTCAGTGTGTCTGAGCATCCAGTGAGGGCCTGGGGGCTGCTGGAGGCTCCCAAACAGGCCCAGACCCAGGCCATGGGGCAGCAGAGGCCCTGGGTGGCTGGACTGGCCAAAGCTACCAATGGGCCTCAGTCCCAGCCTGCAGGAGCCCAAGCCTATTCCTCCCGAAAGATGCAGTAACAGATAATCAGTAAGACGGCAAGGAGGAAGATGAACAGAATAAGCAAGACCACCAGCATGCTGAGCATTCTTAGTGCAGGGACAGGGCTTGGAGATCCTGCAGGGCTCACCGGGCCAGCTGCTGGCTTCCAGCCTAGACCCTGGGCATCACCTCCTTCGGACAATCTGTCCAGCCAGCCGAGACCCCATCTCCCCATCCCACCCATCTCCAGGCTCCAGGAATCTCTCAGCCACTGTGAGGTCACAAACTCCAAGATGATGGAATGTTGGCCTCCCAGCCACAGCCCAATCCTTTATAAATGTGACCAGTATGCTGAAAGAGGGACTTCTGGTATGTCATCATAAAAACAATTTTTTTTTGCCTGTCTCTTTAAACTTTCTAAGTGGAAGTATCTTTTCACTGCCCCTAGAAAAATATCAGGCAGTCGTCATCAGTCTTCTGATCATTCTTAGGTAACAAGTCTTGTGTTACTGAAAATGGGGAACATAGTTTTCATTCAATTATTTTAAATGTCCGTCTCGTGTATCAATCGTGTTTTCAATGATCATTGATAGCTCAGACTTCGCTCTCCACCAACTGGCGCCAAGCACAGGGTGGATTGCTGTCTGCTGGGAGGGGATGGGAACCTTCTCCCCTTACTTATCCAAATGTGTTTCTCTTCACCAGGTTTCTGCCCACTCTCCCCAGCCCACCCCCACTCCCAGTACCTGCAGGATCAGGATCAGATGGAATGACGAGTGAGATAGGGGAACATTTCTCTCCAGGCTGGTCATGAAATTAATGCTGAGCATTCTCCCTCAGCCCCTGTTTCAGGGGTTCTTCAGAGACCCCCCTCCTGGTGCCCTTTGATTGTACCCCCAGTGATGTGAACAGGCCTTCTTCTTGGGGTCCCCTCCCCCTAGCAGGCTCCCTGTAGGGCAGAACCTCTTGGGCAGCAGGTGGACAGTCCTATCCCAGATTTTACACTTGTTGAAGGAGACAATGAACTTTTTTTTTTTTTTGCGGTACGCGGACTTCTCACTGTTGTGGCCTCTCCTGTTGTCGAGCACAGGCTCCGGATGCGCGGGCTCAGCGGCCATGGCTCATCGGCCCAGCCGCTCCGCGGCATGTGGGATCTTCCCGGATCGGGGCATGAACCCGTGTCCCCTGCATCGGCAGGCGGACTCTCAACCACTGCGCCACCAGGGAAGCCTTATTTATTTATTTTTTTAAATTAAAAAAAAATTTTTGGCCATACCTCATGTGGCATGTGGGATCTTAGTTCCCTAACCAGGGATGGAACTTGTGCCCCCTGCAGTGGAAGCATGGAGTCTTAACCACTGGATTGCCAGGGAAGTCCCTAAATTTTTTATCTTTAATTTATTTATTTTTATTGAAGTAGAATTGATTTACAATGTTGTGTTAATTTCTGCTGTAGAGCAAAGTGAATCAGTTATGCACATATATACATTGTTTTTTATAGTCTTTTCCATTATGGTTTATCCTAGGATATTGAATATAGTTCGCTGTGCTGTGCAGTGGGACCTTGTTGTTTATATGTTCTGTACATTTGGTACCTTTTTAATGTGGCTCCTGGAAGGTTTAAAATTACACATGCGGCCGGCCGGCATTATATTTCTACTGGAGAGTGCTGCCTTAGGCTCTTCAAATACAGCACACTCTCTCTGCCTCATAAATAATCTCACGGTGTCCTCACAGTGACAGAAGCCCTGGGCTTTCTCAGAAATACCAAAGTATAGCAACTACCGCGCTTGGCCATCTGCTCTGTGCTGTGTTCTCGGTGTGCATTGTTTCACTTAATTCTCACAGCAACACTGTTGGGGGAGGGGGGACTAAGACTCTGCCCATTTCCAGAAAAGGAAAACTAAGGCTGGGCAAAGTTAGGTCACTTAGCCAAAGCCACAGGGAGAGTAAGGGCAAGAGCAGGAGGCAGCAGAGGACACTGGGGCTGTGTGCACACCTGACCCCTTTGTCCAGTATCCTCCCAGCCACAGCATCCCATGGCCCCTCCTGATCACGGAGATCCCCAATGTTCTCACAGTGTTAGAATCCCACAGGCTCCTCTCAGGTACAGAAGATGGAGTGTTCTCACCCTCAGAGGCCCCCCCACCCCATTTCCTTCTCCGCTGTATCGGTCAGGCCTGGATTTCCACATTGTGCTGACTTAGTGAAGTGCCAGGAATCTGAAGAGGGAAGATGCTTGCTCGGACACAAGCGTGGGCTGTTTGCACTTCAGAATGTGGACCAAGTTAGTGGCGGGGTTGCCTCAGGTCTGAGAGATACACCCGGCCTAGGATGCAGGCAGTGTTAGTGCTTGTGGGATTAGGGGCCGTGAGCCCCCCTCTCAAGCCTCTCTGCAGTGCCATCGGGAGTATGGGACCTCTGTCTGTCTTCTCTGGCACAATGCAAATCTGACCAGGTCCCCAAAATGCAAATTTGATCAAGTCCCTCTGATTCAAGACTGCTTTTTTTTTTTTTTTGCGGTACGCGGGCCTCTCACTGTTGTGGCTTCTCCCGTTGCAGAGCACAGGCTCTGGACGTGCAGGCTCAGCGGCCATGGCTCATGGGCCCAGCCGCTCTGCGGCATGTTGGATCTTCCTGGACCGGGGCACAAACCCGTGTTCGCTGCATCGAAAGGCGGACTCTCAACCACTGCGCCACCAGGGAAGCCCCTCAAGACTACTTTTACTTTTAGGATGGCATTTTAGCAAAGCACCTGCCCACCTCTGTAGGCTTATCTCCTTGTCACCCTCATGATCCAGTTTCAGGTCATCTGAACAATATTTTAGTCTGATGATGTGTCCAAATAACTATACGGCCAGCATTCATTCATTTGTTCAGCTGTGCCAGCCACTAAACTCAATACAATGGTCAATCGGACAAGACGCCTATTGTCCACACAATACATGAGTTCTTCAACCTAAATATCCATCAACAGATGAATGGATAAAGAAGATGTGGTACAGATATACAATGGAATACTACTCAGCCATTAAAAAGAATGAAATAATGCCATTTGCAGCAACATGGATGGACCTGGAGATTGTCATACTGAGCGAAGTATCAGACAAAGACAAATATCATAGGATATTGCTTACATGTGGAATCTTAAAAAATGATCAAACAAACTTATTTACAAAACAGAAACACAGACTTAGAGAACGAATTTATGATTACCAGCAGGAAAGGGTGGCAGGGGAGGTATAGATTGGGAGATTGGGATTGACATGTACACACTGCTATATTTAGAATGGATAACCAACAAGGATCTACTGTATAGCAGGGGTAACTCTGCTCAATACTCTGTAATAACCTAAATGGGAAAAGAATTTGAAAAAGAATATATATATATGTAACTGTATAACTGAATCACTCCGCTGTACACCTGAAGCTAACACAACATTATTAATCAACTACACTTGGATATTAAAAATAAAAAAGAAAGAGCTTTTGCTAATTAAAGTTCCTCATGTGGAAGAGTCACCATTCCTACAAATTAATGACATATCAGTGACAACAAACAGAACACACGCAGAAAAGCAAAACAGGTGAGGGAATGTTATTTTCAAAATTTCAGACTACTGCTGGAAATTACCAAGTCATCCTGACGCAGAACTCGGGCTCCGAGCCACCAGAGGTCGCTGCAGGAACGCGAGCGAGGGATCCGCGCCCGGCGACGCCGCTCTAGGCCGCAGGCCTCGTGTCCGCTGCAGTTCCGCCGCCGCTGAGCGGGTGGAGGAGGTTCCCGGTTCCGGTGGCTTCTACTTCTCTTGGATCCACGCCATCTCCCAACATCCGCGGACATCCGCACCTTCCCGCACTAGCTGCTGTGTTTCTTCCTCTGTCCCGCGCCATCTCTCACGGCGCCCCGGGTGCGTTACTGAGGGGAGCCCTGGACACGTGGTCTGCTCCGCCCCCTCCCCCCACCCTAAGGGGAAACTGAGGCCCGAGGGGGCGGGGAGGGCCACATGTCGACTTCTCGGCCCTCGTGTCTTCGACAAAGAGGCCTCGGGTCACCGCGTCACCGGCCGGCGCCGTCTCGGAGCCTCACCCGCCCCGTAGGGAGACTTGTGCCCGCTGATGTTGAGAGACCGGTCGGGTGCCGCGTGGGCCCCAGGTCCCGCAGGGGGTCGTGCAGAGCCCGTGTGAACCTGGCCGGAGAGGCGCCAGAGCCCCTGATTCACTGCCCATCACCTCCGACTCCAGCGTTTCAGGCCCCAAAGCCGCTCGTCGGTTACCGGCCAAATACTCTGGTGAGCGTTAGCCCATTTCCCCCGAATAAGCTTTAAGGGAAAGTGTTGAAACCTCCATTTTCCAAACGGGTGTTTGAGCTTTAAAGTGAGGGCGCCCCAGTCCCTTGGGCAAGTGCTGCTCCTGAGGACCTTGAACTGGGGGCTGTGGCCTTCCTGCCCCGCTGCAGACGGGGTGGTCCCTGGGCTCAGGGGGGTTCTTGCAAAGCCTTGTGGGGGAGAGTGGGGCTGGGTTTGGGGGCCAGAAAGGCCTGAGTTCAGATGCTGACGCAGCCCCTCGTTAGCCGTGGAACCTCGGGTGAGTTACTTCATTCTCCTGAGCTTTCCTTTCCTTCCAGGGGGGAAACAGCAAGCAGTCTGGGAGGGCAGAGGCCCGGTCTGTGTCTTTGAACCTCCAGTGCCTGGCAAGTGGTTAGTAGGTACTTAGTTGGTATTTTGTGGGTGGAGGAGTACTTGAGGCATTTTTACGAGAAGTTGGTCTTCCTGTGGCCTCTGTTGATGAGGGGAGATGGAGTCTTTCCATGAAGTGAGGATAGTGTTGGGGTCCCGGGCTTGGCTGGGCAGCTTTCCCCTGCCTGGGCGGAGCGCCGGCTGCTGACATGGGCTCCTCTGCCTGGCTCTTCTTCTGCCCTTTGTTGCCCCTGCATTCGGAAGTGATCATGGGCTGGCCGTGCCCTGGTCACTGGTAGTGCCGGCAGAGGCGTTGCTGAAAGCGTTTCCCCGTGTTTGGAGGGTTCACTCCTGTCCCTTCCCAACTCTGGAGCTGTCCCACTCGGCCGTCCTCTCGCCGCGTTTCTATTATTTTACTATTTTAATAATTACTGCACACCGCACGGCTTGCCGGATCTTAGTTCCCTGACTAGGAATTGAATCAAGGCCGTGGCAGTGAAAGCGCACGGAGTCCTAACCACGGGACCTCCAGGGAATTCCCCCCAGCACCTCTTCAGATGTTTCCTGGCACCTGGTGTCTGTTGAGTGCCCTCTGCCTGGCTTGGTGCTGGTTTCTCTGAGGCTTTAAAAAAGGAGAATGGGAGTGGGTCTTGCCACAGCTGTGGTCTTCTGACCCTGGTCTCCAGTCTCAGCAGCCCTGTGTTCTTTTCTGCCTCTGGATTTGAAGTGGTTGCAGGCTGCCTGTGTCCTGGTCAGTGGTAATATGGGCCGAGGAAAAGTTGCAAGATTTTCCCCATGTTCAGGGGACCCATACTTGTCCCTTCCATACAGGACAGCCTTCAGTGACTAGCAGTGACCAAGCATGAAGCAGTCTGAGGATGGAGGGAGTCAGGCTGTAGTGCATTCGTTGCCTAAGACCCGAATCCCCCCAACACACACACCGTGTTTTCCTGTCGATGAGCATAATGGTTTCCTGCCAGTTGGGCAGATCACGTGATGGCTTCTTGTCCCCTGCGGGAGTGTCACATGGCTGCTGTTGCGTGAGATGTGTCGTCAGGGAGAGCCGGGACTGAGTCCCAGGTAAGTGGTGTCCCGCCCGTTCTCTAGTACTTGAGTTGTGTGCAGGCTGTGAGGCCAGAGATGTTGGGTGCTGAGGTGTGGAGAGTGAGGGTGCAGTGGAGGCTTGGGCCCCCTTCTGCTCCTGAGAGCCTGGATGGAGGCTGCTGTGATGTTGAGAGGACAGAGATTCACATCCAGTGACCAGCCAAGTGCTCTTCTGTGAGCCTGAGCGAGAATTCTGTCAGGTGTTCAATCCTGGTGCCACTTACACACATTCCTTCAGGACCTAAGAGTTCTCAGTATTTCTGCCGTTAGTCTTCTCTTCAGCTCTTGGCAGGGACTGGTGAATAATCGGGTGATTCTGTCATCTTAGGCTGGAAGTCTGGTCAGTGACCTGTCTGCTGGTCTGTTCCTAGGCCAGGCCGTTTCCCAGGATGCTGGCAGTGGCCTCCCTTCTCTGCTGCCTCACTGCCCTTTTCTGCCCCTGCATTCGGAAGTGATCGTGGGCTGCCCGTGCCCTGGTCATTGATAGTGCAGGGAGAGGAGTTGCTGAAAGCCTTTCCCCGTGTTTGGAGGGTTCATTCCTGTCCCTTGCAAACTCTGGAGCTTTCGTACATGTCTTTCTTCCCACTGATTTGTGTTGCTTCCTGGTCCCTGGCGCTGTGTGCTCACTGAGTGCCCCTTTTCCCAAACAGGGCCCTGCCTTAGCAGTTCACAGGCTGGCAGTGGAGGGCTCCCCTCTGGACGTTTTCTCTGATTCCCCATCGCACCCCTTCCTCATCCCGCATCCTCAGCCCCGCCCCTCAGCGCTGATCGCACCTAGAAAGTGTTGATTTGCTGATCGGGGCCCTTATGCTGTAATCTTGAGGGCAGCGCCTCCTTGTTTTGCGTTGCATCTGGTGCCTGATGCACAGCACCTAGACCAAAAAAAAGCCCCAAAGAGGTGGAGATGACCCATCTGTTGTGAGGTGACAGGGCTCCTCCCATTGCAGAGTGTCAGGGAACTAAGCCCTCCAGCAAGCCAGCCTGCCGGGTCAGCCTCCTTTTCTCCACTGGAATTGTTTCTGTAATGAAAGGTAGACTTACTATGATCTAGGTAGACTTGCTGGTCATGAGCAGGGCCCGTGGTCCGCTGTGGGTGATTTTCTAGTGACCGACTTGGACAAAGCCCAGTATAGTTGAGGATGCATATGTAAGTCGCTCTTATACTATGTAGCAGGCACGGGGCCCTCCCCCCACCTGTTGCCCCTCCCGGTCCATTCCAGTCATTGCCAGGCAGCCACAGCCTGCAGACCGGTTAGCAGCAAATTGATCACAGTTGGCACATAGGGTAACGTAGGTATTATTCCTGTCAGAGATGACCTGCAGACTCCCTCCTAGGGTTAAATCGTCCTTGTTCCTGAGACCGTGGTGTGGCTGTTCAGGTACTGCCGTAACAGCCTGCCTTCGTGGGTGCTAGAGACTGTCAGCTGCTGTGCCAAGTGTTCTGTGCGTCCCCCAGGGCCTGCTGTGAGTGTCCGTTCACCGATTTTCCTTTGCAGCTGGGTCTGTGTGCACAGAGGCTCCACGGGAGGCATCATCTTCGTGCCAGCCAGGCGCTAGGCCCTGGGGGCCCAGGTAAGGCTTTTGGACCTTCCTCTGGAATGTTGTGTTTTTTGTAAAGTCACGTGTGTGTTTTCTGGGGCTTGGATGATCGTGTAAGGGGAAGTGCAGTGACAGTAGCATCTTGCTGTGGGGCAGTCCCCCACATGCCTAGGGGAGGGCCCTAGAAACCTGCTTGAGTGAAGGGCTCCCCGGGGCATCTCCCTTCTGAGCCCTGGGGTGTCAGTGCAAGTGCCGTTGTGATGGAGACCGGTCCCGCCTCTCAACCTGTCTAGCGCTGTGACCCCATCTCAGACTCCACATCTTCATCTGAAGAGCAAAGCTGGGATAGCAGCAAAAGTTCTAAAAAATTTTTCATGGTGTTGCCATGACCGCATGGTCCTGATCTTTTCAGCCCGAAAGCATTTGCAGTTTTTTATGCTGGAAGTGTCTTGACTCCCCCTGGCAGAGAGGTTTTGTGGGGTCTTGGCAGGACACGACAGAAACTGCTGGGACCTGGCTAGGCTGGGCTGCTCTCCCTGACCCAGGCCCCTGGCTCCAGCCTCCCGTCCTTCCTGGCTCTTTCTGCCCTTTTCTGTTCCTGTATCGAAAGTGATCGTGGGCTGCCTGTGCCCTGGTCACCGATAGTGCAGGGACAGGAGTCGCTGAAAGACCTTTCCCCGTGTTTGGAGGGCCCAGTTTTCCCTTCCAAATCCTGGAGCTTTCACACACTAGCTTTTTGGTCCTGCCATTTCCTTCAGAGCACGGGCCTTTGCCGGCCCACATGTGATATGGTGACCGGGCTGGGCCCCGGACTTGTGGAGGTTCACTTTGTCTGAAGTAAAGGAGCCTCTGGACAGAAACCAGTCCATACATTTGTATTTGGACCTCACACTGGAATAAGTTCAGATAATGCTGAAGGGCACATGGGAGAACTGTAAATCGTGGGTTCTGCTCTATGAACTTAACAGGAATGGAGGACAACCCATAATACATTATTCAAGGCAGCCCATGACCGACATGCTTGTTTGTGTGTTGACTTTGCTCCTTTACTCTTTTGGTTTTTTTCCCTTTACTGTTTCTTTTTTTTCTTTTCTTTTCTTTTTTTCTTGCGGTACGCGGGCCTCTCACTGTTGTGGCCTCTTCCCGTTGCTGAGCACAGGCTCCGGATGCGCAGGCTCAGCGGCCATGGCTCACGGGCCCATCCGCTCTGCGGCATGTGGGATCTTCCTGGACCGGGGCACGAACCTGCGTCCCCCGCATCGGCAGGCGGACTCTCAACCGCTGTGCCACCAGGGGAGCCCCCCTTTACTGTTTCTTGAGCACAATGTGTATTGCTTCTCCAGGAGCAGCCAGTAGTGTCGAAAGAAAAATAAAGGTGGGCCAGATGTAGGAGCAAAGAGGGGTTCTGCCAATTCTGAATCATTCAGAAAGCTTCCATTTGTCATGGTCTGCCAGAAGCCCGAGAAGTTCTCTTGTCGGTCTGATGAGAGAAGAGTGCCTTGACTCACCAACCTCTTTGTCGCCCCTGCTTTTAATCTGTGCTTTGGTGGGTTCTCTTTTAAAAAGGGTGACCCCAGGTGTTCACTAGAGAAGAAATTCCAGGCCTGTGGATCTGTGAGTCTGTGTCTGTAGACTCAAGGCTTGCTTTCTGGTTCATGTTAGGATGTGGTGTGGCAGGAGGACTCTCCCGCCGTGTAGTCAGCCGTCAGCAGGGGGCTGCCCTTCTGCCTTTCTGCGCCGCGGATGTGTTGGGTGGAGGCCGCAACCCTGCCCCGGCGCCTTCACTTAGACTCTGCAGGGGCAACGTGGTGCTCCCAAGAGGGATGTCTGGCTCCTAGACAACAGGTGAGGTCAGGTCCCACTCACCCCCCACTTTTGGCCTGAGGGCTCCTTTTCTTCCATCTACATTCGAGTTTCTCCTGTTTGATCCTGTTTTGCCAGATGTTTTTGTTCGCATCTCATGATGATGTGAAGGTAGTGAGACTAATATTTGTGAACCACCTGGTCCTCAGTAGCTGTCTAACAAATCTGAGACTTCCCTTGTCTTTCAAACCTGCCCTCTGCCCCTTTGCATCAGAGGCTTGTCCTGTCCCACAGCCTAGTCCCTGGTCCTGGGGCTCCTCAGCCAGCCTGGAGCATTTAATGGCTGGTGATGACCATTTTGAAAAGACTTTATCTACCCCCCATCCCCCCCCCATCCCAGACCTGACACTTTAAACCTCTGGGTGCAAAGTCCCACACGTTGAGTTGGGGGTCACTTGTGTAGTGTCCTCAAGCGTTAATGATATTTTCTCATTATTCCTTCAAATGGGCCTGGCAGTCTTGATTTTCACCCATCTGGGCACCTAATGAGTCTTTCTGGAAGTTTCTCTTTCATTTGCCTTTCTTGGGTGGGCATATTAAGTGGGTCTTTGCAGAATAGGATGACAGCTACTGGGACCTTGGGATGGACTGGGCAGAGAAGTAATGACAGTGGTGGGAGAACTGCTGAGGACGATGGTCCATCCTTTGATCAAGATGCAGTGGGAACTTGGTGTCAAAGTCTCTGACAGTGAGCTCAGACTGAGCTCTGGTGTATCTGGCCAGTTGCCTTGATCGGGAACTGTTTGAAAGAAAATTGTTTACTCTAAAAACCGAACCTTTGAGGTGTTTTCCTTTATTATCCCGTCTATTCTGGTGGTATCTAAGGTCAGTTTTTTTTGTTTGTTTTTAATATTTATTTATTTGGCTGTGCTGGGTCTTAGTTGGCGGCATGTGGGATCTAGTTCCCTGACCAGGGATCGAACCCGGGCCCTCTGCATTGGGGAGCGTGGAGTCTTAGCCTCTGGACCACCAGGGAAGTCCTATTCTGGTGATACCTAGTAGGGCCTAGTCTATTGGGACCCTCTCAGTGATGTTACTTGGGGAGAAGATGGTGCTGCAGATTAAATGCTTGTATGGTTCTTCTCCCTCCTAGGTCAGCGTTCGATCTGGAGATCGTTGAGGAAGTCCCAGGGCCATGAGTCAGTGACTTTGGGGTGACTTGGGATCTGGCATTGCTGGTATTTCTCCCCAAGGTGAGTTAATGCCATGGGCTGGGAATCCACCGCCAGAGGGTTGGCTGGTTTGAGTTTATGCAAATGGAAACTCCCAGCCGTTGGTCTCGTCTGTCCTTTCTTGTAGATTCCTTTTGTTCGTGGACACCAGCGGGGCAGAGAGTGGAGAGTGCGGTCCACACATGAAGAGCTCCCCGCCGCCTGCTCAGAGTGTCACGGGAGAACTGTTCACTCAGCACGAGAAATCAGGGCAAAGCGCTGGGACTGGGGATTGGGGCCCCCTTCAGCTGGCTCTGAGTCCCGACAGCAGTGCCCTTGGGTGCCATGGACAGGAAGGCCGGTCCCCGTCCCTCTGCCATGCCTGCGTGACTTCAGTGACCAAGAGTTTTTCTCTTGAGTTGGCTGCGGCTCATCATCATCACTTTTCTCTCCACCCATCCATTCAATAAACCGTATGCACCCACCCCACCTGCGTTTTAAGTCAGTAACAAGCCACATGCCTGCGAGGCTGGGCAGGGAGAAAGTGGGTCACAGGCCAAATCCTGTTTGCACTCTGAGCCTTTCCATCCTGCTCCTGAGGCTTGGCACGTGGGCTCTTGTTTGAGGTGTTCTGTTAGGACGGGGGTGAACAAACACTGGTGGTTGGCTCAGGTTAGGACCTGTGAGAGTTGAGGGCGTCGAGGAACAGTCAGGCCAGGGCTTGGGAAGGGTGATGGGGACCGGAGTGAGACAGGTGCTGATGTCATTGGGGAAGCTGTGGGTGCCTGGCTCATGAGTACGTACCTGCTTGTGTGACCAACTGGCCTAGTTTGCCTGGAATTGAGGGCTTTCTCAGACATGGGACTTTTATTGCCAAAACCTGGGAAGTCCTGGGCAAACTGGAACGAGTTGGTCAACTTATCTGGGTGTAAAATACATGGTGTAAACTTGAGAGGACAGGTTACTGAGTAAAGGTGAGAATGGTGAACGTGGAGCTGCCATTGGTGGACTCAGTCTTTTGGAGGTGATTGGGGTAAAATCAACAGTTGCACTGAGGACATGTATGTGAACTTTTTAATCTCCATTTTATAGATGGAGGCGTCTACGTGAGGAGGTATGTCCCACAGGCTGTGATGAAAGGCTCTACTTAACTGTCCAGTTTCTGCATTTGGAATTGAAACCACCTTGGCTAAGCTGAGGCAGGATTCAGGCTGTTGGGCCTGCCTGGTGGCTTTGACACCCTGAAGGTCTGGGGCAGGCATTCTTCGTGGCTGAGACGTTCTGCCCTGCTAGCCATTCTTCATGGCTGAAATGTTCTGCCCTGCTGGCCAGTTCCTGGTAGAGGCATCCAGAAGCGGGCAGTCCTTTTTCTGTCTCACTCCAAGGACTGTCCTCTGACTTCTGTTTGCCACCTTTATTCAGCTGGTTGTAGCTGCCTGGAAAGATGCCAAGAGAAGGAGTCTGGTTCCACTGGAGATAGCTGTGACTGAGCGTGATGTTTGCTGCCATGCAGGAACAGCAGCAGCGGGACACAGGCCAGTCCTGAACAAGTGTTCCTGGGGACACCGGACACTGGTCATCATGCTAGCCCTGTTCTACCGCAGTGTGTGAAGCAGGAGACATCCCAGGTTTGTAGGGCCTGAGGAGATCTGAGGAGAGCATTCATCCAGGGTGACCCAGGAACCAGGCTTAAGGTCAGTAAGGCACAAACCTTGGCTGGGAAACTAGGCCTCACTGGAGCAGCTGGTGGGAGATTAACCAGACATCATACTAGACATAGGGGTACAGTGGTGAATAAGACAGTTTGTGCCCTAAAAGGGGTCACCAATAAATATATAGATAATGTCTCCACACACCAAACGTTACAGGACATGCACTGCTGGGCACTGTAGGTGTTGGGGATGCAGCTTTAAACAAAACGGGGTGCCTCCTGGAGCTTGCTTAGAACTGCTCTCCATTATGGCAAGCCACCAGACACTTGTGGCTCTTTTAATAAAACTTAAAATTCAGGTCTTCAGTTTTATCAGCCACATTTCAAGTGCTCAGTAGCCACAAGTAGCTGCGGGGTTGGGCAGTGCAGATACATAGAATATTCCCATCAGTGCAGGAAGTTCAGACAGCGCCAGTCTAGAAAATAAGGAGTTGAGTTCCATGAAAGGAGTTGCTGGGACACCTTTACAGAAAGGCTGTCATTTGAGGAGTCCAAAGAGGGCTGCTGTGCCTGGCACTGCATTCCTGTGATTATGGTGGTGGTGGGGGGTTGGGTAAATCGGGGGCATCAGCCCGGAGGGGGTGTGAGAGCACTGGCTTCCGAGTCACAGACCTGGGGTCTAACCCAGCAGGGTGACATAATGTGAGTTTCCATCACCTGACCTCTGTTTCCCCTTGTGAAATGAGAACCACACCTCCACAGGAATATGGTGAGGTAAGGATTAAACAGACTTGTATGTGGAAGCCTGTGTAGGGTGTGGCTTCAGAAAGTGTTCAATAACTGATGGCTATTATTATTTATTGAAGTTTTCTCTTCAATTTTTTTTTTTGTCTTTTTTCGGCCTTGAGGCTTTCAGGGTATAGCCTGTAATGCTGAAGTTTCCAGGAAAGCAAAAATAGTTCCCCTCCTTTTACAACTTAAGATATGTATAATGCAATGGTTAATAAATATCTAGAAACATATACCCCCAAATTAGAGGATATATGCTTTTCTCAAGCACCTACATTTACAAATACTTTTTATGTTCCAGGTTACAAAACAAGTCACAGATACCAAAGAATCAGTTACACAGATCACATTTGTATCATACTACAGTATAATTAAGGATAATAACAACAAAAATGGGTTTGGAAAAATCCATATATTTGGAAAATTTAAAACGTTTAAAAATAACTCATCAAAGATGAAACCAGAGGGGAATTAGAAACTACTTAGAACTGAATGATAATGAAAATTTCTACATACCAGTACTTGTGAGATGTAGCTAAAGTAATTCTGAAGTTTATGCCTCACGTGCTTCTATTAGAAGAAAGGCTGAATAATTTTTATTAATAAGTAATAAAAAATAGAAGTAATGAGGATAAAAATTAGAGCAGAAACTAAAGCAGAGGGCAAAAATACAACAACGATCAACATGACTAAGAGTTGGTTCTTTGAAAAGTCATGAAACTGATGAAGAAAAATAATTTCAGGAAGGGAGAAGGACATAGGACAGAATCCTGTGTGGGATCCTAAATGGGATTTAAAAAAATACAGATTACTTTTCGCCTATAAAAATTTAAACTTTGGGAATTCCCTGGCGGTCCAGTGGTGAGGACTCTGTGCTCTCACTGCCGGGGCCAGGGTTCAATCCTGGGGAACTAAGATCCCGCAAGCTGCATGGCGCGGCCTGGGGAACTAAGATCCCGCAAGCTGCATGGCGCGGCCAAAAAAAAAATTTTAACTTTGACAAAATGAGCACATTTCTAGAAAACATCCAAAAAAGTTGCCTCAAGGAGAAAGAAAACTTCAATAGTCTGATAAAGACCACAAGGGAACAATAAAGTCAGATTTATTCGCCTGTTGCAGCATAAACTTTTTGGTCACTGTTAAAGCTGTGACTTTCTCACAAGAGGAATTTTTGATCCTTTCTTGATATAATGACCAAAACATATGTCCCATTGTTAAGGGACAATTGAATGCAGTCCATTTGGAGGAGGTTGAAGGGACACTGAGGCTCTGGCTTCAGACTGTCTGCAGTTTTGTCAGAATTTGGCTGTGGACAGGACATGCATGAGAAACATCATTGGTCAGGCCTTTAAAATCTTCCCGCCAATGTTGGCTTTTGCTTACAAGAACTTTCTGATCAAGTCTATTATTCTGCATAAACCCAGTCAAGCTGGGTGTCTGTCACCTATAATCCAAAGCATCATCGATTCTTTTTCTAAGCTTGTCAGGTATGATGCTTATTAGGGTATCCTATGATGGGCCCGGCCCTGGCGTGAGGCCCAGCAGGTGTTGTACTTCTTCAGGAAGACTTGCCCGCTTGTGGTGCTGGCCTAGCTAACCCAGGAGTCCAGAAGGCAAGGGGACCAGCTGATCCGTTTAAATAAGTGTGTGTCAGCTGTCACTCGCAGCTTCCAGACAACGATCCGTTCTCAGAGGCTCAGCTTTGTTTGTCAATCTACCTACGTGTCTGCTGACATTAAAAATAAAACAGCAGGCATGCCTCCTGCCAGTGGGAGAAGAGTGTGTGTGTGTTGGAGGGGACATGCTTCTACCCTGAAAATCCAGGAAAGTAGGCAGGGTTGTCCGATGACCTTGGTCAGGAAAACCCATGAGAAACCGGGGAACCTATTGCTGCCAAAAGATGCAGAAACGGAAGGAGGGGCCAAGGAGACTGGAACGTTTTCATAATAAGTTTTTTTTCAAATAGCCCATGATTAGAGCAGTAGATTGGATACAGTAATCTGCAGGAAAAATCGTAACTTTCTTTGCTAACGAACCAAGCATTCCAGGATATTTGGCATTGGTTCATTATCTTTCACCATCCTTGCTAAAAATCTCACGTCTTTACTCTTAGGTACCTTGGGTTTTCCTGGCCAAGGTCATCAGACGTCCCTGGCTAATTCCCTAGGCCTTCCAAGATAAAAACACAACACCTCTATGATTTCACCAGAAGAATGACATTGGTTGATGGTTTAAGATAGATTTTTTTTAAAATTAAAAAGTGTCATCCTACTCCTAGTATATTATGGAATTTTTAATAATTAAGAATGGATGATGATAACTATAATTTATCCATCTAGCTTAGTGTGAGCCAAGAATTGCCCTGAGCAGTTTATATACCTTATTTCAATATATTTTCTTTATGTCATGACACCAAATGACACGTACAACTAAATTGTTCTATATGTTTAATGTTGAGCAGGGTGCTTTGGGCGCCATGGTGACTGGCCGCTTCTCATGCTATTTTAAAACTGAGGAATCTGGGGTTTGGAGAGGTTTAGTAAATTTTGCTAAGAGAGCAGAGAGGTGATGGAGCCACAATTTGAAAGCAGGTCACACTTGCCCCAAGTCTGTGTTCTTTCGTACTCTTGTAACCAGGTATGATGTGTTAGTCACAAAGATTTATTTTTCAAGCGAGTTCAAAGATTACTTGGGCTTCACTAAATATGAACGTTTTTAAGTGTATAGTTCTGTGGCATTAAGTACATTCACATCATTGTGCAACCATCGCTGCCATCCTTCTCCAGAACTTTTTCATCTTTCCAGACTGAAACTCTGTACCCATCAAGCACCTCCTTCCCATTTTCCCCTCCTCCCAGCCCCTGGTAACCACCGTTCTACTTTCTGTCTTATGCATGTAACTACTCTAGGTACCTCATATGAGTAGAATCATGCAATATTTTTCCTTTTGTTGCTGGTTTCATTCACCTATCATACTGCCTTCAAGGTTCATCCTTTTATAGCATATGTCAGTTGTATTCACTGAATAATATTCCATTGTTTGTGTATATCACATCTTGTTTATACATTCATCTGTTGATGGACATTTGTGTGGTTTCCACCTTTTGGCTATTGTGAATAATGCTGCTATGAACATCAGTGTACAAATAGCCATTTATGTTCCTACTTTCAATTCTTTTGGAGAATGGGGTCTAGGCGCGCGGGCTTCAGTAGTTGTGGTGCATGGGCTTCAGTAGCTGTGGCTCGCGGGCTCTAGAGCACAGGCTCAGTAATTGTGGCACAGGGGCTTTGTTGCTCCGCGGCATGTGGGATCTTCCCAGACCAGGGCCCGAACCCGTATCCCTTGCATTGGCAGACGGATTCTTAACCTCTGTGCCACCAGGGAAGTCCCCCCACCATCTCTTTTTGAGAATAAAATGTTATTGGGACACAGTCACACTAATGAATTTGCCCATTGCCTATGGCTGCTTTCACACTACAACAGCAGAATCGAATAGTTGTGAAGATATGGTCCATGATGCTGAAAATATTACCTGTCCTTTATAGAAAATGTTTGCCAACATGCACTTTAGATGATTCCTGAATGCATATTTTAAGTTTTGATAGTTAGAGAATTATTTTAGTCTATTTGAGGAAAAAATATAACCAGGATGTCAAAACTGTGGTTTCATGAATGTTATTGTTTAGGAGAAAACTGAGTTTAAAGAGCGTGCTAATGTAAAGCGGACTTAATGAAATAGTACATAGTGGTACAGATGGTCTTTGGCTCAGGCAAAATTGTGAAGGTGGGGAGGGAGGGCCTGATACTTGAGGCCCACTGGACTGTGCAGGTGCTGGGCGATAGCGGTAGATGCTGAGCATGACCAGAGAGCTTCAGGCCAACCCCTCTGTCGGGAATGGTGGCTGCTGCTCTTTTCAGTTAACAGTGATAGTAAATAATGGGCTGTTATGCCTGGTGCTTTCCATTTCTCAAAGGACTTTCACGTCTATTATCTCAAATGGATATCATTATTTCCACTTAGCAAATTCATCCATTAATTTCTTACCAAGGATTTATTGAGCATCTATCATGTGCTGGGTGGTATTTTAGATGCTGGGGATAAAGCCATGAACAGAACAGGCAGAGCTGCTACCCTATGGACCTTAAATTTTAGTAGGGTGGGTATCAGGATTTTGGCAGCAAGGAATCAAAATCCATGACGCCCTCTGGCTTGGGTAATAAGAAAATTTATCATCTGTCATGACAAGGGGTGCAATGTTAAGTTGGGCTGCAGGCACAGCGTGCTTTTGGTTTTGCTCTCCTTCCCCGTGATTCTCTTGAACCTGCTCATCGCCATGTGTTACCATCCTCTGGTGGGTATCAAGTTTGCTTTGGTGTATCCTGACATGACAACACCCACAGGAAAAACAGAAACACTGTTTCTTCCTTGTGTCTCTTTCTTAGAAATGAAAAACTTCCCCAGAAGCCCCGCTGCAGACGCTGCAGACTTCCCCATGTGTCTCATTGCCATTGTATTATTTAAATTTAGATTGGACTGCGTATTACAAACAATGGTTCAAAGAAGTGTTAAATACAAAATGGAGACTGGACTTGAGAATTCCCTGAGCAGACAAAACCATTTAAGCACACAAGCAAAACTAAATCCAGCTTATTTCACGAACACAAGTGAAAGTTAAGTTAGGTTATTTCTTAAAAATGCCTCTGCCAACATCATAAAAGAAACTTAAGTCATCTTCCTGAAAATGGTACGAGATATTGGGTTGACCAAAAAGTTCGTTTGGGTTTTTCTGTAAGATGATACAAAAACCCGAACGAACTTTTTGGCCAGCACAATAATTGCTTTTTAAAAATGCAATGCAGTATTATTAACTAGAGTTACCATGCTGTACATTATATCCCCATGACTTATCTATTTTATAACTAGAAGTTTGTACCTTTCGACTCTCTTCACCCATTTTGCCCACTCCCTGCCCACCACTTCTGGCAATCACCGATCTGTTCTCTGTATCTATGAGCTTGTTTTTTCTTTCTTTAGATTCCACAGATAAGTGAGATCATACAGTATTTGTCTTTCTCTGTCTGACTTATTTCACTTGTCATAATGCCCTCAGGGTCCATCCATGTTGTCACAACTGGCAAGATGTCCTTTTTTATAGCTGAATATATATACCACATTTCCTTTATCCATTCGCCCTTTGGTGGACACTTAGGTTGTTTTTATGTCTTATAAATAATATTGCAGTGAACATGGTGCATATATCTTTTCAATTTAGTGGTTTTGTTTTCTTTGGATAAATACCCAAAAGTGAAATTGCTGAATCATATGATAGTTCTATTTTTAAATTTTTGAGGAAACTCCATGCTGTTTTCCATAGTGGCTGTACCAATTTATATTCTCACCAACAGGGCATGCACAAAGGTTTCCTTTTCTCCATGTTGAGCCGAAACTTGTTATTTCTTGTCTTTTTGATAATAGCTATTATTAAATATTATTTGATAACAATTCCAACAGGTGTGAGGTGATATCTCATTGTGGTTTTCATTAGTGATGATTAGTGATGTTGAGTATCTTTTCCTGTACCTGTTGGCCATCTATATGTCTTCTTTTGGAAAACATCTATTTAGATCCTTTGCCTATTTAAAAATCAGATTTTTTTTTCCATTGAATTTATGAGTTCTTTATCTATTTTGATTATTAACCTCTTATCAGATACATGATTTGCAAATATTTTCTCCCATTCAGTAGGTTGCGTTTTCATTTAGTTGACAGTTTCCTTCACTGTGCAGAAGCTTTTTAGTTTGATGTAGTCCCACTTGCTTATTTTCGCTTTTGTTACCTCTGCTTTTCATGTCAAATCCAAAAAATCAGTGCCAAGACCGATGTCAAGGTTACCATCTATGTTTTCTTCTAGAAGTTTTCTGGTTTCAGGTTTTACATTCAAGTTTTTAATCCATTTTGAGTTAATTTTTGTGTATGGAGTAAGAGTGGGGTCCAGTTTGATTCTTTTGCATATATATTTCCAGTTTTCCCAACACCATTTATTAAAGAGACTGTTCTTTACTCATTGTGTATTCTTGGCTTCTGTGTTGTAAAGTAATTGACCTTATACACGTGGGTTTACTTCTGGGCTCTCTATTCTGTTACATTCATTTATGTTTCTGATTTTATGCCAATACCACACTGTTTTGATAACTACAGCTTTGTAATATAGTTTGAAATCAGGATGTGTGATGCCTCTGGCTGTGGTCTTATTTCTCAAGATTGCTTTGGCTATTTGGGGTTTTTTATGGTTCCATATAAATTTTAGACTTGTTTGTTCTATTTCTGTGAATTATGCCATTGGAATTTTGATAGGAATTGCATTGAGTCTGTAGATTGCTTTGTGTAGTATGTATGTTTTATTATTAATTTCCTTCCAGTTTTATTGAGATATAATTGACATACAGCACTATATGAGTTTAAAGTGTACAGCCTAATGATTTGACTTACATACGTCATGAAATGATTATCACAATAAGTTTAGTGAACATTCATTATCTCATATAGATGCAAAATTAAAGAAATAGAGGAACTTCCCTGGTGGCACAGTGGTTAAGAATCCGCCTGCCAACACGGGGGACACAGGTTCAAGCTCTGGTTTGGGAAGATCCCGCATGCCATGGAGCAACTAAGCCCATGCACCACAACCACTGAGCCTGTGCTCTAGAGCCCGTGAGCCACAACTACTGAGCCCGCATGCCACAACTACTGAAGCCCACGCACCTAGAGCCTGTGCTCTGCAACAAGAGAAGCCATCACAATGAGAAGCCCGCACACTGCAATGAAGAGTAGTCAACGCTTGCCACAACTAGAGAAAGCCGTGTGTGGCAACAAAGACCCAATGCAGCCAAAGAAAAAAAGTTTTTCTTGTGATGTGAACTCTTAAAATTTGCTCTCTTAACAACTTTCATATATACCGTACAGCAGTGTTCATTATATTTATCATGTTGTACATGACATCCCTAGTACTTATTCATCTTATAATGGAGAATTTGTACCTTTTGACTGCCTTCATTCAGTTCCCCCTTTCCTCACCCTCTGCCCCTGGTAACCACAAATCTGATCTCTTTTTCTATGAGTTTATGTGTTTGTTTTTGAAGTATAACTGACCTACAACACTATGTTAGCTCCTGTTACACAACATGGTGATTTGGTATTTCTATTCATTTCAAAATGATCACCACCATAAGTCTAGTTACAATATGTCACCATACAAAGATACTGAATAGTTATTTACTATATTCCCCCCACTGTATATAGCAATCTATATGTGATTATTTTGAGTTCCTGATCTCTTAAGTTCAAATACATTTTTACAACCCTGCATTTTTACTTTCCCCACCCCCACATTTACTGTTTTCAACATCATATTTTACATCTTTTTTTGTGTGTATCGCTAAACTACTTATTGCAGTCATAGATGATTTTACTACTTTCGTCTTTCAACCTTCACAGTAGCTTTACACACTGCTAATTTACCTTTGTTGTGTATTCGCCTTTATCAATGAGATTTTTTCCCATTGTAATTTTCTTGTTTCTACTTGTGGCCCTTCCTTTTTCACTTAGAGAAGTCCCTTTAACATTTCTCATAAGGTTGGTTTGGTGGTGCTGAACTCTTTTAGCTTTTGCCTGCCTGTAAAACTTTTTTTTAAAGATATTCGCCACGTATTTCTTCTTTAGGTCTTCTTTAAAAAATTAGTTTATTTTTATATTTATTTTTGGCTGTGTTGGGTCTTCGTTTCTGTGTGAGGGCTTTCTCTAGTTGCGGCAAGTGGGGGCCACTCTTCATCGCGGTGTGCGGGCCTCTCACTATCGCGGCCTTGTTGTGGAGCACAGGCTCCAGACGCGCAGGCTCAGTAGTTGTGGCTCACGGGCCTAGTTGTTCCGTGGCATGTGGGATCTTCCTGGAGCAGGGCTCAAACCCATGTCCCCTGCGTTGGCAGGCGGATTCTTAACCACTGCGTCACCAGGGAAGCCCAGCCTGCCTGTAAAACTTTTGATCTCTCCATCAAGTCTGAATGAAAAGAGCCTTGCTGGGTACAGTGTTTTTGGTTATAGCCTTTCCCCTTTCATCACTTTGAATATGTCATGCCATTCCCTTCTGGCCTGCAGAGTTTCTGCTGAAAAGTCAGCTGGTATTCTTATTAGAGTTCCCCTGTATGTAACTAGTTGTTTTTCTCTTGCTGCTTTAAATATCCTCCCTTTAATTTTTTCCATTTTAATTATAATGTGTCTTGGTGTGGTCCTCTTAGTGTTGATCCTGTCTGGGATTCTCTGTGCTTCCTGGACCTGGATGTCAGTTGCCTTTCCCAGGTTAGGGAAATTTTCAGCTATTATATCTTCAAATATGTTCTCTGCCCCTTTCTCTCTCTCTTCTTCTGGGACCCCTATAATGTGAATATTGATATGCTTGATGTCTCAGAGATCTCTTAAACTGTCCTTATTTCTTTTTAATCTTTATTCTTTTTTCTTTCAGCTTCATTGGTTTCCACTAATCTGTCTTCCAGCTTGCTGATCAATTCCTCTGTATTATTTAGTCTACTGTTGACTCCTCCTAGGAAATTTTCTAGAAATTCCTTCTAGGTATTTTTCATTTCAATTATTGTATTCTTCATCTCTGGTTCTTCTTTATATTTTCTAACCTTGTTAAAAAATTCTAACTTCTCACTCTGTTCATCCAATATTCTCCCAAATTCTCTGAACATTTTTATGATCATTACCTTGAACTCTCTGTGGGGTAGATTGCCTATCTCAGCTTCACTTAGTTCTTCTGCTGGGGTTTTATCTTGATCTTTCATTTGGAAGATATTCCTCTGTCACCTCATTTTGCCTAATTTGCTCTTTTTATTTCTGTGTATTTGGTAGGTTGTTTACATTTCCCATCCTTGGAGAAGTGGCCTTTTGTAGGAGATGTCCTATGTATCTCAGCAGCACACGCCTCTCTGGTCACCAGAGCCCTATATGCTCTAGGGGTGCCCACTATTTGGGCTGAATGTTGTGGCAGACTGACTGCTGTGGGCCATCTGGTAGGTGTGGCCGGCACTTGGTCTGGTTTGTTGTCAGGCCCTACCTTGTGTAGAGGCTGCCAGCCACTGGTTGGCTGGCAGGGCTGGGTCATGGGGCTGCTGGCTATGTGATCCTGGGGGGTTCTGGAGCTAGTGCTGGCTCACTGGTGGGCAGGGCTGGGTTCTGGAGTGGGTGATTATGGGGCTGGGGGCCTCAGATTTAGTGTCAGCCTGTTGGTGGTGGGGCCAGTTCCTGATACAACTGGCTGCAGTATCTGGGATGTCCCAAGGCTAGTGTTGGCCCGCTGGTGAGGGAGACTGGATCCTGGACAGATGGCTGAGGGGTCCAAGGTGTCTCTTCTGTGAACTTTGGCTTGCAGGGGGAAAGGTGCATTAGAGGGAACACTGAGGACAGGAGGGAAATCATTTACTCTGCTTCCCATTTAGCAATCTGAAAGAAGCCACTTCTTGAACTATCCCCTGTCCTATCCTGTAGTATATCTAGGACAACTGGACAGCCTGGTGGGGTCAAGCAGAGGGAGCTATCTTCATTATCTTGGGCTGTCAAAACAAAATACCATAGACTGGGTGGCTTAAATAAAATAATTTACTTTCTCACAGTCCTGGAGGCCAGGAAGTCTAAGATTATTGTGCCAGTCAGTTTGGTTTCCCGTGGGGTCTCTCTTCCTGACTTGCAGATGGCCGCCTTCTCACCATGTCCTCACATAGCAGAGACAGAGAGAGACAGAGAGTGGCCTCCCTGGTGTCTCTTTTTGTTGTTGTTATTGTATTCATTGACCTGTTTTATATTTTAGGTTTCACGTATAAGTGATAACATACAGTATTTGACTTTCTCTGTCTAACTTATTTCACTTAGCATAATACCCTCCAGGTCCATCCATGACGTTGCACATGGCAAAAGTTCATTCTTTATTATGGTTTAGTAATATTCCATTGTATATATGCCTGGTGTCTCTTATGAGGACACTCATTTTACCAGATTAGGGCTTCCCTCTTATGACTTCATTTAACCTTAATTAGTTCCTTACTCCAAATACCAGCGCACTGGGGGTTAGGCTTCAACATATGAATTTTGGGGTTACACAACTCTGTCCATAGCAGGAGGCTTTGAAATTTAGTTTTCCTGAGCTGCCTGGGATCCTGAGTGGTCTAAGTAGACCTAGAGATGGCTGTGGAGCTGGATGGAGAGCTTGCTAGAAGGGACCACAGTACCAGAGTGAGATACCAGATCTGCCCTCTGCCTAAAATTCAGCATGTGCCGTGGTGAATTGCAAATGTTTATTAAAAGAATCAGTTGACTGTGCCTTCTTTTTGTAGGTGTCACATGAGTGTCCCAAGTTCTCCAGCCTTCAGGAGTCACCCTTTCCTTGAACATCCTCTGAATATCAGCTCCCAGATCTGCAGGAAATCCATTCAAGAGCCCAGTACATGCTCGTGTGTTTCCATAGATCCATCCTGTCGCTGTTGCATTTTTCTCTGCATGGCTCCATTGTGCCAGGCCTCTTTGTGGTCACCTACAGCCATTTCTTCACCTCTTCTCTCAGTTGCCGTTCTTTCCCTAAGCTATTTTGCTCTGAGCCCTCTGAGCAGCCATGGCTGGCTCCAGGACAGCAGACTCCAAACTCTGGCCTGATCTTGTTTCTGCCTCAGAAGCATGGGGTGCTGTGGCCTCAGATGCCATCAAGGTGTCTTCTAGCTCATCCAGGCAGGCCTGTTCTCAAACGTTCAGCTGGGAGAATGTGACAATTTTCTGGAGTTTGATAATCTTCCATCTTTCTTGGTGATCCACAGATGGTCTCACAACCCAGCTGAGTACTTATATTCAATCCCAGGGGATTCTGAGAAGGTGTTGGTTTGTAGAGGAGAAAGGATGGGAGATGATGGGGAGGAAGAGAAGATGTGGGGAAGCCAGAGAAGACAGAAAGAGGAAAACGTATTACAACTTAACCGAATTTAACTCAAACTTGAATGTGCATCCAAATCACCTAGAAGGCTTGTTAAAGCACAGCGTGCTGGATCCCACCTCAGAGTTTCTGATTCAGTAAGTTTGGGGTGGGGACCAAGACTTCGCATTTCTAACAAATTTCCAGGTGATACTGATGCTGCCGGTCAGGGGACCCTACTTTGAAGACCACTGACTTCATCCCCAAACCGTATGGGAGGCAGTGCACCCCCTTCAGACACAGTGTTTTGCTTCTCACAATGGGTAGACAGATCCGTTCCTTCTTAAATATCCTTGTGGCCAACAGCCAAGTCCATCTGTTTGTTCACATAGTAGCAAGATGTCCAACAAATCCCTAAAGAAACTAATGAGCAGCTTGGATCCAACTCTTTATTGTCTGCCAGAGGAAAGGCATCCATGCTTGGTAATGAGCCTTTGGTCTCTCTGCCAGGCTCTGTGGCCAGAATTAAGCACTTTGTCATCTAGCTGGTAAAGGACTTTCTTGACAGTATTGAACCAGAAAGTCTAACCAAGTCATGTACTTACATCCCATTATATTGGGGGAACAGTGGATGGTCTCTACTCTCAGAAACCTGTTAGTTTCCATCTTGGTGGTGTGCAGGACAGGAGAGGGTGTGTGTCCCACATCATGCAAAGTCCTGGGACGTGATGGCCGCTGCTCCCGTTCACACATTCCACCAGCATTTTGTAGCCTCCTGCATAGTCTGACTCTGAACTAAGTCAGAACAGGGCACAGTGACAAAATACATCCAGGATCTGCTTCAAGGCTAGGCCTGTGACACAGCTCCGTGCTGGGTGTATAGTGAACCCCCACGAAATGTCAGCCTTGATTATTATGAGTTTGATTAAGAGCAGAGCGTTCCCATCACGATCTGGTATAGAACTCTCTTGCTTGATGCAATTCACAATCTCCTTCTGGGAGGAAATTAGCATTCTTGATAAATGTTTAAGCAATTTTCTGATTAACTCTAACAAGATTAAAACCTCCTTGGAGAAATCAGCTACCCAAACACTCAGCTGATTATCAGACATTCTTTATCTTGTATTCAAGATACAAGTTTAATAATGCTTCTCCAGCCATTCTGTTTTCCTGGGAAATGTCCTTAACAAAAGGGAACTCTGACTTGGCTTTGTGGCATGATCAAAGTAAAACTTTGTCACAAGCTTATAACTAATTTATCTGAAAAAATTTAAAACAGTCATTATGGAGGTAGGACACAGGAATAGTAATTAACATTTTTAAGTACTTGCTGCTTGCCACATATTATAGGAAATGTCTTATATAGCTCATCTTTCTTTCTCTTTATAATGAGTTGGGTTATCGTAGCTCTGTTTTACTTATAAGATGCTCAGAGAGGTGAAGTGACTTGCCCAAGATCACACAGCCAGTAAACGACAGAGCCAAGTTTCAAATCCAGGTCTGTCTGAGTGCAGAGCTAGAGCCAGCAATAGCTTCCCTCTTCTGCCTCTGCCAAAGGATTATAGCGGGAGATGGAGAACAGGATATTCTCTGAGAGAAGGACAAGTATAGGGCTGTGGGACTGCACAGCAGGGACAGGTCCCTCCTAGGTACAGGGCTTGGGAAGGAGCTATGGGGGAAGAGGTTTCTCAGCCCAGAAGAGGATGTAGGGGAGGGGACACTAAAGACAGCAAAAAAGGCAGTCAGGAGCAATGGTCTGCACAGAGGCAGAGTCAAGGCCCAGGTATGTTTGGAGGATATGGTAGAGTTCAATCTGGCAACTGCAGGAGTGGTCCCCAGTCCTTTCAATAATGAGAACCGTGTCTTCTAGTGTTGTGGACCCTACGTGCTGCTAGTTGGATTCTTATGACTCTGGATTGACAGAGCCCATCCCATTTCTGTCACCTACTGGCTGTGTGATCTTGGGCAGATTACTTCACCTCTCTGAGGTGAAGCTTTCTTCATGTGAAAATTGGAAGGTAATAGTAGCATTTCTCTTATAGGATTGCTGTGAGCATTTAATGAGATAAACCATGAAAAGCACATGTCCAGCACCTACTAAGTGCTCTGTAAAAAGGTGAGGTTTTAATGTGTAACTGATTTATGGTGGCATTATGTCACTATTTTCTCAGTAGGGCTGTGAAATTTTTTTTTTCTTAGTGTAATTTCAGACTGCTAAAAAAGTTGCAAAAAGAGTACAAAGAATTCCTGAACACCCTTCATCAATATTATACATATATATACATAAAATTCCCTCCTGAACTGTTTGCAGGTCAGATGCAAACCTGTTGGCCTTTTACCCCTAAACACTTAAGTGTGTATTCCCTAAAAGCAAGGACATTCTCTTATATAGTCATAGTACAATGATTAAAATCATGAAACTGACACTTATACAATACTATTTTCAGCAGACTATATTCAGATTTTGTCAACTGTCCCATAACATCCTACATAACGAATGAAAATCTTGGATCATATATTACATTCAGTTTTCCTTTCTCTTTAGTCTCCTTGTAACAGTCTCCTGGTAACAGTTTCCCAGTCTTCTTGTCTCTCATGACCTTGACATTTTTGAAGAGTGTATATAGGCCAGTCACTCTCTTTAGGTTTGTCTGATGTTTCCTCATAATTAGATTCAGGTTGTGTTTTGGGCCAGAGTGCATTTCAGTGCATCACATCATTGTGAATATTTTTGTTCGTGCCTTGAAATAGGGTCCCCTCATGGGAAGAGGTGGGGGGCACTGGACCACCAGCACAAGAATCCACTGAAAGACTCGATAAACATGCAGACACCCCAGTACCCCTGAGAGTGTGGGCCAGGAATCTACTTGATGAGCCAGCAGCAGTGTGACCAGTTGTCTACTTGTCTACGTTCCTTCCAAGACATGGCCAGTAGATGGCGGTGCAGTGTGCACTTTCAGTGCAGCTTCTGCATTTCTGGAAAGATCTTGTGAAACTTCCTGTGAATTCAAGTTAACATCCACCAGGAGAGCTTGGCTGCTTAAGCTGCTCTCCCCTCCTGTCCCTTCGGAGTGACTTATCTTTTTTTTTTTTTTTTTTTTTTTTTTTTTGCGGTACGCGGGCCTGTCGCTGCTGTGGCCTCTCCCGTTGCGGAGCACAGGCTCCGGACGCGCAGGCTCAGCGGCCATGGCTCACAGGCGCAGCCGCTCCGCGGCATGTGGGATCTTCTTGGACCAGGGCACGAACCCGGATCCCCTGCATCAGCAGGCGGACTCTCAACCACTGCGCCACCAGGGAAGCCCCAGAGTGACTTCTCTTAATGCCCCAGGACCTCAAAGTGGTCAGAACTCACTTGGAGGTTCCTAAACTCCTCGAGGTGAGAGACCCCTCTTTCTGAAGAGCTAGCCAAGCAACTGTAAGATCATAATACCCCAACTAGCATTTACTGAGAACTTACTGTGTGACTAGCAAGACTCTCACCTTCTCATTTAACTCTCACAGCTACCCCTGAGAAGGAGATTGTTAACCTTCCCACAGTCACACAGCAAGTTCCCATCACCGCCTCCTGTTTCCGTCTTGGCTGGAACTTGTGCTTGAGTCAGAGTTGCAGACTGGGAGCAATAATGTCTGTGTCTCAGGCCCAGGCTCTGAGAGCTTGGGGAGCGTCCTGAGAAAGGAGGGGATGCCCTTCCCTGCCTTGGGGGCCAGGGTGACTGGGCAGGGAGCTGCAAGGGACAGACACTGGGTCAGTCCCCCTGTTAAGGGGGCTTCAACTGTTTAGGGAGGCAGACACGACATGGGTCACAGCACATGGAGGGCCAGTGGGCAGGCTGTCTAGAGACTGAGAGGCTGGAGGGACTGGGGGGCTTTCAAAGACTGGGGGTGAAACCGCACAACTCAGGTTGGGATTTGAACCCATGGGCCGGGACTCGAACCTGGCCAAAACCCAGATGGGGACTTGAATCCACTGTCTTTTAATTAAAATCACATATCTGGTCTCAGGACCTACTGAAGTTCAGGGTCTTTATGTCTCAGCAATTCAGTGAGAGACAAAGCAATAGGTAAAAGCTGGATTTCCTTCGAGGGATACACATTCCATAGACGGAGCATGGTGTGTCTCAAAAGGTGAGAGTGGCCCTGGGAGAAACACCCTCCACAGACAGAGTGTGGGCCATCTCAGAAGGCGAGAGGCCCCGAAATACGGGGTGGTTAGTTTTTATGGGCTGGGTAATTTCATAGGCTAATGAGTGGGAGGATTATTCCAACTATTTTGGAGAAGGGGTGGAGATTTCCAGGAATTGGGCCACCGCCCACTTTTTGGCCTTTTATGGTTAGTCTCAGAACTGTCATGGCCCTGGTGCCATTTAGCATATGCTAATGTATTACAATGAGCATAAAATGAAGCTCAAGGTATACTGGAAGTCAAATCTTCTGCCATCTTGGACCTAGTTGGTTCTAACCAGTTTATGTCACATCCAAAGGCTATGTCATTCTTTTAAAGGTTGTGCCTTGCCCCCTTCCCACCTGTTTCAGGAGGACACTGTGGGACATTCAGTCTGTGTAATGCTCATGATAGAGCAAATCATACTTGTTGAATTTGTTTCCGCTTATTTAATCCTTTTCTAAGAGGACTGAGGGGATTTTCAAGGGAAGAGATCCATGATATCGGGAGGATGTTGTGAAATGAGCCTGGAGACGTGGACAGGTGAGAATGTTTACTTGGAGATGTAGGAAGGTGGGGATTTTCACCAATGGGTGTGGTCAAGGGAAATGTCCTAGAAAGCAGAGAAGTTTGACTGGAGATCTGGAAGGCATCCTTATCAGTATGTACTTGTGTTGAGGTCAAAGCTGCACATTGTTTACGCAAGACCTCAACTCCCCTTCTTTGTTGTTAGCAGAACCCTGGATTAGTTGAAGTGGCCACCTGCCCAGCTAAAGAGCTACATTTCCCAGCACTGACAGCTAGTCCTGGCTAATGAGATGTGAGCCAACAAAGCTGGGCTGGTGTATTAGTCTGGATTCAATCAGGAGAGAAAAACCACATGGTAATTTGAATAGGGAAAGTGTAATATAAAGAATTATTGACTATAACAGAGGATTGAAATAATGAGGGGTTGCCTAGTAAGAGGTAAGGAGAACTCTGAAGAATACAGGTGAAGTAGCAGATATAAGGAGCAGTCATGACTCTCAGGGCTGAGAAAGAGCTTTCCCTCCCCTATGCCCTCCCCCCAGTGCTGAGGTCCAGACTTTGTTGGATTGGGCACAGCTATGGTTCACTGAACAGAGAAGTTACTGAAGTCTGCCCTAGTGGAACTTGCCAGAAAACTGCCCTCTATCATACAAGGGAAAGCTATCCTGATACCACTGAGGTATCTCAATGGAAGCACTTGAATACAAAATTGCCAAAGGTGGGGGTGCTGGAGGAAGCTACTGGCCTTTCAGTGCTTCTGGCTGCTGTAGACCAGGAACAGGTGCTGGAGCAGCTGCCTGTGCTGTAGGAGGCTGCTGAGTGACCCACCTGAGCCAGGAAAGGGTGGGCTCCTGGAAAAGCCCTCTAAAAGGGATTAGATTTGGCTAGTTTGTCCCTTTTGCACTTGGATCTTCCCTTTCTTCCTGCATCGTGGATCCAGAATGAAGAGGACTTGGCACAGAGCTGCAACTGACATGTCACGTGAGTGAGAAATAAACCACTGTGGTGGTTAGCCACTAAGATCTTGGGGTTGTTTGTTCTGCAGCACAACATGCTGAAACCTGACCAATACACATAAAGAATGTTTATATAATAATTGCCAGTTACAGTAAATAGAAATTTCCTGTTTTGTAAAATACTATGAGGAGGTGAGAATTATGGTTAAAGAAAGAGCCAATAAGGTCTAAAGCAAAGAAAAAGAGTCATAAAAATACTTCCTGGACATTAGAAACACTGATGCTTTCAAATTTATTACAGGAACAGGAGATGAAAGAAAAAAGAACAAAATGGGAAGGAGAAAGAGAAAGGTAAAACAGTAAAGAAAAAGCAAAGAGAATTTGAGAATACTGTGTTTATAGACAGCTCAACTGACTCCTTGGTATTGCTCGGGAAAATAAGAGGAATATTATTAAACCAGAGCAGCCCGGTTGCTGCTTATCTAGAAGCCACTTCGAATTGCCTGTGGGAGACACAATAGGGAGAATCTCTCTGTCCTCAAGACATGATTGAAGCCATTGTGCTCTCTCTCAAAGGCATCTTAACATGCCTTGTCTGTCCTCATCAGCAAGCACATGGGCTTCCCGCTGAACTCTAGTTTCAGAATGACCTTTGAGGTGTCCCCAAGGATCCATAAAGTTAATAGCTTTTATTTTGAGTCACACACTTCAGCACACAGTTTCTCAATTCAGTGAGGATCCAGCTATTGGCTTTCATAGAACGTGGCAAGAGACAGAAGCAATTGGCTTTGATGGGTATGAGGAGGAAAAGGTGGCAGAGTGAAAGCCCCGCTGACCCTCTCCAGCACCTTTCAGGTGAACAACAACAGCAGAGACAAATTGATGGAGCAAGTAACAGAAGCACGTGTCATCTGAAATGAACGCGGCAGAGTTGAGCAAATTGGCAAGAGTACCTTCCAGACACACAGAGATATCTGTAACACATTTAAGGAAGACATGGAGAGTCCCTGCCTATCTCCCGGATATTAAGTAGGTACAGGTTTCCTAAAAGCAAGTAAGAGGGTCTGGAAGGGTCTGGCCAACATCTTTACTTGGAAAGATGAGAACTCAGCAAAAGAGGACTCAAGAGTGTTAGGGAAGGTCACACCTTGCGACTGTGTTCAAGCCCTGGGTTGATGGGAACCAGGGCTGTAAGGATGACCCTGTAACTTTACCACCCTTGTAATTCTCTGAGCTGGGCTCCTATATCAAGCCAACAAGCTAAGGGCAAGGTGAGGAGAGAGGTGAGAATCACACTCTGATATCACCCTTGTACAATGCCAGCTGAACAGAGATGAATCAGCTCAACCACACTGGCTGAAGGGCTTTACGAAGAGCCACAGGTCACAAAGGGATACAGAGGATCCGAATCAAATAATGAATCAGGTTGCTATTAGTGATAATATGGCATCATGCAAACAAATGGATATGTAAACAGCGAATATGTCTCCCATTGAAACACCCATGAGAATAGGTACAAAACTTGACCATGGCTATAAAGAAAATACCAGTAATTTTCCCCCAAATAGAAATAGTAGAGACTTCTTTGACCACCAAGTAATAAAACCAGAAATTAAAAAGTAGAAATGAGACAAAAGCCCAACCATATGGGAAAATTAAACCCCCTCCTCAGGACTTCTCTGGTGGTGCAGTGGTTCAGACTCTGCACTCCCAATGCAGGGGGTCTGGGTTCGATCCCTGGTCAGGGAAGTAGATCCCACATGCATGCGGCAGCTAAGGGTTTGCATGCCACAACGAAGGAGCCAGGGAGCTGCAACTAAGGGGCCTGCATGCCTCAACTAAGACCCAGTGCAACAAAATAAATAAAATACTTTTTAAAACCCTCCTCAAAATTTATTTACTCATTTTAAAATCAAAGTATAGTTGATTTAGTGTTGTGTTAATTACTGCTATACAACAAAATGATTCAGTTATACACATGTATACATTCTTTTTAAAAATATTCTTTTCCATTATGGTTTATCATAGGATATTGACTATAGTTCTCTGTGCTCTACAGTAGGACCTTGTTGTTTATCCATTCTCTATATAAAAGCTTATCTGCTAACCCTAACCTCCCACTCCATCCCTCCCCCAACCCCCTCCCCTTGGCAATCACCAGTCTGTTCTCTATGTCCATGATTCTGTTTCAGTTTCATAGATAAGTTCATTTGTGTCATACTTTAGATTCCACATATAGATGATATCATATAGTTTTTGTCTTTCTCTTTCTGACTTACTTCACTTAGTATGATAATCTCTAGTTGCATCCCCTCCTCAAAATTTAAAACTCCATTTGAGAACAAAAGAAAGTCAAAATTGTAAGTTCAAACAAGATTGGAAAACAAAGATGAAAACACTATGTGTCTAAAACAATGAGATACAGCTAAAACCATTATGGGAGGGACTTCCTTGGTGGCCCAGTGCATAAGAATCCGCTTGCCAATGCAGGGGACACGGGTTCGATCCCTGGTCTGGAAGATCCCACATGCCACGGAGCAACTAAGCCCATGTGCCACAACTACTGAGCCTGCGCTCTAGAGACCTTGAGCTGCAGCTACTGAGGCCCGTGTGCCTAGAGCCGGTTCTCTGCAACAAGAGAAGCCACTGCAATGAGAAGCCCACGCACTGGAACAAAGAGTAGCCCCTGCTCACTGCAACTAGAGAAAGCCCACGCACAGCAATGGAGACCCAACACAGACAAAAATAAAAAAAACATTATGAGGGAAATTTCTTCTTAAACACTTATATTTCTGAAAAAGAAAAAAGACAAATATAAATGAATCAAGCATTCAAAGCTGGAAGGTACAAAATGAGCAACAAAATACATCTAAGGAAAGGGCTTCCCTGGTGGCGCAGTGGTTGAGGGTCCGCCTGCTGATACAGGGGACACGGGTTCGTGCCCTGGTCCAGGAAGATCCCACATACCGCGGAGTGGCTGGGCCCGTGAGCCATGACCGCTGAGCCTGCGCGTCTGGAGCCTGTGCTCCACAGTGGGAGAGGCCACAACAGTGAGAGGCCCGCGTACCAGAAAAAAAAAAAAAAAAAAATTTAAGGAAAGAAGGGCAGAATGAAGACAAGCAGAAATTAATGAATTAAAGTACGAAACAAAGGTAGAATTGGTAAATGGAAGAGTTGATTCATTGTGGAAAAAAACCCTACACAGTAAAATAGAGAAGGCACTAGCCAGCCTAATCAAGAGGAAAAAGACCACATACAGAGAACCCATAATTAGGATGAGAAATGAAAGACAAGCACGATAAGAGAACATTTTAATATGTAATTTTTAATTACATAAATAATTCATGGATACATAGGCATTAGAAGTAAAAGGTCAAAGAAGAAGAAAAAAAAGAGTAAAAGGTTAAAGTCAGCTCAGGCTGCCAGAACAGAATATCACAGACTGGGTGTGGCTTAAACAACAGAAATTTATTTTCTTATAGTTCTGGAGGCTGGAAGTCCAAAATCAAGGTGCCCACACATTTGGTTTCCTCTGAGGCCTCTCTCCTTGGGGTGCAGACAGTTCCCCTCTTTACACGTTTGCCCCTCTGTACACGAGCCTCTGGTGTCTCTTTGTGTGTCCAAGTCCCCTCTTCTTATAAGGATACCAGTCAGTTTGATTAGGGCCCAGCCTAATTTTAAGTTCATCGACACATTAAAAGTCCCCATCTCCAAACAGAGTCACATTCTTAGGTACAGGGGGTGGGGTGGGGTTTTGGGCTTTAGTATATGAATTTTGCGGGACACAGTTCAGCCCATGACACACTCTCTCCCTTTCCCCCCCTCAAGTTCCACGTCTCTCCCAGAAATAATATGATTAACCCCATGACATTTGCAGGGCCCAGGACAAGAGTCAAACCGAGGCCCACATACCATATATCTACATACTTTTTGTAAATCCAGCTAACAAACTATTAAATAGAAACGTTCTGTCCTTCTACCTGGACAAATATACCTTCATATTGACCTGAGAAACCACGTTTGGATTTAGAATTCCTGGACTCTCCAGCATTTCTTCCTAGAATGTGGTGTAGGGCCTCCCTTCTCTTCCCTTGCCTGGCTCCGTCTACACCACCAGGGCCTCACGCATACACAGATGGAGACTCCAACCTGCACATCCAGGTTTCTCCACACACCCCTCAAACGACCTAGCAGTGGTCACAGCAGTGGTACACTCCATCCTCAGGAAGACATACCTGAGGCAAGGTCCCCACAGACTCTGGAAGGAATGCTGGGGTCCCAGGAATAGGAAGGCTGGTCTAGAAGGAAGGTTCAGACTCTAGATGGGCATGTCCTCTGTGGATGTGGTACATCTGGAAGGAGGATGAGCAGCCCCTCTAAAGAGCAAGCCCGAGGGGGAGGTCCCTCTTGCTCAGGTCTAAGGGGAATACTGCTACAACTAGATATTAGTGGGTATCTTTTTAGACCATTTTACATCCATTTAATACATAAAAAGGAGATTCTAATTCCAAAATAAAAGCTTATTTTAAAAAACGGATTCTCGGGCTTCCCTGGTGGCGCAGCAGTTGAGAGTCCGCCTGCCGATGCAGGGGACACGGGTTCGTGCCCCGGTCCGGGAGGATCCCACGTGCCGCGGAGCGGCTGGGCCCGTGAGCCATGGCCTCTGAGCCTGCGCGTCCGGAAGCCTGTGCTCTGCAACGGGAGAGGCCACAACAGTGAGAGGCCCGCGTACCGCAAAAAAGAAATGGATTCTCTCTTTTTCTGAGACTTGCTTTTTTTCCCCATTCTATCTTGTAGATCTTTCCATGTCAGCATATATAGATCTACTTTATTCTCTTTAATTGTTGCATGATATTATACAGTATAAAGGTAAGGGGGAAATGATGAAGGCCCATTTAACACAATGCAATGTTAATCCTCTTGAAAATTTGGATGATTTAAAACCAAAATAAATTAAAAAAATAAAAATTCCCAAGACTGGCTTAAGAAGAAATAGAAAACCTGAACAGACTAAATGGAAGTAGCTGAGGAAGTTGTCCAAGACAACCCCATGGTTGACCATCTGTAAGCCAGGAATTAGACCCTAACCAGAAAGCAAATTGGTGGGACTTTGATCTTAGACTTCTCAGCCTCCAGAACTGTGAGACATAAGTTTCTGTTGTTAAAGCCACCCCAGTGTTTTGTTATAGCAGCCTGAGTTGACTAAGATAAATACCGAAAACTGACAAAGCAACAAAAAGAAATCCATAGACTAATTTAATCTACGAATATTGAAGCAGAACTTCTTCATGAAAGATTAAGAGGTAGAATCTAGTAATATAGTTAAAGAATAAAAAACTATAGTCAAGGGACTTCCCTGGTGGCACAGTGGTTAAGAATCCTCCTGCCAATGCAGGGGACATGGGTTTGAGCCCTGGTCCGGGAAGATCCCACATGCCGTGGAGCAACTAAGCCCGTGAACCACAACTACTGAGCCTGCATGCTGCAACTACTGAAGCCCACGCACCTAGAGCCCGCGCTCTGCAACAAGAGAAGCAACCGCAATGAGAAACCCACACACTGCAAGGAAGAGTAGTCCCTGCTCACCACAAATAAAGAAAGCCCGCACACAGCAATGAAGACCCAACACAGCCAAAAAAAAAAAAAAAAAAAAAAAAATACTTGGAACAGCTGTGCTTATTTTGCAAACTCAGCGAGAAGTTGACTTTTGCATAACTAATTAAAAACCCATTGGTGGGACTTCCCTGGTGGTCCAGTGGCTAAGACTCTGCACTCCCAATGCAGGGGCCCTGGGTTCGATCCCTGGTCAGGGAACTAGATCCCACATGCCTTGAATAAGAGTTTGCATGCCGCAACTAAAGATCCCGCATGCCACAATGAAGATCGAAGATTCCGTGTGCCGCAACTAAGACCCGGCGCAGTCCAATAAATAAATAAATGTTTAAAAAATAAAAATCCACTGATATTTTTATCTCAGCAAAAAGCCTCCCACTCTTGTGAAGTTGACATTAGGTGCCCATTTTATGGATGGGGGCAGGAAGCATGGAGAAGATAAGTGTGTTAGTTTCCTAGGGGTGCTGCAAAAAAGTAGCACAAACTGGGTGGCTTAAAACAACAGAAATTTATTGTCTCACAGTTCTGGAGGCCAGAATTCTGAAATCAAGATATCCATGGGGCAATGCTTCCTCAGAGATTCTGGGTAGAATCCTTCTTTACCTCTTCTTAGCTTCTGGTAGCCTCAAGCATTTTTTGACTTGAAACTGTATGTCTGATCTCTGCCTCTGTCATCATCTTGTCTCTCTGTGGGTGTCTATGTCCAAATTTATAAGGACACCAGTCATATTGGATTAGGGACCACCTGAATGACCTCATTTTAACTTGATTATCTCTATCAGGATCCTATTTACAAATAAAGTCACATTTTGAAGTACTGGACGTTAGGACTTCATCGTATCTGTTTTGGAGGATACAATTCATCACATAACGGTAAGTAATTTTGAATCATGGAGTAGTAGATCTAAAAGGGACTTTTTCTATGAAGCCACCCCACTCTATAGTTCCTCTCTGCATGACCTTAACCATGCCCAGGCTCTCCTAAAATGGAAAGTCACCAAAATATTAACTATGCTAATCCCTGCAACCCTTGATGACCCTTTAAAATGTAGGCCTCTCAGATCCTCTCTTGTTTCCTGCTGACCTGGGTTTCCACCCTCCTGACTTAACAGTTCATGGCTCATCTACCTCCCGAATATCCTCTGGAGCCCCAACAGAGGGCTTAGACCTGTCAGAAAGAGCGAGAACCGGGTGAGATATCCTTTGGGGAGCTCTGTGATCTGAACGGGAGTGATGTGAAAGTTAAGCGCAGGGGCACTGGGCATGTGCAGCACAACATAGACAAAGATATGGAGACAATTAACAGCAGACTCGAAATTGGAGGAGCTATGTGAAAAGGGCCTGCGGCAGCCCATAGCCGGGGAAAAGATGGGAAAATCAGGTTAAGTGACGAGAGACTTCAAATCAAATCACCAGATACATATTAAGTGCCCAACTCAGTACTGCAATGAGGCATGGGTGATACAAAGACGTAGAATATCAAAAAAAAAAAAAAAAAAAAGACATATCATATCTGTTTCCTGCCCTCAAGGAAAGTGTAATCTACTTACAGAGGTTAGACATAAAACTCAGGAGACGTAAGATAACAAAATATTTAAATAGCAATTCACAGTGCCACACAATCATTTGCTAAGTGAACTGTAGAGCTGATGACAAGCTTTTAGAATTCTGAACCAGGAGAGATTATCTGGTTATTTATGGTCTAGATAGGCTGCATATTTTCTTGCTGGGGGGAAACGAAGGGTTAACTGAGCAGGGCAAATCAATGAAACTAAGAGCTGCTTTCTTTACAGAGATCAATGAAATTGATAAACTTTTAGCTAGACTTAAAAAAAAAAAGATCCAAATAAAATCAGAAATGAAAGAGGAGACATTACAACTGATGACACAGAAATAAAAAGGATGATAAGCGACTACTATAAACAATTGGGTAAGCCAGAAGAAATGGAAACATTCCTAGAAACATACAACCAAGCAAGGTTGAATCATGAAGAAGTAGAAAATCTGAGCAGACCTGTAACTAATAAGAGATTGAATCAGTAATCAAAAATCTCCCCCAAAAGAAAAGCCCAGGACCAGATGGATTCACTGAGAATTCTACCAAACATTTAAAGAAGAATTAATGCCAATACCTCTCAAACTCTTCCAAAATATGAAAGAGGAGGGGATACTTCTTAACTCCTTTTATAAGGCCAGTGTTACCCCGATGTCAAGACCAAAGTCAGTACAAGAAAAGAAAACTACAGGCCAGTATCTCTGATGACTATAGATGTAAAAATCCTCAACAAAATACTAGCAAATCAAATTCAATGGCACATTAAAATTATCATACAACATGACCAAGTGGGATTTACCTGTGTGGGGCAAGGACGGTTCAACATATGCAAATTACACACCACATTAATAGAATGAAAGATAAAAATCACATGATCATCTCAATAGATGGAGAAAAAGCATCTGACAAAATTCAACACTCTTTCATGATAAAAACACTCAACAAACTAGGAGAAGAAGGAAATGACCTCAACCTAACAAAGCCCATATGTGACAAGCCCACCACAAACATCATACTCATTAGTGAAACATTGAAAGCTATTCCTCTAAGATTAGGACTAAGGCAAGGATGCCCACTATTATCACTTCTATTCAACATAGTACTGGAAGTCCATGATACAGAATGATTCAGGAATCCAGGCTGCTGGAGGCTCTGTCATCGTCAGTACATTTATCTCAAGTTACTATGGGTGTCAAATCTGGATGGGGAAGGGGAGAGAAAGAGAGAGAGAGAGAGAGAGAGAATGAGACTCAAATAGGGGTGTTTATGGGCTACACCCAGAGTGGCACACATCACTTCTGCCCACATTCCACTTGCCAAAGCTCAGCTACATGGTCACATCTAACTGCAAGGGAGGCTGGGAAACAGCTGTGAGCCCAGGAAGAAAGAGAAATGGTTTTGTGACTAGCTATCTCATCAGACTCTTTCATACCTACTCTTTTTCAGGTGAGGGAACTTAGGCTCAGAGAGGTGCTAGGTCACAGTGAGTAGAGAAATTGAGAGACCCCAGCTATATATAGTTGATGGGGCAAAAAACAAATGTGCGAACATAGTATCTGAAATTATAGACTGACCAACAGAGAAGCCAAAAATACGAAGTTACATAACTATTTTGAGAGAGGGACTGTAAGTGGGGCGGGTTAATGAAGTCAGTAATTTTGTTTAATATTGGTGAATAAAAAGAGAGAGGAGAAAGAGAGAGAGAGAGAAACAGGAACAGTACTTAATATTTGGAGGTATCCAGAACTAAAAACAGAAACGTTTAAGGAATTAAAAGTTCCCTCTGAGACCATTGCTGCTTATTATGGACCCTTTTGTACATTGATGTTTTTGTTCTTTTTTTTAGTTTAATTTTTATTTTATATTGGAGTATAGTTGATTTACAATGTTGTGTTAATTTCAAGTGTACAGCAAAGTGCTTCAGTTATACATATATCCATTCTTTTTCAGATTCTTTTCTCATATAGGTTATTAGAGAATATATTTTTTAAATATTTATTTATTTATTTGGCTGTGCCGGGTCTCAGTTGATGCATGTGGGATCTTCGTTGCCACATGCAGGATCTTTAGTTGTGGCATGTGGACTTCTTAGCTGCGGCATGTGGGATCTAGTTCCCTGACCAGGGATTAAACCGGGGCCCCCTGAGTTGGGAGCGGGGAGCCCTAGCCGCTGGATCACCAGGGAAGTCCCTATTACAGAATACTGAGTAGAGTTCCCTGTGCTATACAGTAGGTCCTTGTTGATTATCCATTTTGTACATTGATTTTTTTTTAAACATGTGCCTAAATTGCTTTGATTGACATCTTACAATTTTTATTTTTAAAAAGTAATATTCGCTTATGTAAAAAAAATCCAAACTACAAAATGGCACAAGGAAAATGAAAACTTCCCAACCTAATGAACCCTTTATTTCCACTCTTCAGAGGTAACCTCTGTTTCCAGTAACGGGTAACCTCCTAGAAATTTCCTGTGTACATATAAGCATTCATATGTCTATATCATCTTAAATAAAAGGAGATGATACCGTACCTACTGTTCTATAGCTTACACGTTCTACTTAATAACGCCTTGACATCTTTTCATGTCTGCATATGTAATCATTCTTCCCAGTGACTGCACAGCATTCTTCTGTGTGGATGCACCATAATTTATCTGTTAGTCTTTATCGAGGGCCACATGGGTTGCCTCCAGTTTTTGTTTTGTTGGGTTTGGTTATTGTTCTGCTATCACAAACAATGCCACAATAAACAGCCCACACAGCTCTGGTATAGTAGATGAATAAACCCAGAAAAATCGAACTTTGTTTCTAGGGGGCCTACATAACAAAAGACACTATAAGAAGTCTCGTAAATACAGACTGACGCATGTTTTGTATACTTCTTTGAATACATGCAGAAAAGTGTACAAATAATAAGTGTGCAGATAGATTGCTGTTCACGGAGTGAACTCACCCATGTAAGCAGCACACAGATCAAGAAGTAGAACACTGTCAGACCCCCTTAGGAGCTCTTCATGTCCTCTTCCGGTCGGTCCCCCTCCCAGGCAGCATGAGCTCTCTCCTGACCTCTGCTTCCATGAATGAGATTCACCTGCTTCTGAACTTGGTGTCAGTGGGCTCATCCAGCAGGTACTCCTTTGCGTCAGGTTTCTTTAACTCGGCGCTCTGTTTGTGGGCGGTGTCCACGTTGCTGTGCGCAGTTGAAGTTCTGTTGTGCGAATCTTCCACCACGCATCCATCCACTACTGATGGACATTTGGGTTATTTTCAGTTGGGGGTTATGGTGAAGAGTGTATATGAACACACCAGTATGTGTCTTTGGTGAACATAGCTGGGCATTTCAGTTGGGTGTCTGACTGCTGGGTGATGGGGCACATCCATGTTCAACTGTAGCTTATCCTTCCAATGGTTGTACCAACTTACATTCCCACCAGCAGTGGACAAGTGTTGCGGTTACTCCACATTCCTGATAACACCTGGATTTTTTCAGGGGGAGTTCTTAGAGAGGCACTTTTGATTGAACCGCAGGTCCTAGAAAGCTAGCTGGGGTTGGAGGGGTAGGGCTGAAAGAAAGCTGGGCTTGATTGGGTCTGGGGAATGCCAGTGATGGCTCTGGGACTAGCCCTGCACCCCAAGATGTGGTGGCAGTGGTGAGAGCATCCTTTCAAAAACAGCCTACCTGTCCCTGGGGTTTGTGATGATAGGTCTGCACTAAGGGTCCCATGAGATCACTTGAGGTGGGAGGAAAGCCTTCTCTAAGGGATGGAGAGAATCCAGCTCTGGGTTCTTTAGTGGCCATAAAGCAGACATCTGTTCTGCTGTGTTTTAATCCTCTGTGGGCTGGGAAAAGCAGGCCCACGTAGATATGCTGTGAGGGAAGTTATGTACCAGACTCCAAGGGAAATCCTCAGGATACCTTGACAGGTTCCTTTGTCACATGAGCCAGGTGCAGCCCCCTAATACAGTCAGCTGGAGGTGAATGTCAAGCCTATAGTTATGGGACAGGTGGGGATCTCAGAAGAGAGGTCTGGACCAAAGGCATATACTCATGAGTGGGGCTCATGGCAACCACTGATGGTCTTCAAATCCTTGGAGACTGAAACCTCCTTCTTGCTTATATCAACCAGAGTGGATTCTGAAGTTTGAAGTTAGGGATCCTGACCAGTACAGGACTTGTAGCACCAAAAATAACAGAGCTGGGGATGAGTCAGGGGGGCAGGAGATGAGGGCCCTCCAGGCCTGGTCAGATCACAGAGAACAGATATCAGTGTCACTGGCCTTGAGCTCAGTGTCTGAGGCCAGCAGTGTTTCGGAGCCGGAGAATACAAGACCCCTTGTGAAGTTAGAGGTAGCACAGTCACAAGACCACCCACCCTCACTTCTGATATCAATTGCAAGTTTGAGGGTCCCCAAGACCACCCATAAGTTCTATAATTGGCTAAAGGGACTCTAGAACTCACGGAAATCTGTTCCACTCCTGGTTACAGTTTGTTAAAGGGAAAGGATACCAATTAAAGTCAGCCAGTGGAAGAGGGGCAGAGAACAGAATCCAGGGAAGCTGCAAACACCGAGCTTCCAGTTGGCCTTTCCCTGTGGATCCGTGGATGGCCTTACTTTCTTAGCATCACACTGTGACAATATGCACAGTGTTGCCAACTGGGGAAGCTCACCCAAGCCTTGGTGTCCAGTCTTTACTGGGGCTCCATCTGTAGACATGGTTGACCACCCACGTGGCTGACCCCATCTGCAGCCCCTTTGGAGGTCCAGATGGTACCATGTCACCCAAAGTCCCCACCATAGTTCACACCGTTAACTGTCGGGAATGTGCAGTGCTCCCAGCTAGACAAGACACTCTGATCAGGCAGGACTTCCCAAGGGCCTAGAGATGACGTCTCAGGGGCTGAGGGCAAAGACCAGCCCCCTCTCTGAGCCAAGGTGAATTCTTTACTACATAACCCTCCCCCACGCCACTGCCACTGTCATGAGCCCACGTGAGTCCCCGCCCCTGCATACTCAGGAGGAGGGGGGAGGGTGAAAGAGGAGAGACTGAGAGCAAACACACGATTGCTAAATTGATGGAAGGGTCTCTTTAAATGGTTGGATTCCATTTCTGGACATTTATTTCACAGATGTACGTGCTCCTATGTTTCTATGGATGCATGAATAAGAAATGACGTATGGGTAAAGTTTTTCACGGAAGCACTATTTATTGTCAAAGAGTTCAGCTGAACTGGAGAAAGCTGGGCTGCCAAGTGTCGGAGGAGTTGATTAAAGCAACGACAAGCCAAAATGAAAACCACAGTGAAACCTTCAGTCACTCACTCCAATAGCATAAGCGAGCGGCTCAAACCAGAGAAAGCACCGACACCCCTGTTCCATTTCCCCCATGGGACAAGGTGCAGGTGGATCAGGGGTTTCGGTGCAAGTGCTGGGGTCGTCTCACTGATGAGGATCCCCAAAAAGAAACCACTGTCAGGTTCCTGGACCCTGAGCCAGGGAGGCAGGGGGAGGGAAGGGGGAAAGGGCTGGGAGTGGAAAAGTACTGAGTGTGAGTCATTATGGGGAAAATATCTTCAAGGTTCCCCCTTCTTTCCCTGACAGAGTCCTTGGCAAAGGCCTCTGGAAACCTCTGCCTAAGGTTTCAGGTAAAGAGACTTAGGAACGAGGGCTTCCCTGGTGGCGCAGTGGTGAAGAATCTGCCTGCCAATGCCGGGGACACGGGTTTGAGCCCTGGTCTGGGAAGATCCCACATGCCGCGGAGCAACTAAGCCCGTCCACCACAACTACTGAGCCTGTGCTCTAGAGCCCGTGCACCACAACTACTGAGCCCGCGTGCTGCAACTACTGAAGCCCGTGCACCTAGAGCCCGTGCTCCACAACAAGAGAAGCCACTGCAATGAGAAGCCCGTGCACCACAACAAAGAGTAGCCCCCGCTCACTGCAACCAGAGAAAGCCCGCGTGCAGCAACGAAGACCCGATGCAGCCAAAAATAAAAGTAAATAAAATAAATTTATTTTAAAAACCCCAAAACTTAGGAACAAAGGCTTCTGGGCTAGGAATCCAAATATGCAAAGAGCATAACTGTCCAGGGTGTCTGAGTCCTTGACTGCAACTCCCCTCAGAGACCACAGTGCCTTGTCTGGGCACCGAGACTGGGATGAGGAGGGTAGCTTTCCTCCACGAGGCCTGTCAGGTAAAGCCTTTGTAATTGCCTATGGTCAGGCCCCAGAAATCACACGTAAGATTTTGGTTAAAATGCTGGACTTCAGTTAAAATAAGGAGCTGGACTTCTCATTCATAAAAGCCAAATATCAGAAACAACCTAAGGACCCATTAGTAGGGGGTTGGTTAAAAAAATTGTGGTCCATCCCCACCAGGAAATCCGATTAATCTCTAAGAAAGAGGAAGTTGTCTTGTATGTCCACAAGTGTGGAACATTGTGTAGCTGTACGAGGGCTCTTGGGAAGTTAGTGAAGCGCAGAGCGGGAGTCAGTTTGTAACCAGGAGGTGCAGCATCTCCAGGGTGGCGTCTTAGTTTGTGTGGGCGTGAGCTCTATGGCACCATAACTATCAATGGTTCTTCTATAGTCTCTCGATGGTTCTTTGATAGCCCAGAGTTCTGATCATTAATATCAGAATGTGCTGTCCCAAGGCCAGTCCTCCTATAAGGTCTGAGCTGTTGAGGATACTTGCATGTCTATAGTCGGATTTCAGGGTGTCAGAACCTGCTAGGGGACCCCAGGACCAGCAGTGGTTGTCCTGGAGCTACCCCAGCAAGACATGATGACACTAACTTGAGGCTCTGTTACTGAATGAATGTGTTTAGTCTCATTGGGTAGGAATGGCCTTTCCTTGCTTTGCGAATGAGAAATATTTTGTTCTTTCACAAAGAATTGGTTTTTCCCCCTGTTTCATAGCAAACCCGGCTGCCCCGTACTCATCAAGTACGTGCCTGGGCTTCCCAGAGTCCTTTCTTGGGGCCATCCCCTGGAATGTCCTGGAGCGTTCTAGAATGCTCTGAAATGAAGACTTGCTTGAAAACTAGGCTGAGTTTCTTACAAATATGCAGAGGAGACCAACCCACAGCTTTTCCAGGCAATGTGGCCAACAGTCTCATATCACATCCAGGATTTTGAGCTGGTGAACTCCTACCCTATTGTACAGCCACGCGTGGGCCCCACCCATCTTACCAGTCACATGCCAACCTGAGTTCTACTTGCTGCCACTTGTGTTTCTTTGCCTGAGAGGTTTCTACAGATGCTAGAGCCCGCCCTGCCCAGACTAGAAGAATCAGAGAACTGATGTCCCCAGGAGCTCCCCTCAAACAGTGGTTGATGGGAGACGATGTACAAGCATCCCGGCAATCTCAGCCCTTGGGTGGATACTCTGAGTGTTCTACACTGGCTCCCAGAGTTTCCTGAGTGGGATTAAGGTGGTAATTGGTTTGATCATGAACACTTTAAAGGCTGCCTTCCCTTCCCCAATTTTTTTTCTTACAAATTTTTAAAAATTAATTAATTAATTTATTTATGGCTGTGCTGGGTCTTCGTTTCTGTGCAAGGGCTTTCTCTAGTTGTGGCAACCGGGGGTCACTCTTCATTGCACGCACAGGCTCAGTAATTGTGGCTCACAGGCCCAGTTGCTCTGTGGCATAGTGGGATCTTCCCAGACCAGGGCTCGAACCCGTGTCCCCTGCATTGGCAGGCGGACTCTCAACCACTGCGCCACCAGGGAAGCCCGTCCCCGCCCCCCATCACATTTTCTCTGCTCTACTGGTTATTTCCCTGGGATCCTCTTCCCAGTAAACTACTTGTACCCGCCTCCTTGTTTCAGAGTCTGCTTCTGGGGAGCCCAAAGGAAGGCAGGTGATAATCGCATCAGCTGTTTACCAGGACCTGGTTATGCCCTATCCTCCCCTCACCCCCAGAAGCTGGACGTGAACCCGCTGAGTCCCTAGTCACCCTGCAAGGAGGTATTCCCAGCAAATTTGACCGGGGAGGACACAGGCTTTAGAGAGGCCTTTCCCTGAGGCCCAAAGCAAGTAAGTTGGAGCCAAGACTGGCTCTTTCCACGGTGAGGCAATGTCCTGAAAAACAGACATAGGAACTGGGTCTGTGCTGCCTCTAGTTCCCCTGTGCTGACCGACTCAGTGCCTGCAAACAGGAGGATGTTCAGTAAGCACGTCCAGCCAATAAATATTGAATCCCCACTAGGGTTAAATAAATCCTTTTACATGGATTACCTAATATCACCATTATAAGAGTCCTAGGACATGGCTACTATTATTATCATCCTTATTTCACAGGATAAAGTGGGGGAAACGGGGAAAGGGACCGGTCCAAGGCCACGTGGCCAGTGCTGGATGAAGCCGAGCCCTTCACAGTCCATCACAGGATGGATGATGGTGGCAGACAAGTGAACAAAAGGGACGAGGCGAAGCCATGGCTCACCCCGCCTCCAGCTGGGTGACAGTGCATCGTCCCATATTGGAATGCATCTCTGTCACACGCAGCGTAAATGGGTCTATTCCCTGTGAATTATCTGCTAGCCGGCAGCTCCATCCACCTGCTCATTTACACAATTAAGAAAGCATCCAACGAGCTTTCTGATTCCCAGTCCCTGGGGGCCCAACTTGGAAATGACTGTTTGGTAAAGTCTGATCAAAGGCTGGCTGTTCAGTGATTAGAAATCACGGCCTCTTCCTCCAGGCTTGGGGCTCATAAACAACAGTTGGATGAGTCTTTTATTCGGGTCAGACCCAAAACCTAGACAGATCCATTTCCTCCTAATTTACACCCGTTTCAATGGGGAGGGCAGCAGGAGGCTGAGTTTTTGCTCCCGGAGACCCTCTGGCTCCTGTGTCTGCAGCAGACAGAGGGGGAGGGAGAGAGGGAGCACGTACTGAAATGAGCCCATGAACTGCCCCCAAACTGAGATGGACAATTGTCTTAGAGAGCCAGCATCAGCACCAGGTCCAGGGCTGAGCAGGGAGTGAATCCCATGTTCTCTCATTGAGGTCCCCACAGCAGCAGCGCTGAGAAATGGGAATGTGGTCAGGGTTCATCCTTGAAGACCACAGATGGAGCTGACCATCCAAAGACCCCTTAAATAAGAGAGGGTTGGCAGTAGGGGGGGTTCAGCTAGAGTACCAGATGGTTCCTTCACTGAGCCATTCAATAAATATTTATTGAGGACCTACTAAGTGCAAGCACTCTGCTAGGCACAGGGATCTGATGGTGAATAAAAAAGACCTGCCCTTGAAGATAGTACAGGCTAGAGGGGGAGGACGGTCCATCCTGGTGGGAAAGTAAAATCCAGAGTTAGAGGGGGTGTGGGTGTACGTGCTGAAAAGGAGGAGTGTGGGGACAGAGGCCAGTCCCCCAGAGCTGATAACAGAAATGGTCTTCATCCTCCCAGAATCTCCAGGAATATGCTACACATCTGGAAATGCAACTTGGCAATCCAGCTGTGGCCCCCAAGCCCTGTCTTTTGCCCTGTCCTCAAACTCTCAGGTACCGGACGTTGGTGCCCAAAAACAGGAAGTCCTAGGAGAGAAAAGACAGGACAGGATGGTAAAAGCATCCTCTACTCCAAAAAGATGCATCTCTGATTTAAAGGGAGGCCCATGTCTGGGGAAGCACAAGCTCTGCCAGAAACCAGGTCAGTGCATAAATCGAGCGTGTGCCTCTGTCCCAAGGTCTCCATAAAGCACAGCTTTTGCCAGCTACCTTCTCTAACGTGGCAATTTATCTGTCATCTCCCAAGCTGCTGCTTCCTGGAAGACCTTATAAATGTCCCCTGTGTCACCTAAATTCTCTCTCCTTGGTGAATAAGACAAAACTGTGAGCCGCTGGGGTTTATTCTCCTACTTCCTCGTAGGTTTCCATCACCAAAGGGGTGGGAATTCTGAACTCAGAGCAAAATCCAATTCTTTCCCACAGCAACCATCCCCTGCCTTTGGGGGTCAAACACATGGGCAGAGCTGACCTCAAATTTTTATTGGATATGATAGTATATACAGTTGACCTCTGAACAACTGCGGGGTTAGGGGCACCGATGGGTGGGAAAATCCACGTATAATTTAGAGTCAGCCCTCCATATCTGCGGTTCCTCGCGGCCGCAGTTCCTCATACACAGATTCAACCAACTGCAGAGATGGTGTAGTACCACAGTATTGTATTTATTATGGAAAAAAATCTGCGTATACACGGACATGGGGCCATTCAAACCCGTGTTGTTCAAGGGTCAATCTAACAAATTCCTAATGACTTCCATGGTGCCAAACTGAGCTAGAAGCTCTAATCTTCATAACTGCCCAGTGAGGTTTGGGCTACACCCCACTTTACACAGGGGAAAACTGAGGCCAGCTGCATGAATTGTCACTCAGTCCTTGCTTTGAACAATGATCTGTCTCACTCCTTATAAACTCTCAGCAATAGTTGGATGTTGAGTATCTCTGGATGCAAAAGGGCTCGGAATATTTGTTTTTCAAATGTCTCTGTTGATCTCTGTTTCAATGTTCCTGATCACTCTGCTGCCTGTCCCTCTCTTTAGTAGCTGTTGTTTGCTGGATGTTGACTATGTACCAGGCACAAAGCAGCCATCTCCTTTAATGCTCACAAGCCTGCCAACCCAGTCATCCCACCTTACGGATGCTCTTCTAGAAAGATAACCTGAAGCGTGGGGCACAGATGGCGCATAAAATGCTTGGTCAGAAGAGTGGAGAGTCTGGTGAAGAATCAGACATATTCCTTGGTATTCAAATAGTTAAGTAAATTATGGTCCCTTGCATGCTTGGGACAGAATTTAGCATTGGTGGGGGGAAGGAAGACTAGACTGCAACCAAAAGAAAACAGGTCTGAGCGCTAGCAAGGCAACTATCCATAACAAGAAAACAATTTCAAAAAATGCTTGCAGGAGACAAAAGGCTGGAAGGAAGTACACCAGAAGTCAAGCTATGAGTGTGGTGGGGCAATGGGTCTCTGAGGGACGGCACACCAAACATGTATCTATTAATACATCAAAGCTCTTCTACTTAAGAAATTAGAAGAAATTTTATTTTAATTAATTAATTAATTAATTTTGGCCTCACCACACGGCTTGTGGGATCTCAGTTCCCAGACCAGGGATTGAACCCGGGCCCTCAGCAATGAAAGTGCCGAGTCCTAACCACTGGCCCACCAGGGAATTCCCAAGAAATTAGAAGACATTTTAAAAACTTACTAATGGCTTTCAGAACCTGAGCTGTTGGCATGGCTAGGATTGCTGTATTTTTAAAACGAGCTGGTCTTGAGGTTCTCCCAGGTCACCCACGGCCGGGGGGCGGGGCGGCAGGGGGTGGAAAGTTGTGACACAGGTTGTGTCAAATCCCACCTGCCCCCATAGAGGTGGCACTTCTAAAGGACACGTGGACGGCCTCATGGCATCCAGCTGACCCTGAACCATCCCACCCCCGGGGAGGCTTTCCCAGCTGCAGGGCTGGCTGGGTCCCACCCACTGAGTTATAGCCTGCAAACCAGGAAAGCTAACCAACCCCCCTCCCCAATTCCTCAGAACCCTGCTGAACCCACTGACCTTGTGGATCTGGAGAACAGGGTCATAGAGCTGAATACGCTTTAGCAGAGGGAGGGGGAAGCCTTCTGCCAACTTATCTGGAGGTTGCGGCAGAACATCGAGAGACATTTGTTAATAAATAATTACAGAGACAATTTTACATCAAAAAGTTCCTCTCTGCAAACCCTATACATGGTATATTCCCATTTAATTATCACCAAAGATTGGGATTATTATTCCCATGTTACAGATAAGGAAATTGAGGCATAGAGTGGCCAAGTAACCTGTCCTAGGTTCCATAGCTAGAAAGTGGAAGAACTGGGATTTGATGCCAGGCAGACTGACAGAGGAGCCTGAGCCCTCAGCCATGGTGCTCTGTGGAGACAGTGGCAGGGATGGGGCAGCGTCTACTCATGATAAGAATCCAGTGGGCATTTGTTCTCTGCCCCCCACCTGCATCCTGCTTTCTACTGTAGCCAAATGAAGCAGGGTCTCATGCAAAGAGGGTTTAGGTCTTTAAGTTTTATTTTTTGACCAGGGAGATGGCAACTAACTGGGGAATGTGATTTTAGAGGTGGGCTGCCTTGTACCCTGTATATTAACTTGGTTCTCAGTCTCACCTGTCACTTCAGGGTGTGTATGGGCACTTCTGTGAGCCCCTCTTTCTCTCTTAGGAGGAGGTTTACTGTGTTCCAAAAACTGCCCCTATCCTCAACCCTCCTTAGAGGCCTGGAATGAGGTGGGGCTGACTTCAACACTCCTGTCTCACAGACAGGACACTGAAGCTCAGAGAAGAGAAGTGACTCGCCCAAGGTCACACAGCCTGCAGGAGAGCCCTGGTCCCAGCTTTCTTTCCCCGAAAGAGCAGTGTCCACTCTTGACTTGGAAAAATCCATAGTGATACTTACCATTGACCTTGGGGTAGAGGGTGTTGAGAAGGTAGTAATTGAGCAGCGCCTCCAACAGCTCCACCTGGTGGAGAATAGGAGAGGTACACCATAACCACATGTACCATCTTGCCCACCAACAAACCTCCAGAGAGGCCACCCCGTGGGTGGGGTGGTTTTGTATGTGTTGACATGGCAAAAGGCTTGAAAAAAAGCAAGTTTCAGGTAGATACCTACATCATGCTACTAACTGATAAGATAAAACTATTTTGAGATGCACATTTATATGTGTACAAAGGGATAGAAAAATTTGGAAGACTACCCACCCAACTATCTATCCTCCAGGAAGAACATCAAGGTTTGGCTTAGCCTTATCTTTAGTAGTTAATTTTTCTTTTTACAGTGGAAATGTTTTCCCAAGTTACTTATATAATAAAAAAGATTTTTAAGTCAAAACAAAAATTATGAAACCCAACTTTTGACACTCACTATGTGCCAGGTATAGGGCTCAGAGCATTACTTCTACACCTGATTCAATTTTCACTAGAACACTTCGAAGTTAATATTAATGTCCCCATTTCACAGATAAGAAAACTGAGGCCCACAGAATGAAAGTGACTTGCTAGAACTCAGGCAGCAGGGTCTGAATTTGAATCCAGATTTACCTGATTCTACAGGTCTTATTTTATTTTATTTTACTTTTTGCGGTACGCGGGCCTCTCACTGTTGTGGCCTCTCCCGTTGCGGAGCACAGGCTCCGGATGCGCAGGCTCAGCGGCCATGGCTCACGGGCCCATCCGCTCCGCGGCGTGTGGGATCCTCCCGGACCGGGGCACTAACCCGTGTCCCCTGGATCGGCAGGCGTACTCTCAACCACTGTGCCACCAGGGAAGCCCTACAGGTCTTATTTTTTACAATTGATGTTCTGGAAACATGATAGGATGTCTTTTTGTGACTCTTTACACATGAATAATTTACTTCATAGAACATTTTTACATGCCATGCACAGATACAATATTAGTGTGTCATTATTCACTTTAGCCTTTGTTCTCTGAAAGGAGTCATCCTTCAGGGTCCCTGTGGGCAATGTTTCTCCCCACACTCGATGTATTTTTTCCATTTCTACTTGAGGGAAAGTCTTGGAAGTGGGGGGCAGGTAAAGTGTGGTCAGAGGGAACCAGTATCCATAGGATGGTAAAAAGGTGTGAGCAGCTGCCATCACCCCACTTTCCCTCTTTTCAGAAATCTCTCCTCGATTGTTTCAGCCCACATAAAACTTCCCATTCTTTTTCCTCCTTTAATATGGCACCACCTATTTCATCACTTTTTCCTCTTTGTGGAAATCATCTTTTGGTTTTGCCTGCCCAGCACTCAATTCCTTTTTTTTAATAATAGTCCCTATTTTCTCCTGGGGAACCCTCCTTTCCAGTCTCAGTCCATGTGGTTTGGGACTGCAAATCCTGGCTTGGGGAGTGTAGATTAAACCAAGCTCAGCCAACTGACCTTGTCCAATTTCCGACCACGTGATTGGCTAAAGAATGGGCACATGACCAAGATTAATCCAACGAGGGCTTTTTTTTTTTTTTTTTTTTTTTTGTGGGTAAAAAAAAAAAGAAACTACAGGAAATTTGTGAGTTTTCCACCAGTGGGAAGAACCTGCCTGAGAATGAAGCCAACACAGATGAAAGCAGAATGGAGAGATATTCTTTTTTTTTTTTGGAATATATAGATTTTTTCTTTCTAAAAAATTGAATGAAAGATTCTTTAAATTCTGTAGTGCTCTACAATTTTCAAAAGTTTCACACGATTTTATATAATCCCTTAATAACCATTCTCCCCCTATCCCTATATCGCCCCTCTCCCCTCCCCTTGGAGATTCTTGATGTACTAATTTGAACACCTGGATCCAGCTATGCCTGAAACCTCTAGCCTTAGCTTTTTTGTTTTTTGGTTATGACCTATACATTCCTTCTGCTTGCTTAAGACACTTTTAGTTGGCTTTCTATTCTTTGCAGTTAAAAGAATTCTGTCCAATAGATGATTTAATTATACTGTCTTATATTGGGAGGTAACTGTTCCTCTGCCCTATGGTTCCTGTCTTCAAGAACTTCTATGCTTTTCTAGGGCAGAGAGTAACTCTTCTCCTTTTCTATTTTCTATTATAGGTGCCAAAGCATTATTTAGTAAATACTCTAAATTAATTATTACCCTAATCATTTCATAAATAAAAACAATAATAACTTACATTGAATACTCCAACTTTAGATTCTTTCAGTTCCACTTGTATCCTATAACAAATCAGAGAAGATTCAGAGATGTGGGCATTATGTTCAAGGGAAACCTAAGCAATGTAGGGATCCCCAGAAAGGAGGAGACACCATCTTGAGAAGGCACAGGGCCCAGGGTGTGGTAGCAGTGAGAGTGAAAAAGGTGATTGAGGAACCAAAAACAATGATACAACCTTACTGGGAAGACTTGCAGAGGGGAAGTGTGTAGCATAAAAGAACTCAGTCTCTATAATTTCAGGAAGTCAATATTGCCGATGTCTAAAATTCATAGATTAAGAAAAAGCAGTATTAGTAAATTCTTTAGAAATTTGGAAGTAATGGGGGTTAGGTGAAAAGGAAGTTTATGGAGGCAGATCCAGTTGGCCAAAGGAATTGGGCCAACTGGGGTAAAATTTAACTTTCCTTCCCAAACCGTGGGCCCCACGGTTTGACAGGGGGATCTGGTTACATCCCACCTCCAGCTACAGGGAATCAGCTGAAGCGTCAGATGGAGCCCAGTTGAGCGCCCCCCATGTAAGTCACGAGGCTGACTTACTTTTCTGGCTTCAGGAATCCAGTGATCTTGCTGGTGTTGAAGGTCAACATGACAGACACATTAGTGGCCTGGTAATTCCAGTAGAAAGAAACAGGTCTAAATGAAGGAGGTTGTCATGTACAGAACAGATAACTATGAGGACCTGCTGTCTCCTCTAAGCAAACATCTCACTGAGTTAAAGCAGGAACTTGCCCACTAGATTAGACTCCCAGGAAGCTCATCATGGGTGCTCAATAAACATTTGAACTTGGACTTGAATATTTTTACTTGAAATTGCTGACTATGATAGTAGCAATTAAACTTTGAACATACTACCAAGAGAAGGTATAGAGACCTATGCCTGGAGATCTCTAAAGGGACCATTTCTAGCTATCTCAGGGCCAAGATTCAGCCCGAGTAAATAATAATAGTAATGATAATAGCTTATGTTTTAATTTAAAATATATTGGGGACACGTAGTTTTTCAGGACAGAAGTCTGGTGTGTTCCTCTTTGCCTGGCAAAGCAATAAAGCTATCCTTTTCTGCTTTACCAAAATAATAAAAATAAAAAATAATAAAATAAAATATATTGACAACAATTTTGATAACAATAACAACAATATCAAGTTGCAGATATAACATCTGGGAGCAATTACTCTTCTAGAAATTTGTCTTGCTGAGTTTCAGACCTGGAACAAGAGAGCAAAGTTCTCCATCCTGTGAGCAGGACCCCCAAAAAACTCAGAATCCCTTCTCTGTTTGACAGGGTCCATTGAGAAGGGAGACACAACTCTCAATATTTAACCAAGAGGGAATTTCATACAGGGGATTGGTTATACAAATGATGGAATTGCTGAGAAGTTAAAAAAGAGTTGGAGAGGCAACTCAGAGATTAGCAGGGGTGGGAAGCTGCTTGCACCCCAGGACTGGAGGAACAGAGGGAGGAACTGGGGAGGCACCATGGAGGAGACACAGTCAGTGCCTGAGTCTCTGTCCAAGATAGAGAGAGAAGAAGAAATACTCTGGCTTCTTCCTTCCTCCCACCCTCTGTTCTCCTGACAGTGTCGTCCATTGGCTGACCTAGCTGGAAGTCAGTGCAAGGAAGCCTGGGAAATGTAGTCTTCAGGGGTCAGAGATAGCTACAGAGCAGAGCAACAGGTCAAAGATCCCCTCTGCCTTCCTCCCCACAATAGACCAGACTCACTTAGTTGGGCAAACATACATTAAGCAAATAAACCTGCAAACAGCTACATTGGTATCTTTACAATAAGTCCTATGAGGAAAAATAATAGGGTGCCACAAGAAAAAAAAATGACAAGGGACCTAAGGTAGATCAGGGGTAAGGGCAACCAAGAAAGGCCTATCTGAGGAAGTGATACTTAAGTTGAGATCTATCTTAAAGAATTAGCCAGGTGGGGAGTGGGGGAAAAAGCATGTAGGAAAAGGGAACAATGTTGCCAAGCCTTTGAACCTTACCACACCAAGCCGGAAGACGGGCTCCTTGACGGAGTTGGGCAGGAGCACAGAGGCCTCAATCTCCATCTGGGCAGCTGAGGACAGATTCCCAGGGCTGAAGTTCAGGAACGGGGCAGAGACCACTGTGCCTTGGAGCGTTAAGTTCGTGTTGGGGTACAGTCTGGCTAACTGAGGGCAGAATGAAGAAATTATGTCAAGAGAAGGAAACATGCAGGTTTGCTGGGAGACCCTTGAGGGAGTCAGATCAAGCTGAGAACACTTCTTGGTTGGTTTAATTTCCACAAAATGCTCTGTGCCTTTTTCTCTTGAAGGTATAACTGGACATCCTTCCACATCAGACATATGGAGTCTGTGTCATTTATCTCATGGATGCATTGTATTCCACTGTGCATGGGTACTGCAATTGATCTAACATTATTGCACATCAAGTTGTCTCCAAGGTTTTGCCATTTTAAAGACCACTCTCCTGTGTACTGTTGGCTATTATTTTGGGGGATACATTCCTAGACATGGAATTGCTGAGTCCAAGGACAGGGATTTTTTTTTTTAGTGGTATGCGGGCCTCTCACTGTTGTGGTCTCTCCCATTGCGGAGCACAGGCTCAGCGGCCATGGCTCACGGGCGCAGCTGCTCTGTGGCATGTGGGATCTTCCCGGACCAGGGCACGAACCTGCGTCCCCTACATTGGCAGGCGGACTCTCAACCACTGCGCCACCAGGGAAGCCCCAGGCAGGGATATTTTTAAATCTTCTGCCAGTTATTGATTGCCACGCTGTCCTCCAGAAAGATTAGGCTGATTTTTTTTTCACTCCACACCCCTCCCTGGGCAGTGGGTGAGAGCTCTTTTTTTCTCTATACCCCCATCACAGTCAGGTAACTGCACATGCAAAGCCCAGACACCACTGTTTCTGAAGCACAGCACACCTAGATCCCACCATTTCAAAGAGCTGGCAATTTTCCTTTTAATTAGAATTTAATTTGGGGTCAAGACTGTTCCTTTTACGGGGGAAGTTGGTGGAGGAACGACAGTCCCATGAGCCTTTTGGTTATGCAAATATAAAATCTACATTCAGTTGTAAAAGGGAGATCTTTAGAAGGTTGAAGAGGTAAACCACTTGACTAAGAAGGTGACCCGAGCTGCTTCTGTGTCAGGTTGATTATGATGTGAGCAGGAAGGGAGGGGAGAGTTTCCTCCTCTTTTTGGGCAAAAGGGATGTTGGAACCAGGATGAAGCCAAGGTCCCTCTAAAGCTAGCGCCGACAACATGGTGGCAGGTTGGGCTTTTGTGGGGCTCTAGGGAGAGAAAGGGCCTCTGTGAGGGTATGTTATGGAAGGACGTGACCCAGGTACCGCAGTATTTAAAGTTCAACCATTCTCCCACCGTTATAATTCCTCTCAGCCATCATCAAGCCTTCTGCAAGGAACTTTAAACACTACCACCTGTCTGAGCTGTGTCTTGGGGGGACTCAGAAGGTAGGGGAGAGGCAACAGGACAGGTGGATTTCCGTGGGATTAAATGAGATATTGAACATGAAGAGCTTAGTCCAGCAAAGACCAAGCTACAGGGTTATTCACTGCAACACTGATGTAGCAAAAGACTGGAAACAACGTAAATGTCCTTCCATGGGGGACTGATTACCCAAACTATGGTCCATCCATAATACAATGGCAGACTGGATTCCCAAGAAAACAAGAGTGAGGAAGCTCTTTATCTACCTACATGGAATCATCTCCTGGTATACTAAAAGAAAAAGTAAGGTACAAAATGGAGTGTAAAACATACCTCCATTTGTGTAAAAAAATGGAAGAAAGACATACATTTGTTCACATATACATAGAATAGCCCCAGAAAGATGTGTACGATCTGACAATATTGATGGACTCAGGGTGTGAACTGGATGTTTAGGGGACAGGAGTGGATGGGACTTTCCACTCTATAACCTTCTATGTCTTCTGAATCTTGAACAATGAGAATTTATTATCCATTTAAAAAATAATTTTTTAAAGCACCAAGAACAGTGCCTGACCCCTAGTACGCCCTCTGTAATTGCTTGGTGTTATTAATTAGGACACATTTTGTGGGACATGTCAGCATTCCTTGGTATTGTCAGAGATCATCAATGAAAGACTGGGCAGCCTGGGGTCCCACGAGACACAGGGCTCAGGCCCCTGTTATCTGGGCCTTGAAGGGAAGGGAGTCCCCAAACCTGTAGCACCACGGCCTTCACTGGGGGCCCCACTGCTGGCCTTCTGACTCTTGGTCAAGCTGAGAGGAGTGTGGAGGTTTTAAAGAAAACCCCTGAAGTATTGGGGGCTCAGCCTGCACCCTGAGGGCTGAGGGAAGCCTTACCCGGGGGCAGAAGGCGCGGAAGGACTTGGTGGTCAGTCGGATGTTAGAAGTAGGCGGAACCTGCGGCAAAGGGACACAAAGAAGTTTTAGGTGCTCCGGCCGGAGCCAAAGGTCTGAAGAGAGTTGGGGAAGTGGGGGGATATTCAATAATGTAGCTTCTTTTTTTTTTTTTGCGGTACATGGGCCTCTCACTGTTGTGGCCTCTCCCATTGTGGAGCACAGGCTCTGGGCGCGCAGGCTCACGGGCCCAGCCAGTCCGCGGCACGTGGGATCTTCCCGGACTGGGGCACGAACCCGTGTCCCCTACATCGGCAGGCGGACTCTCAATCACTGCGCCACCAGGGAAGCCCAATAATGTAGCTTCTTGACTGCTCCGGGTTACCATGGCAATGGCGAGATGCCTGTTCTGCATTCACCATGAGCACACGAGTCCTTGGGATCCTGACTGCTCTCCTTGGGCCATAAGTGACACTCAGGACTCAATCAGAGGATCCACAAGGGTGAGATTTTCAATCACGCAGATCTAGGTTTGACTCTTGGCTTCGTGACTATGTGATGTCAGGTGAGTGCCTTTACCTCTCTGAGCCCCAACTTCCTCACCTATAAGATGGAGATAATTATAGTCCCCACTTGTTGGGTCACTGTGAGGGCTAAGTGAAATGGTGGGTACAAAGCATCTAGCCCAAGGCTTAGCACATAGTGAGCGCTCAGTAAAACACAGCTACCGTGATCCCACCCACTGAAAGAAGGGACTGTACCGCAGGTGGGAAGGGTGACTCAAACATGGCCATAGAAGTAAAAGGCCTGGGTGTGGGTGAGTCAAAGGACACATGTCACTCCATCCATCACTGCTGGTCCTCAATTTATTACCAGGGTAGGCTGGACCATCCAGTTTGGACTGCATTGTGTTTCCCCCACCCTCCCTACATTGTTCACGAGGCCTCAGCTTTTACAAAGAGCTACAAGAAACATCCATCTAAACCCCAGAAATATTAAAGAAACTGAAAGAAAACCATGTGATCCACTCTAAAATTCAGTAACCTTCATACAAAGTCACATCTCTTTATACAAAGACACAGTTATTTTAGAGCTAAGTGCTCGGAAGACTTTGTCTCTCTTTTTTGCTGTGAATCACTAAATCATGTACCCTTTCCATTTTGGCTACAGGAAGCTCCTGCAGAGATTCGTGATATTAAAAAAAATCAATTTGGGGGCCCAGTGTCTTTATAAAATTGTGCTTTACTTTTAACTTGGTCTTTATTTTCTATTCTATGTAACTTTTGCATTTATCAGTGTATCTATTGTCCTGCCCCATTCACTAAAATCTTTTTTTAAACCTCCACAGACCATCAGGATGAAAGAAAGTATGAATTAGAATAACAGATCGAGTCTGGAGGGAAAAGTAAAAGACAGACAAGCAAGCCACAAAGTCTTCCACGATTGTTCTAAGGGAGAAAGAACTTTGACTTTGAGCTCTCTGGCAGCCAAAGTGAAAAGGGAAATTGTACTAACTTATATTTTCCTGCTCTTGATCTTTCTTTTAGTCATAATTTACTATTTCACTGATGTAAATGCGTGGAAAGGAAAGAAGAAAGGAGACAGTGTCATTTGTGGGAGCTGTTGTGCTATTATTCTCACCATGTCATCTGTGATAGAAAAGTTCAGGTATCCCACTTTGTGATAAACTAGGCTGGCGGTGTTGAAGGCATAATTAGAGATGGCAAAGTAGACCATTCGGCTGTGTTCTTCTGGAAGGCTCATGACAGGCGCAAGGAAGGCAACCGGGGAGCGGTGATCACGGCTAAAAATTTCACCCTGGAGAGAGAGATAGAATCCATTTGAACTTTTCTAAGTCTATCCCAGGGCTGGACATCTGAGCTAGGTAGTTGTCTATAGAGTCTGACGAGGGAACGTGGACTGGAGGCACTGCCTGAAACTCCACCATTAAATAAGTTTTCCTTGGAATCTAAAAAAAAAGGGTACAAATGAACTTCTTTACAAAACAGAAGTAGAGTCACAGATGTAGGAAACAAACTTATGGTTACCAGGGGATAAGGGAAGGAGGTATAAATTGAGAGATTGGGACTGACATATACACACTACTATATATAAAAGAGATAACTAATAAGAACCTGCTGTATAGCACAGGGAACTCTACTCAATGCTCTGTAATGACCTATATGGGAAAAGAATCTTAAAAAAAAAAGGGGGGCCTTCCCTGGTGGCACAGTGGTTGAGAATCTGCCTGCTAATGCAGGGGACACGGGTTCGAGCCCTGGTCTGGGAGGATCGCACGTGCTCGCGGAGCAGCTGGGCCCGTGAGCCACAGCTACTGAGCCTGTGCGTCTGGAGCCTGTGCTCTGCAACAAGAGGCCGCGATAGTGAGAGGCCCGCGCACCGCGATGAAGAGCGGCCCCCGCTTGCCACAACTAGAGAAAGCCCTCGCACAGAAACGAAGACCCAACACAGCAAAAATAAATTAATTAATAAAACTTCTACCCCCAACATAAAAAGAAAGAGGATATATGTATATGTATAACTGATACACTTTGCTGTATACCTGAAACTAACACAACATTGTAAATCAACTATAATCCAATAAAAATTAAAAAATAAAAAGGATGTTTTCCTTTGGATCAAAGTGTGTATCCAGAATCCCTTAATGAAACGATCCGCAGAAGCTTTGGTCTATTAACCTATAGGACCTCCTGGTCAGCTCCTCTACACCACTGAGGGCCAGCTCTGATTGACCTCACCTGCTTGGTGGGAAAGGTGAAAGAGGGGAGGAAGGGGGAAGGGAAGTTTCAAGGCCTAAGTGATGTAAGACAGCGTGGGCGGGGCTTCCTTTGTGGCGCAGTAGTTAAGAATCCGCCTGCCAATGGAAGGGACACAGGTTCGAGCCCTGGTCCGGGAACATTCCCACACGTCGCGGAGCAACTAAGCCCGTGCGCCACAGCTACAGGCACAGCCAAAAAAAAAAAAGCTTACAAAAACAAAAAAAGACACTGTGGGAGGATCCTGGCTCTGGGAACACCCCGCAGCAATCCATATCGCCCTGCCCTTGACACAGTGGGAACCACGGGTAGATGAGGACAGATCTGAAGCCAGGAGAACAAGAGGCCCCAGGAAGGGCTGACCCTGAGGCGACCCCGCACTGGGCCTGGACCCGCCCAAGACCGCCCCCCCCCCCCAGACCCTTTTACCTTAAGCATCACGTCCAGTATTTCCGCTGTTGCCTGAGGGGCCTCCATTAAGCTGTAATCAATCCCAGCGAAAGTGTCCATCTCCATGGTGACTGAACGGGGGAAGGGCAGAATTAGGAGGCAGACGAGGGAGAAGGGGTGAGGGCTCTGGCTGACCCACACTCTCTGTGACTTTCTTCAGAGCCCCCTGCCCCTCCACCTTAAGACCCTCCACCCAGCCCAGTGCTGGGGGCAAAGAACTCCTTTGCCAAGAAAGAGTTGACATGGGTTCTTCGGTTCCACTGGTGATTTAGCCACAAGGGGGCTGGTATGCTTAGCCCAGGGCCTGAGCAGTTTCCAGAGTCTCACATACTCACACAGTCACACACACACACACATAGACACACACACACACATACCCTGAGGGCAGGAGGAACTCAGGTCTGGCAGCCCTTCCACACCTAGGAAGCCACACAATAGGAAAAACTCTCCAGCCAAAGCTATTGCTCCCCAAGTTTACAACCGAGACCTTGATCTTCCAGGACACCAGCCTCCTACCAGTACGAACCAAATAACCAGGAAGGCTGGGCCATGTCCAAAGGGCCCAGAGACTCCGCTCCAAGGCCCTGGAGGGACGGGAGTTTTCTGTCCCAAGCACTTGGGTGTCTGTGCCTGCCTGGGTCTCTGTTGAAGGGGAATGTCAACAGGGGAATGTCAACAGGTGAGTGTGGAGGACCTGGGGGCCAAGGCATGAGAGAACACCTCAACAATTTGCCAGGGCCTGTTTCTGCCAACTTTATGTGTGTAGCCAAGATCCGGGGCCTCCACTTGCTACATTTGAAGGGGAAGAGGTGGTGTGAGGCGCTCCCTGCCCCACTGTTGGCAATAGCAAAGGACGGCAACAAACCTACCTATCCAGCAGCTGGAGACTTATTAAATAAATGGAGACATCCGTTAAGATAGAACACTGTGCAGCTATTAAAATGAATTCCCTGATGGTCCAGTAGTTAGGTCTCTGTGCTAACACTGCAGGGGGCACAGGTTCAATCCCTGGTCAGGGAACTAAGGTCCTGCAAGCCATGTGGCATGGCCAAAAAAAAAAAAAAAAGAGGTCTATTAAAACCACTTTGGAAAACTGTTTGGCAGGATCTGCTAAGGCTAAACCTATAATTTCTCTCCTGGGTATATACCCAAAGACATGCATCCACAGGAGCTAGAATGTTCACAGCACCTACCCACAATGGTCGAAAACTGAAACTACCCAAATGGGCTTCAATAGTACAATAGATAAATAAATGGAGGGACATGGACACGGTGGATTACACAGCAGGAGAATGAACTCACGATATGCAACAATATGGATTGACCTCATATTTTAAAGTCGAATAGGGCTTCCCTGGTGACACAGTGGTTAAGAATCTGCCTGCCAGTGCAGAGGACATGGGTTCGATCCCTGGTCTGAGAAGATCCCACATGTCGCAGAGCAACTAAGCCCGTGCGGCACAACTGCTGAGCCCGTGTGCCACAACTACTGAAACCCACACGCCTAGAGCCCGTGCTCCGCAACAAGAGGAGCCACCGAAATGAGAAACCCGCGCACCGCAACGAAGAGGAGCCCCTGCTCACTGCAACTAGAGAAAGCCCGCGCTCAGCAACAAAGATCCAACGCAGCCAAAAATAAATAAATTAAATAAATAAATAAATAAATAAATAAATAAAATGTGTATCCTTTAAAAAAAAAGTTGAATAGGGAAAGCCTCCAGCTCTTGATAAAAGACTCTACTGTATGGTTCCATTGATGTACAAAGTGCAAAGCTAATCTTTGCTAGCAGAAGCTGGGTTAGTGGTCACCCTGAGGGGTGGGCAGTGTCAGAAGGAGACACGGGAGGACTCTGAAAGGCCAGTCGTGTTCTGTATATTGATCTGGAAGCTGGTACGTGCATGTGATCAGTTCGTGAAAAGTTTCTAAAAACTCTTCACTTATGATTTGAGCACTTTTCTCTCTGTATTAACTTCTACACAAAAGTTTTAAAAAATGAGATCAATTTATATGTGCTGTTGTAGAAAGATCTCCAAAGTATACAAGTTACAAAAGAACAATGTCTCTATTATTATAGACTAACATATATATTCATAATTATGCATATTCACATATATTCATGAACAAAAGGAATACATATGTGAATGTATAGTCATGCTTATGTATGTGTATATTTATATTTGAACATTCAAAGGAAATAGGTTACCTCTTGGAAGAAAATTTGGGGAGAAAAGGGGATTTTAATTTTAACTTTCAACACTTCTCTTCCATGTAAGGTTTTATAAGGTACACGTACGCACTTATAAAAATAAGTAAAAATCAAGTATCCCAGGGATGGGTGGGGTGTCCTACCTGGCAGAGTTTGGAGGTAAGGCTGTAGGTCAGAGGTCACCGAGTCCTGGATTATTTTGCAAATCTGAAAAATATGGGAAGAGAAAGCCTGAGTGAGTTCCCTGGCTTTGGTCTGGCCCTGTGCTAATTGCCTTAGTTCCATTATTTCACTTATTTGCTAATTGGTCATTGATTCTACAAAAATGTATAAGTGCTTATGATGTACTGAGAAAGTAGAAATGATCAAAAACATGTCGGCCCCCATGTCGACCCCAATAGGGTCCAGCTGGACCTGTCAAAGTCCATCCCAGGACTGGAAATCGGAGCTAGGTAGTCACCTACGCAGCGGATGAGGGGACATGGCTAGAGGCACTGCCTGAAACTCCATCATGAAGGACCTTTGCCTTTGGGATGCCCTGGTCTCCCAGGGTCTAGAGCTGAAATAGCAGAACTAGACGATAAGTAGCAATGGCCACACAAATAAGTGTACAGCTAATGCAGATACTTCTTAAATGTCATCACTTAACAGGTTAGCTGGACTGATCAATAGTCCCCCTGTCCCCTGCTGCCCGTGGAAGCCTGAACCCTCCCATCCAGCGGACTACCACACGCACTAAGCACTCAGAATTTTTTGCCCCAGTTGAACGGCGTGAGTCTCAAGAAAAGGAAATGTGTGTTCTCTAACCTGTTTGCTTTCCTTGTTATTGCAATCACTCAAATTATTTCTTATGTAAACCCATGAAACACGACTGAGACAAGAGTCGTTTCTATGAAAACCTACGTTTTCTTTCCTTCTTCTTCTTTTTTGTTTTTTTTTTTTGGCCATGCCTCAGGGCTTGAGGAATCTTAGTGCCCTGACCAGGGATCAAATCTACACCCTCGGCAGTGAAAGCGCGGAGTTCTAACCACTGGACCACCAGGGAATTCCCAAAAACCTATAGTAAGTGTTTTGGAAAGGTGAGTTGCTTAAAGAAAATGCTGGTAAATTGGTGTGGACCGGAAAAGCTTACAAGGAAGACAATCATAAAAATCTAGAAGGATTCTGCATTGAGATTGCTTTGCAAATGTCTTTAGATTCTCATTGTGGTTAAAGAAATCTGAGCTGGAATGTAGCAGATGCCTGTTGAATGAAAGAAGGACCGTGCAATGCCAATCAAGAGACTGTTTGCAAAGAACAGTTCTGGGCCTAGGTCAACTGCATTTACATTTACTGTATCTTAAAACATTGGATTCATATGTAAATATTTTCTTTGTTCAGGTGTGTATGAGTGAGTCCTCACTTTAAACAGCTTTTTTGATTAACCAGCTATCACCTGTGGTGCAAACGAATGCACAGATACAGTGGAGGGAGGGGCACGTGGGCAGGGGGGTCCAAGAGCATGGATGGGGCCCTGGCCTAGTGAGGGAGTCACCGACGGCTCCCTTGAAGAGGTGGCATTTTAAGGGCAAGCTAAAGGGTGAGCAGGCATAAGCCAGGCACAGGGCTGTGGGGAAGGACTAGGCTGGGGGTTGGGCAGACAAGGGGTGAAATCTTCACCTCCCTTTGCAGCTGGCCTAGATTCTGGGAGAAGAGTTTGGTAGTGAGGAGCTGCCAGAAATAAAGGAAAGAGGTGGTGAGGAACCTTCATGGTTGGTTTCAAAGGAGCCAGGAAACTCTGTCGGCCTCACCCAATGGGGGAAGGGAGGTCTTCAGGTACTTCGGCTCCAGACATGCAGTACGGTCTCCCAGAGAGGCAGGTTGGGGCAGTGGTTAAGGGTGTAGTAGGGAAGTCTGAAAACCTGGGTTCAAATCCTGCTAAGTCTCCACTGGCTGTGTGACCTTTGCAGAATCTCTCTGCTTTGGGGTCCTCACCTCAGGATACAGTGACAAGGCCCAGTGCTTTCCAGGGTGTTTGGCGGGGGTGGGGTGAGGTTATAAGATGATGAGTATGTATGGCCCAGAGAGTAAGCACTCAGCAAGGACTCATTATTCTTAGCCCTGCTAGTCAGATACCACATCCCTCCCTGAATGGGAAAGTCAAATGGTCCTGCACCAGGCTCTTAGTTGCCCTGGGAGAAGGAGATTTCTGAAGCCCTATAAAGATCAGGGGTCAGGACTTCCCTGGTGGCGCAGTGGTTAAGAATCCGCCTGCCGATGCAGGGGACACGGGTTTGAGCCCTGGTCCGGGAAGATCCCACATGCGGCTGAGCAGCTAAGCCCGTGTGCCACAGCTACCGAGCCTGCGCTCTAGAGCCCGTGAGCCACAACTAGTGAGCTCACGTGCCACAACTACTGAAGCCCGTGCGCCTAGAGCCCGTGCTCTGCAACAAGTGAAACCACTGCAACGAGAAGCCCGTGCACCACAACGAAGAGTAGCCCCTGCTCACCGCAACTAGAGAAAGCCCACGCACAGCAACAAAGACCCAACGCAGCCAAAATAAATAAATAAATAAATTTAAGAACAAAAGATCAGGGGTCAGGGGAGAGAGATCTCCATCTTTCCTGAGACACCAGCCCCGACAAGGCCTTTGGTACAAGCTGCTCCCAGCTCCAGAAAATTCAAATCCTGACCTAGCCTCCTGTCAACAAGGTGACCACCGAACAAGTTACTCCACGCTCAGAGCCTTCTCCCTCAAATGTGGGACAGAGGCTGTGGTTAAGATCCAGCGGCATTGCCTATGTGAAGTGATTAGTACATTATTCTTAGCCAAGCCACAGGCTCAACAAATAGCCACCATTATTATTATAAATAAGAATAGTTATATAGAGTGACACATTCTGTATAACATTAATTATATTAATTTATCAAAATAATAATTATCAGGGTAACTTATTACCCTGATAATTATTATATTATTATTAATTGTAATATGGTACTATTTTTATATATTATTAATCATTATTATCTCCATCATCAGTAGGGGAGTATAAATCCAAACCACTGAAGAATATTATGTCCCACTCAGAAAGGCATGGCAACATGGCAATGGGGTGCTTGAGAAGGAGGCTGGCATATTTCCCAAGCTCACCTAGACCCCAGGACACCAGATAAGACAGGGAACAGAAGGCAGCTTGCTACATCCAATCTGTGGGGTCTGCATGCTATTCTCTCTTCAACCACCAGGAGGCACTCAAAGCCAAACCAGATGTTGTACCAAGAGCGGTGTGTGCGCCTGTTTTTTCCTCTGTTACTTTCTCCTTCCCAAGCACAGTCATTGCTACAGACACAGCTCCAGGTATATGATACCCTAGAAATGGGATTTTGGGGTGAAGTGAGTGAGTGCAAGAACTGAAAGTTAACATGAAACCTCTTTCTTTGAGCCAGAGATTCCAAAATTTGGAGATTTCACATAATTTTTTTAATGGGAAGAACTGACACTCTGTTGCTGCTTCCGCGTACAAAGCAGGTGCTCATCGCCCAGGTAGGAACCAGAACTCCCACCTGGTCCACACACTCCCAAAGTTTCCTGCTTGGTCTCTGAAGCCACCTAAGTGTTGATTTTCTTTTTTGCGTTTGTGGCCTGCAGGGCCGGGGTGGGAGTGAGCAAAGCCAAGCAGACGTCTCCATTTGGTCCCTTGGCCAAGCATCTAACCCGTTTCTGTCTAACTGGATAGACTCGGAGTCCAGAGACCTACATTTTGCCCCCAGCTTTGCCGCACACCAGCTTCATGACCTTGATTTGTCCTTTCTGGGCCTTGAGCCCAAGTGTGCCTGGGCCAGCCCCTAGGGCTGTTCAAGGCCAGAGCCCATTAAGGACTTGGGCCCAGCCCCTTGAGTGGCTCGGCAGCGCCAGCCACTTGGACATTCTTACCTTGCTCTCCAATACTCTTCGGAACTTGGACTCGATCTGATGGTGGAAGAGATTCAGCAGCCACCTGGGGAGAGAAGCACAGTGGATGATCAGCTGTGTGCCACTGAATGCAGGGACAGTGGGGCAGTAGGGAGAGCCAGGCCAGTCCCCAAGGGAGCCCTCCCCACCCCATTCTGGTCCCCTGCTGTGTCCCAGAATCCTGGATGGGATGAATATGCAGAGTCCAGTTCCCAGCACACTCACTGATTCAGTGCATCTGGCATCCCAGCCCCCTGCTGTGCCCCAAAGTCAGTAGATTTGGTGGAGGGGCTGGAGAATCCATGTTTTTCTAATCTAGAAAACTGAGACTTGAAGAGACTTGCTCAAGGGTTTATATATTTTCCACAAACTCTCCTTTGGCCAAAAGCCTTCGTGTTTCTTCAGTAGCCAGGTTGCACTTGCCTGTTGGTGGTGAAGTTTGTCTTTTGGTGGAAATGGCACGCCAGTACTCCGAGCTTAAATCTGCTTCTGTCAATTTCAGCAGGTCCCCCAAAGAATTACCTCCAAGTGCACGTGATATACCCATGCATTACGCCTGGACCCTCATGCTTATCGGTGACCAGGCCTTGGGCTGACTGGGCCTGTGGCTGCAGCCAGGGGTCAAGCTGGTGAGTGTCCCGATGGTGACCTACCCCAAATCTCCTGACATGTGCACCTCCACATCACGGATGTCGCTGCTGCAGCTAGAAACAGCGACCTTGGGTCTCCCAGAGGGCTCGCTGCCCAAGAGAAGATTGACTGAAATGGTGATGCCCTTGACCGTCACGTCAAAGGAGCCATCTAGTTTCCTAGAGGAGATAAGAGAAGTAGTAATTGATTCCTAGACTAGGGTCGGCCACCATTTGGGGGGAAAATATAAATCTCAATTCTTACCCCCAAATAAGTGAAGCTGCAGTAAAAATTTAATTACAAAAATTATTACAAATATTTATTACAAAGCAAAGATTTATTACAAATAAGACCATAAAAGATCAAGAAGAAAGCTTGGGTTCATTTACTTATGGTCAGGGATGGGCAAAAGCCTTTCTAGGTTAGATCTAAGTCTCAGCAGCCCTAAAGGAAATGGTGGATAAACTTGCCAGCACTGCAAATTAAAACTTCAGTGAACAGCAACAAAAAAATTCCATATGCAAAGTAAAAAAAAAAAATTGCTTCTTGATCCAGGCAAAGAGCTAATTTCCATGACATGTGAGCTAATATATGAGTTAATTTCCTTAATACACAAAGAACAAGCCTATACAAAGAAATAAGGAAAGGACAAAAGGAAAAACAAGGGATCAAAGATATGAACTGGAAGTTCAATTGCAAATAAGCACATGAGAAGTTATTAAAAATGAAAATAACAATGATGCCAGTTTTCACCTAACAGGTTGATAAAAAGTTTAGAAGTTTTCATACCCAGTGCTTGTGAAGATATGGGAAAACAAAACACCGGTTGGGAAAGCACATCTAGAACACAAGCTGGTGGGATCTATCCTGATTTTAACCACAAATCTTTGGCCCAGTAATTTTACTTCTAAGTCTTTACTCTGTGGCTTGTCTAGTCAAGATGTATGTGTGGGGCAGCTCACTGAAGCATCATGGGTAATAGCAAGAAATGAGGAAACAACCTTAAATGTCAACTAGTTGGGATAGGTTCAATAAGTTGTGGGCATCTATGCTCTGCAGCCTTTAAAAAGAATGAAGCCAAATGTGGTCTAGTTATACAGTGACATATTACCCATCCATACAAAAGAATAAAGCACTGATGCATGCTGTAGTGTGGATAAACCTCAAAAATATTATGCTACATGACAAAAGTCAGAAACAAAATGTCACATACTATACGATTTCATTTATATGTCCCGGATTGGCAAATCCATAGAGACAGAGGCGGGTTGGTGGTGGCCCAGGACTGGGGGAGGGGGAAATGGGGAGTTAGTGCTTAATAGGTATCAAGCATCTTTTGGGGTGATGGAAATATTGTGGGACTAGGTAGAGGTGGTGATTGTACAACACTGTGAGTGTACTAGATGCCACTGAATTGTATACTTCAAAATGGTTAATTTCATGTTATGTGAATTTCACCTCAATAAAAATATTACAGGGACTTCCCTGGATGTCCAGTGGTTAAGACTTCCCCTTCCAATGCAGGGGGTGCTGGTTTGATCCCTGGTCGGGGAGCTAAGATCCCACATGCCTCGTGGCCAAAAAACCAAAACATAAAACAGAAGCAGTATTGTAACAAAGTCAATAAAGACTATAAAAATGGTCCACATCAAAAAAAAAAAAAATCTTTAAAAAAGTTACATTAAAAAAAAGTTAAAAAAAAGAGAATGAGGTAGATGGTCATATGCTCATATAAGAGATCTTGAAGAGTATGGCCTCATTCCTGTCATGGAAATTGAATAAATATGCAAAATTAGGTGACCTATATACTGAGCATCTTTCTAAAGCAGTGTTGTCCAACAGAAATATAATGTGAACTACATGGGTAATTTAAAATTTTCTAGTAGTCACATTAAAAAAAGCAAAAGGAAAAAGGTGAGAATCGTTTTAATAGTATATAATTATCATTTCAACATGTGATCAATGTAAAAATTATTAATGAGATTTCTTATGTTCTTTTTTGTGCTGAATCTTCAAATATGGTATTTCACACTTACGACAGATCCCCATTTGTTCCAGCCACTTTTCATGTATTCAGTAAGGACATGTGGCCAGAGGCTACTGTATAGGACAGGGCAGGTCTCCAGTGTCTATATGGCCAGGTCACCCATAGTTGCCCTCCTGTTATGGGCTGAACTGTGTCCCCCCAGATTCAGATGTTGAAGTTCCCTCAGTAACCAGAATGTGACTGTATTTGAGACAGTGATTCAGTTAAAATCAGACCATTAGGGTGGGCTAGAGTCCAATCTGTCGTTCTAAGAAGAGGAGATTTGGACACACAGAGAAGCACCAGGGCTGCAGGCTCATGGAGGGATGACCACGTGCAGACATGGCAACAGAGCAGTTATCTGCAAGCCCAGGAAAGAAGTCTCAGAAGAAACTAAACCTGCCCACATCTTGATCTTGGACTTGCAGCCTCCAGAAGTGTGAGAAAATAAATTTCTGTTGATTGAACCCCCTAGTCTGTGACATTTCATTATGGCAGCCCAAGGAGACTCACCCACCTTCCATCCAAGGACCTCAGAGGTCAGAGAACAGTTCAAAGTGCTGGAGAGGTCGTGCCCCTGAGAGCTACCCTTGACCAATGGCAAACAGGAGGTTGGGGTACCTCAGAGGTGTGCTCTGCCTACACTGTCCCCAGGGGTCCCCGGGAGGGTTGAGCTCCAGTAGCTGCCAAGCTGACCTCCTTCTTCCCCACCTCATTTCTGCACACACCCTCTATGTTTCCTTAGGTTGCTCCCCAGATAAAGTATTTGCACTTGAATTCTTGCCTTGGGGTCTGCTATGGGGGAAGTTAGGAACACCTTGGACCCAGGAAGGGTGGAATGAAAGCCAAAGCCAAGGTTCCGAGGGCCCGGAAGCACAGTCAACTTACAGTATCCGCTTGCGCACCTTCCACTTGCCCTTGACTCTGATGAAGGAGTCGGAGATGGAGAAATGCAGGCCGTGGCTGGGGAGGGGCTTCAGAGCAGAGCCGAGCAGCTCACAGCTGTGGATGTTCAGGCTGGAGAGAGACCCACAGAAGCAGTATCAGCCCGGAGGCAGAGGCAGGTCCAGCCTCAGCAGGGGTCTTGCTCTCGCCCCCATCCTACGGGGACTAGACCAGCTGAGCCTGCATCAGACAGGCTTCTGGCTCCCCACACGTACTTGCTGTGTGCCCTGCGCTGACCAGGCAGCCATGCCAAGTACTTTACATGCATTATGTCAGTTTGTCTCACAGAGGGGTTCAGCACTGTTCAGGTTCCCTTTTACAGAGGGGGACATAGAACCTCTCAGAAGGGATGCATTTGCCCAAAGCTGCACAGTCAGGATCAGAGCTCATGTGGCCCTGGCTGGGATCCTGAGTAGGGTGCATAGATGCACCCCATCATCACTTTCCTCCACACCTCCAGGTGGGGGAATCAGATTCAGAAGAGGCCGAAGGCAGCCCCAAGAAGAGACACAAAAGGGCTGAGAGAAGCAAACCAAGATGACGTGGATTGTGGAGCCATCAGTGGGAAGAGAATGGTCAAGTTCCATCTTCTTTGCCCAGTACACAGTAGGTGCCCAATAGATGTTTACTGATGGACTGAATAAAAAAAGGACTGAATGAAGCCATCAGTGGTGAGCAGAGAGGTGCGTGATGAGCTGTGGGCTCAATTGCCCCCGTTCCATTGTCAATCCTTCAAAGAGTGTTTGATGCCATTTTTTAAAAAAGCATCAGCTGCTCAGGTCTAAATATCCTTTGAAGACTCAGCTCAAATGCCACCGTGTTCAGGAAACTTTAGCTGACTCCTCCAGATGTGCCAACCTCAGGGCTAAGAGGGCTACTACATCTAAAATTTAAGGTTTATTTAAAACAATGTTTAAGGTCTGCCTTCCCTTCCAGGCTACATCCAGTGGCCAGGCCAGAGCCTGGATTATCACTCCAAAGAGGCAGCAAGTTATCCCCATTTTACAGATAAGGAAGCTGAAGCTCAGGTCACACAGCTAGCGGGTCTTCATTAATATTTGTTGTATGAATGAATGAAGGGGCCCAAGTTCCTCCCGGAACTTCCCTCTGAATTCTGCGAGGAACCATCCCACCGTCTGCCCCAGAGATGTCCCGAGCCAGTCCTGGGGCTCTCCCTCCCTTCCTCTCCGGACCCCCCGGCCCCTGCCCAGTCACCTCAGAGCCCCACCTGTGGAATTCATAGTGCGCATTGCCGAGGTATTTGATCTTGGCGTCCCCACTGAAGACGGGCAGTGTGACATCATGCAGTTTACTCTGCAGAGTCACCAGCTCCTCTTGGGCCACTGTGGATGGGAAAAAGCTGGGAGTCAGCCTAGTCAGCCTGCCTCCCTCCCTCTAAACCCTTCAGTGGCTCCCACCTGCCCTGGGGAAAGAGGTCTACTTCCTGATTAGCATTAATTGCAGTTGCAGGTTATTGAGCCCCTCTAGAGCACCAAGTAGCAAGAGAAACACACAGGAGCATCACTGCGTTTCTGGTGGGGTAGTTATGTTCATGCCCATGTTAGGGATGAGGACACAATGTCTTTGTCAGCAGCTCCGAGAGGGAGGAGTGCTGTGTGCTTGGAGGGTGGCCCTCTTTCCTGCCCTTCATGGCATCTAGCCTGTGTAGAATAGGCTGTAAGGATTGTAGGGCTAGGATTCTGGTGTTGGCACCTTTCTGGGTGGGTGACCTTGAGCAAGTTTTCGGTCAAATAGCAATGATAATAATACTTTCCTCATTGGGATGGCATGAGGGTCAAAAGAGATCATTGCAAAGCAAAAAGGGGCTGACAGGATGAAAAGCACCCTTGCTTATCCTTTTTGACCCACCTCCTGGAGAAATGGAAATAAAAACAAAAATAAACAAATGGGACCTAATGAAACTTAAAAGCTTTTGCACAGCAAAGGAAACCATAAACAAGGAGAAAATATTTGCAAATGAAGCAATGGACAAAGGATTAATCTCTGAAATATACAAGCATCTCATGCAGCTCAATATCAAAAAAACAAACAACCCAGTCCAAAAATGGGCAGAAGACCTAAACAGACATTTCTCCAAAGCAGATATACAGATTTTCAACAAACACATGAAAGGATGCTCAACATCACTAATCATTAGAGAAATGCAAATCAAAACTACAATGAGTCAGAATGGCCATCATCAAAAAATCTACAAACAATAAATGCTGGAGAGGGTGTGGAGAAAAGGGAACACTCCTGCACTGTTGGTGGGAAGGTATATTGATAAAGCCACTATAGGGAACAGTATGGAGGTCCCTTAAAAAACTAAAAATGGAACTACCATATGACCTAGCAATCCCACTGCTGGGCATATACCCTGAGAAAACCATAATTCAAAAAGATAAATGTACCACAATGTTCATTGCAGCTCTATTTACAATAGCCAGGACATGGAAGCAACCTAAATGTCCATTGACAGATGAATGGATAAAGATGTGGCATGTATATACAAGGGAACTCAGCCATAAAAAGGAACGAAATTGAGTTATTTGTAGTGAGGTGGATGGACCTAGAGTCTGTCACACAGAGTGAAGTAAGTCAGAAAGAGAAAGACAAATACCACACATATGTGGAATCTACAAAAATGGTGCTGATGAACCCAGCTGCAGGGCAGGAATAAAGACACAGACATAGAGAACGAACTTGAGGACACAGGGGGCAAAGGGGAAGCTCTGACGAAGTGCGAGAGTAGCAGTGACATATAGACACTACCAAACGTAAAATGGATGGCTAGTGGGAAGCTGCTTCATAGCACAGGGAGATCAGCTCCATGCTTTGTGACGACCTAGAGGGGTGGGATAGGGAGGCTGGGAGGGAGGGAGACACAAGAGAGAGGGGATGTGGGGATATATGTATATGTATAGCTGATTCACTTTGTTATACAGCAGAAATTAACACAGCAATGTAAAGCAACTATACTCCAGTAAAGATGTTAAAAAATAAATTAATTAAATTAAATTTATTTCAGAAAGCACCCTTGCTTGGTGCCTGACACATCAGGTACTCAGTAAATGCAGGGTTTATGTCATTAAAAATATGGAAAGGGGCTTCCCTGGTGGCGTAGCGGTTGAGAGTCTGCCTGAATGCAGGGGACGCGGGTTTGTGCCCCGGTCCGGGAAGATCCCACATGCCACGGAGCGGCTGGGCCCGTGAGCCATGGCCGCTGAGCCTGCGCGTCTGGAGCCTGTGCTCCGCAACGGGAGAGGCCACAACAGTGAGAGGCCCACGTACCGCAAAAAAAAAAAAAAAAATATATATATATATATATATATATATATATATATATAGAAAGGACCAAAATGTCCAACTCTGGAGGACTGGTTACATTTACACAGTGGAAAGGAGCAAAGGGCAAATTTTGCCTGATCTAGTGTTTCAATATAAACAGCATTCGGTAGGACCTTCTGTTTATCTGAGGTATGAGAGACCCAGGATTCTGCCCTCAGGGAGGGTGTGTATACACAGATGACCAGGGGTCTCCCTGACTCCGCCTCATACCACTTTGCAGTCCTCCCTCCAGCAAATGCATGAGCCGGTCTCTCTGCCAAAATGCTATCTCTTGTCCCTAGTTAACGTATCTTTTCTACCTCACCTCCTCCAAGAACCCTTCCTTGATTTCCCTCTCTCTGTCCCCAGCCAATCTGGGCTCCCAACAGCTCTACCTGAGGGAATATTATTACCCCAGTGAACAGATAAGGCAATTGAGCCTCCATAAAAGTGAGGAGCAGCCCTCCATCAAGTGCTGAGGGGAGCGGTATATAAATACCCTAGATCCCTTGCCCCTTGGACAGGTTATTTCAGAGGCTTTGTTTTAGCATCTTTTTTTTTTTTTTTTTTTTGCGGTACGCGGGCCTCTCACTGCTGTGGCCTCTCCCGCCGCGGAGCACAGGCTCCAGACGCGCAGGCCCAGCGGCCATGGCTCACAGGCCCAGCCGCCCCGCAGCATGTGGGATCCTCCCGGACCGGGCACGAACCGGCGTCCCCTACATCGGCAGGCGGACTCTCAACCACTGTGCCACCAGGGAAGCCCTGTTTTAGCATCTTTTAAAAAAAATGCTACAAATGAATCTATATACAAAACAGAAACAAACTCACAGACATAGAAAACAGCATGGTTATGAAATGTGTGGGGGAGGGACAAATTAGGAGTATGGGACTAACAGATACAAACTGCTGCACATAAAATAGATACACAAGGATTTACTGTAGAGCACGGGAAACTCTATTCAGTATCTTGTAATGACCTATAATGGAATATAATCTGCAAAAAAAAAAAAAAAAAGCCTGAATCAGTTTGCTGTATACCTGAAACTAACACAATATTGTAAATCAACTATATTCCAATTCTTTAAAACTGAGGTATAACATCCGTAGAGGTGTAACCTAAAGGGCACTAATCTTAAAGGTATTGCCAGGTAATTTCTACATGTTTATGCACCCATGTAGCCACCGCCCAGAGCAAGATGCAGGGCATTCCCAGCACCCCTGTAGGCTCCCTGTGCCCCTTCTGGGTGGTAACCACCATTCTGACATCAATTTTTAAAATTTATTTATTTATTGGCTGCGTTGGGTCTTCGTTGCTGCACTTGGGCTTTCTCTAGTTGTTGCGAGCGGGGGCTACTCTTCGTTTCAGTAAGCGGGCTTCTCATTGCGGTGGCTTCTCTTGCTGCGGAGCACGGGCTCTAGGCATGCGGGCTTCAGTAGTTTGGCGTGTGGGCTCAGTAGTTGTGGCTCGCCGGCTCTGGAGCGCAGGCTCAGTAATTGTGGCACACAGGCTTAGTTGCTCCGCAGCATGTGGGACCTTCCTGGACCAGGGCTCGAACCCGCGTCCCTGCATTGGCAGGCGGATTCTTAACCACTGCTCCCCCAGGGAAGTCCCTAGTTTTTTTTTTTTTTAATATATATTTTTTTGTTTTTTATTTATTTTTTGGCTGTGCTGTACAGCATGTGGGATCTTAGTTCCCCGACCAGGGATCGAACCTGTGCTCCCTGCGCTGGAAGTGCAGAGTCTTAACCACTGGACCGCCAGGGAAGTCCCTGACATCTAGTTTTAAGGCATATGTTTTCAAACTCGAGCAAAAATTTTCCAGCGGAACTGTTCCCATCACTGAGGCGGTAGCTGGTTTAATGATAAGCCTCTCCTGGCCACCTTGCCTTTCTCATCTCACATCACTACTCTCTTACAGTGTTTCCCGGAATCATCTCCCAAATCAACTACTCGCACCCAAATCTTTATCTCTGTTGGCTCGTGGGGAACCCAGCTAAGACAAGTAACGTGCCCAAGTGGCCCAGGGGTTGGGTGATGAGGCCAGAACCCGAGCCAGGTTTGCCTGGCCAGGAAGGCTGCACCACCCCAAGGGAGAGAGTCCCCTCTGTGTCCCCTGCCGTACCCAGCACTGCCTGGGGCCAAGCGGGTCAGCCAAGTCCAGCCAACAACCACAGCTCCTTACCATACTCCAAGCCCTTGTCGGTGATCCTGGCGACCAGGCCAGGATTGGCACCCAGGGCCCCGGGGGTGGATGTGAGCAGTATTCCCAGCAGGAGGGAGGACAGGGCCCCAGCCGAGGTCCCCATCCTGGGCTCCCAGAGGGCTGCGCCAGGTCTGTCGCAGCCTCAGGCTGGGCCCAGCTCCCTTAAGTAACTGAGGCCTGAGCCCTGGGGCAGCTCCTGAGTGGGGCGGGTTCCTGGAATCAGGAAGGGGAGGCCTAGTGACTGGAACCTGCTTGCGACACTGTTGGGGTCATGGGTCATACTTAAAAGCCTGTTGTCGCCGCCCCGAGTGAGAGGACAGGTTGGCCTGGGCCCAGGTGACACTGTTTGTCCCCTCTTCCCACAAAAAGACCCCACGTTCATTTCCAGGAAGGCCCGGTTTTATAGAGGCTCAGAGGGGCCAGGTCACCGGCTCAAGCTCACACACCCGGCAGGTGGCAGAGCTGGGAGTCCAAGCCAGCTGAGTTATATACTCACCTGTTTATGTGAAAAAGAAATCTCCGCCCCACACCCCTGCTTCCCATCCCCTATGGGAAAACAGGCTCCTTAAGCCTTGCTAGTGGTAAAATCTTCTGGAAGGCAACTTGGCAAATCCTTAAACACCTGCATGCCCAGTGACCCAGTAATTCTACTGCTGGAACTTGACTCTAAGTACATAATTAAGTCAGTGTGGAAATATGTCACAGCGGTAGGATGCCCTTTGCTGCTCCGTGTGACTTCGGCAAGGTCAGAGTGGGACCCTAAGGCGTTCAACAAAAGCGCACTGGGTATACTAACTCTCATACATTTAAAGTGAGACTGCAGAAATAAATGTATTTCTTGATACTTCAGAAACATGCTTATGAGGCGCCCATTGCCAATGGCGTCATAGGGTGAGGTTCTATTTCTTTGTTCTATTCTCACGTTTGCCAATCTGGAAAATTCTTAGCAAGGAGTTACGAGGGATTGTTTCTGGTTGGATGGGCAGGATTATGGGTGTTTTGAAAATCTTTCTGTTTGCTGGTATTTCAATTTTTATTTTCTTGGGATATATTGTATTTGCAGTAAGTAGAGAAAATAAAATTTTATTTTGGGAAACAAAATTTATAGTAGGGATTGTGCTTAATTTGTAGGGATCTCTCGTCTCCCAAGGACTCCCTATATACGTGAGTTTTGTTTTGCCCCCACCTCCAGGAAGCCTTCCCTGATCACCTCAATATTTCCCTGGATTAGAGGAAGGTCCTCCTCTGAGATCCCAGAAACCTTTGCGCTTTCTCCATCATAGCATTAACCACTCTCTGCTTTTCTGTAATTGTGGTACTTTAAAAATAAGCCCACAAATTCTCTGATGCTCTTTCCATCAACAGGTGGGGTCTCTGTGTCTTCATCTTGAAATTGGGTGGGTCTTTGGACTGCCTCAATACACTGACTGTGGCAGGAGTGACAGGGTTTCTTCCCAGTGGGTCATAAAAGGCACTGGATTTGGGGTTGGGATCAGAACTTCCCACGCTGAGCACAGGGAAGCCCACACTGGGGCCTCTCTGCTCCTCTGTGTCCTATTGTTTCTGTCCATCAGGCTGAGGTTTTTGGGCTCCTGTGTCCCACCCCCCAATCCCCCTGCAAGAGGCCTGAGTGCTGCTGAGGGCAGGGCTGAGCCTTGTGAATCCTATGATCCTTCCAGCTTCGGGTGGGAACTGGCAGGAAAGCAGCATTTATTGAGCGCCTACTATGTGCGGGCCACCATGCTGGTTATGCCACACACCCCCTCTCGGCCCTGCAGCAGCCCATTATGGTGAGTACTGAAGTCTTGTTTTGAGCTGAAAAAACTGAGGCTCAGAGGGGTGAGGTGATTAAGCCATAGTCACCCAGCGGGGGTTTGAACCCGGATCAGTGGGATGCCATTCCAAAGCGATGGTCAGAGAAGGCTTCTCTGAGGTGACATGCTGAGCTGGGACCCTAAGGATGAGGACGATGTGGCCTTTGGAAGAGCCATTCCAGGCCAGCAAAGAACAAGGACAAAAGCCTGGCAGCAGTGTGCCTGGGGGCATCTGCTCCCTGGACTCTGCCTGCGGAGGTAGGGAGGGGCGCTGGGCTGGGAGCTGGGAAACCAAGGTTCCGATCTGGCTTCTGCCTGGCCATGGGGCCCTCAGCAAACCTTGTCTCCTGTGCCCAAGTTTCCCTCTGTAAAATGAGGGGGACAGAGCAGGTGACTCCCACGGGCCCTTCCAGCTTGGAGACGAGGGAGGACATTCTAGAGAGTGAGGACATCATGGGGACACAGATATCACTCTTCTTCTGGCAGAGGTCTGAGAATGTCCAGGCTGGGGGCTGTTTGCAGGGGCAGGAGTTCCCATAGCAGTGAGCTTTGGACCTTAGAACTCCCCGGCTGGCCAGAGTGCCCCATGGGCCCAGGCCCAGCCTCCACCACCACAGGTGCCCACCCCCAGGTCAAGGTCCCTGCTGGTGACCCGGGACCCAGCAGAGGCCCCTGGGAGTAGCATGAATCCAACGCTGGTCAGAACCCCTGGACTTTTCTCCTACCAGTCTGTCCATCCACCTCCAGGAAAGCCAAAGCCACCATCAAGTCCTACAGCAGAGAAAACGCTCTCCCTTTTAACAGGAACGGTGTTCAGTGTGTTCTGATTACAAAAGTCTCGAAAAGAATTTGGAAAACCCAGAATTTGGAAACCACAGTGCCTGGAATACTGAGCAGCACATAGTAGATAATTGAGTGAATGAACGTAAATGGGAAAAGTGAAAGGTTAAGGGCATGGATGCTGGGACCAGGTGGCCTGGCTTTGAATCCTGGCTCACCCACTGGGTGACCTTGGGCACGCTAACTCAGTTTTCTCATCTGTAGTTGGGCTCAGCCAAAGGCCAGCATGGCAGGAGGTTGGAGGTTAGGAAGAGAGCAGGGTCAGGCCCTTCTCCCTGCTTCCTCCTTGCTTTGGATTTTAAGTCTGGCCGTGGTTGCCTCACTCTTGACACTCCTCTCACCCTTGGCTCCAGCCTCCCCATCTCCCCCCCAGGCTGGGACTCCCCTACTGCTTTCTTTGCTGCTTCAAGCCTAGGGAGGCTAGTTCCTGGGGGCCTCCCATCCTTCACAGGTTTCCTTAAGCCTGTCCCCCAGCTCTGTAAATAGCCCCTTCATTCGAATCCCGAGAACCATCTGAGCTGGATTCTGATTTCCTGCCTAGACCCTGATGGACACAGTTGGTACACTGAGTATTTCTTCTGTTATTGACCTTTTGTAGCAAATGCCTTCCTCTCGTGGAGAGCTCTGAATTCTTTTCCAAAGTCTGAACAGGTCTTGTGCGGGAACAGTAGCCTGTGAGACAGAACTAAAAGTACAGAGGAGCCCTCACTCTGCCACCAAGGATGTCTCTGGGGGCCGTCTTCCATGGGGAGGTGAGATCCTCTTGGGTCTTGTAGGTCACACGTGGTTTTGCAGAGGAGAGAGCCGAGAGCGTCCAAGAGAAGGAAGCAGGGTGTGTCGAAACACAGAGCCAGAACATGTGACGCACTGGCAGCAAGGAAGCCTGGGTCCCTGTCTAGGCTCTGCTCCTGATGTGCTGTGTGACACGGGGTAAACCATGCCCCTCTCTGATCCTCACTTTGCCTCCAAATGCAGATGAAGGTGTTGGACTAGGACAGTGTTCCTCGGATCCCAGGGATCTCATTTATTTATTTTATTTTAAAATTTATTTTCATTGACATATAATTGACAGGTAAGTTTAAGCTGTACAACGTGTTGACTTGATGTATTTATATATTGTAGTACGATCACCACTGTAGCGTTAGCTGACACCTCTATCGCAGCACACAATTATCATTTCTTTTTTGTGGTGGGAATAAGTAAGATCTAGTTTCCTAGCAACTTTGAAGTTTATGATACAGTATTGCCTGTAATCACGATGCTGTGCTAATTAGACCTACAGGACTTAATTATCTACTAGTTCCAAGTTTGGACCCTTAAATATCATCTCCCCAGTTCCCCCCTGCCCCAGGCTCCCAGTAATCACCATTCTACTCTCATTTTTACGAGCTCAGCTCTTTTAGATTCCACATATAAATGATATCATACAATATTTATCTTTTTTTTTTGGTTAGCATAATGCCCTCAAGGGCCATGTCGTTGCAAATGACAGGATTCCCTCCTTTTTCATGGCTGAATAATAGTCCATTGCGTATAGATATACAAATTCCAGATGTGGAGATAAGGGAATGCTTGTAGACTGTTGGTGGGAATGTAAACTGGTACAGCCACTAGGGAAAGAGTATGGAAGTCCCTCAAATGATTAAAAATAGAACTGCTGTATGATCCAGCAATTCCACTTCTGGATATATATGCAAAGGAAATGAAAACAGGATGTTGAAGAGATATCTGCACCCCAGTGTTTATTGCAGCATTATTCACAGTAGCCAAGACATGGAAACAACCCAAGAGTCCGTCAATGGATGAATGGATAAGGAAGTTGTGGTATGTATATATACACCAGGGATCTTGTTAAATACAAATTCTGATTCATCACGTTCCTTTGGTAGCTGAGACTCTGCTTGTCTAACAAGCTCCAGGTGGTGCCAATCCTGGACTGTACTTTGAGAACAATGGACTAAGTGGGCTCCAAGTTCCCTCCAAGCTCAGTGATTTTATACCTCTGTTCACTCTTATTTTCGGCGCAGTTTTCTGTGAGGGTGCCTGCACTACTGAGCACATCGGCTCTAGTTGAAGAGAAGGATGTCGTGAAGACCTGCCTTTTTGGAGCTCTGTAGGCACTTTGGAGTTTGATGTCTATGGCTGCCCCCTCTCTCAACCCAGTCACCTGCAGCTCTGTGATGTGTGTGCATGAACACGCACACACACACACACACACACACACACACATGCATGAGCCCTGAGGCATGCGGATTTACAGAAAAAAAAAATAGCACTGTCAGTGCCGATCCAATGTGGTTTGAGATTGTGTCACCTATTTGGGATGCCAGGAGATGTCACCTACTGAAGCAGGGCTGGCCATGAGGACACACAGCCTCTCACCCCGGGGAAACTCTAAGGAACTTGAAAACCCTCGCATGTCTCCCTCCACCCCTTCTCCGCCTCTGCAATTGGCAGCATCTAAAATCCGAGCCATAGCCACATTTCACCAGGTCTTAATAGCTTTTGGGACCCTAAGGAGCTTCTGCTAAAATGAAAATGTCTCAAAAAAAAAAATGAAAATGTCTCAGCAAGAAAAGATGCTTTAATAGTTGCCAGAGTTCACTTTATTGGATTCCTTTCCTGGAAGTCCAGAGGGCCCTTCCTTTTACAGAAGGGGAGGCTGAGACCGAGGGAGGGAAGACCAGCCACACAGTGAATCCATCACTGAACCCAGATTTCTAGCCAGGCAGTGGTTCTGATTCTTGGGTTCAGGCCCATCCAGGCAGGCAGCCCTGGATCATACTTTGAAAATCATGACAAAGTGGTTTTGGATTCAAATCCTAGATCATTTAAAAACTAAATATTTATAGAGTGTCACCCGTATGGCAGGCATTGGGAAGAGAACTGTGGCAAGCCAGATATAGTCCTTACAGTAGAGTGAGGATTAGTGGGTTTATTAATACTTAGTGCCAACTTTGATTACTGCTTGTCAGATACTGTACCACAGATTTCACGTAGATTCGATTCTCATAACCACGCTCTGAGATGGGTATTATTATGATCCTAATTTTACAGATGAGAAGATTGAAGGCCAGAGGCTTAATTGCTCGAGGTCACACAGCTGGTAAACAGCAGAGCAGGGATTTGAATCCACGGTGTCTGGGACCACAGCTTCTGCTTTTAACCACCATGGCATGAGCTCATCAATGGTACCACTCATTCCTCACAACCACCTCACGCCACAGGGGAGGGTAAGGTTTTACCTCTACTTTTCAGAGGAGGAAATAGAGGATTCGAGAGGTTAGTGCCAAAGGGATTGGGTTGACACCTCTTCTTCTCTCCCCCTGTAGGGTACCCCTCCTTCATATTTACGTCAGCACTGCCAAAAGGAGCCCCAAGTGGGCAATGCTTAACCAGAAGTGAAGCTGCTCTGATGATGAGCTTTTAGGCAGTCCACAGTGGACAGCTCAATTCTTTTTTTTTTTAAACACCTTTATCATCATATTTCATAACAGCCACCCACTTCAAGTGTACAGTTCAATGGGTTTTAGTATAGGGTTGGCCAAAAACTTCGCTCGGGTTTTTAACGGAAAGAGCCCAACGAACTTTTTGGCCAGCCCTATATATTCACGGGGTTGTGCAACTCTCACCGTAATCTAATTTTAGAAGATTTTCTGCACCCCCCCCCACCCCGCAAAGAAACCTTGTACCCATTAGCCATCATTTGGAGTGAGCAGTGATTAGCCTGAAGGGAGAAGCCGCTCTAACAGTGGTTTTGAAGGCAGCGTGGCAGATAATTTGGAGTGTGTTGGGGGGATGCCCCTCACATCAGACCTCCAAACAACTGCCTATTTCTCAGCCACTAGTAAGAGGTCTCCAGGGCACACTGTGTTCCACTCACTAGTCTTTTTTTTTTTTTTCCGTTGCTGTGCATGGGTTTTCTCTAGTTGCAGCGAGTGGGGGCTACTCTTTGTTGTGGTGCGCAGGCTTTTCATTGCGGTGGCTTCTCCTTGTTGTGGAACACAGGCTCGAGGCACGTGGGATGCAGTAGTTGTGGCGCACGGGCCCAGCCGCTCCGCGGCATGTGGGATCTTCCAGGACCTGGGCTCGAACCTGTGTCCCCTATACTGGCAGGTGGATTCTTAACCACTGAGCCACCAGGGAAGCCCCAGCCTGGTGCCTTTTTACAGTGCACTGCCTAGGCAACTGAAACCAGTAGTCCTGCCTTCAATATGCCAAGCCCCAAACAGGCAAGATTTGGACATCTGGGAGGAGTGGAAAGAGCATGGGCTCTGATGACATAAAAGTTAGGAATCCCAGCTCAGCCACTTACCAGATGTGTAATCCAGGGAGTGACTCAATCTACAAGGACTGAACAAATCTCACCCTGGGGGATGGAAAGTGCTGTGAGGATTAAATGAAATCATTAGTGTGCTGTGCTTGATCAAAGTCCCTCCCTTCCCCTGTGTTGCCCCAGAGTCTCTACCTCCATTTAACAGAGAATCAATGATGTTAGCAGAAGCATGTACATTTTTCTTTTAAAATTAAAAAATGTCTTTTATCTGCTTTTCCTCACTGCAGTGTTTCTCTCCATTTTTACTAGCACCAGCCTGGATGAATTCTGAAGGACAACAGACTCCTAATTTGTGCCCACCCTCTTCCACTCTTGCCCCTCTAATGCTTTCAGAAGTCACAAAAAAAAAAACATATTTAAAACGAAATCTGGTCATGTCATCCATACACCACTGCCTGCTTCAAACTCTTCTTCATTTTTCTGGTCTCAGACCAAAATGTCAACATCTAAGGAGGCTTTCCAGGAATGTTCCACCAGTTTCAAGTACAGTGCTCTTAGGCTCCATCTAATGGCCTGAGATAGCCACACCTGATGTTCCATGATAGGAAATGGCCCAAAGTCCCCAGGGAAACTCACCAAGAGTCCAACAACAGTCTGGGCTGGTAATCGGGCTTCCATACCAGCCTGGAGAGTCATGGGGAAGTGTTAACTGCAGCTGAGAATGTGACTGACTAAAAACTCCAAAGGCCTCTGTCCCCTGACTCAGTGTTCTGCTTTGGGCCCAATGGCTGGGCGGGAAAGCATGGACTAAGAGAGCCATCAAGGTGGAGCCCAAGTGTGGGGCAGAGAAAACGGGCTGTGCAGGATAAGCGCTCGACAGCGACCCCGCGTGGTAGTGACAGGAGCAACAGCCGCGGTAGATGACTGCACAGGAAGACAATGGGCGGTGCGGAATCACTGTTCAACAGCGACACCATGTGGCAGTAGCAGGAACAACATCCCAATGGACAGAGCCACTCTACAGACCTCTGCCTGACATTAGGAAGCAAGACCCACTCTCTTTGGACTAAGTAAACCCCAATTATTCTTGGGGATTGTTGAATGAGGGATGCCCTCAAAAAGGGACAGTGGGAGTTTCTGCTAAGGAAAGCATGTGGGGGGCTCAAGAAATGAATTAGAGAACTAAAAAGAGGTGATTGTATCTTGGCCACACTGCGTACAGCCAATGAACGAATGGATGGACAAGAAGAAACCATACCATCACACAGAATTCCACAGAAAAAACAGGGTTTTTGTTATTTTTCTTTTTTAATGTTGTGTGAAGCACAAAGAGAAATATTGTGATTACAATTGAAATGCAATTCCTGGAGGAAATGTCCATGCAGCCTTAGCCCTTGAAAGAAATTCATAATCCCTAAAATACACAACACACACTTTCCCAAGGAACAAGGTTCCCATGTTTAGATCATTTCTGAATCTGAGTTCAGAGACGTTTGCAAGAGTCTCCGAGTCAAGAGCTAGAGAGGGAAGCCTGGAGGGAGGCAGCCCGTGCCCCATGGGGCCTGTCAGGGTTAGGGTGCTGACAGCCCCTCACCTCCCGATGTGACTGACAGCCCCCAGCACCCATGGGGACTTCAGCTGTAGCGGACGTCTGCACCGAACAGGAGGAAATCCTGGGGGAGAGATGAGAAGGCTGTCATCAGCCAGAAGTGTACCCCTCATCTGTGAATATGGGGACGCTGGGTTTTTAGAAGGAAACTCTGGGAGCCTGTCTGTCGGGAAGGAGAGAGTGGTGCCTGTCTGCTGACAGAAAGGCAGGAGTGAGTGGGGCGGGGGGCACCTGGCATCCCACCCCTGGGGTCTGCACATCAGTGGCTGCCAAGGCCCGTGAATCTGTCAGCAGCTTCTCTGCCAGCTGTTTTCTTCTCAGACGTTGAGACCCCTGGGCTGCTGGGAAGGCCTTCACTTGTCATCCCTGCCTCTTGGCAGCTCCAGGGAGCCCTCCTTGCAATCACAGTTGCAAAACCACTTCTCTTTTGCTCCTTCCTGCCCTTCACTCAGAATTATCAGAAATGAAGGAATTAAATTGTGCCTATGGGGTCATTTTTTAATTTTAAGGATGAACTTGGTAAAATGTAGGGAACATGGGGAATGTGTTTCCTCTGCTCGCTCAGCTATTTCTCTACTGTCTCTTAGCCCTGGCAGTTCTCCCATTAAGTTTAAAGAATCAGGGATTGATGGGATGGATGTGGGGGGTGAGGGAGAGGGAGGAAGCTGGGCGGAGGTTTCCCAGGAGGGCCACCAGGACATCAGGAAGCCATGCACAGCGGTAAGGAACGTAAGAGTGGGTGATGGTTTCCTTGCAGAGTTATCAGCTTTGTTGGGACACAGTGGGTTTAAGGATGGAGGCACCGAGGAAACCAGCATATGTACACTTTGGGCACGTAGAAGAGACTGGAAGCACGGCCGGGTCACCGGGCGGCACAAAGGTGGCTGTTGAGCCTGAGTTGATGAAAGTGACCAGAGAAAGCAATAGCGGGGGGAAGGGCGGAGGCCGGGGCAGAAACCCTGGAGAACTCCCACTGGTAGGGGAAGGAGGAACCAGCAAAGAGACCAAACAGCCCAGTGAGAGGTGGCTGGAAAACCAGGAGAGGGAATCTTCAAAGCTAAGAGAAGAAAGCATTCCATGGATGGGGAAAATAGTGTCAGAGGCTGTCGGGGGGTCAGGGTGAGGGAAAGGGAAGATGAGGCCGTCCATTCCCGTATCTTAATCTGCCAGACCCTGCGCTTTATACCCCAGGGCCTAGAAGGATGCTGGATGCAAAGGAAGGCACGTGACACCTACTTGTCAAGTATTTAAGTGCATCCGCCTTATAAAAGAGGCTTTGGGGCCACCACGTGAGTTCCATTTTTACCAAGGGGAGGGTGGGAGTGGTGCAGCCCATGGTTAAAAGCAGGGACCTGGCTTTGACTTTGGACTTCATGTAATGGCCGTGTGGCTTTTCTGAGTCTTAGCCTCTGTTCTCTGTTTAGTAACAGCGCCCACCCTCTGGGATTATTGAAAGGGTAGAAAGCGCTTGATCCAGAGCTGACATGGAGGAAGGTGGCTATTGTGATGGGAGGTTTGGCGAAGGAGAGCTTGGGGACTCACCTGGTGAGGCTGAAGCACCAGGTTGAAGAGCTGGATGGAGGCGGGCAGCGGGAGAGGGAAGCCTTTCTGCAGCTTCTCTGCATTGGAGGTTAAGGTAGAGGTTAAGGTTAAGGTACTTCCTCTGTAGGGAAGCGGGAGGTAGAGGGAGCGGCAAGGATCTGAGACAGACAGCCCGGCCGGCCGGCAGCTCCCCTGGCCCGGCTCTGGGAAGAAACCTGTGAAGAGGCTGCCTGGAATCTTCCACTCTCTCCTCCACCGCGCTCTGAGCACCCAGGACTGGTGAATTCCCACCCGCTCAGCCCCAAGACCACCCTCCTGAGGGTGCCGGCATGCTGGTGCACACCCAGCCCGAGTGACAGCAGGAGCGGCTGCTTGCTGGGCTGTGGAGGGCCCCCCGGGGACATGGGATGGATATGCACATGAAGCCCCTCCACGTTTAGGATGAAACTGGAAACGGGCTGTGGTCCAGCTCCCCCATCCCGCCACATTCTGCTGTGAAACTCTGGAGAATTCTAAACTCCAACCTGGTCCCTCAGGTCATTATGAAGCTGCATTTGTCAAGGTAGGAGGAGAAGCCAGAGACTATACATAATAATTTGTTGTCTTCATTTACAATTTCTAAGTGTTCTAGTTACACAGCATGGGGGCCGCTATTTGTGCCCTTGCCCCTGGCTCTGCAAAGGTCAGGGGTTTCACCAGTGAGTGAGCTGAGTGGAAGCGTTATCCCAGGTTCGCCCTTCTTCCTTGGTCCTTCTCTCTCAGAGGTGGAAAAAGACCTAGGGCTCTGGCTTCAGGGCTGGGATCAAATCCCAGTTCCATCTCTCACCTTCTCTGTGACCTGGAACAATCACTTAACTTCTCTGATCTCCCATTTCCTCCTATGAAAACTGGCGCCTTTGCTATCCCCTGTCTCTAGGGGCTGTCTCAAAGGCTGGATGGGCACATAGGAGGAACTCAACCGTTTTTCCCATCCCTTTTCTGGGTCAGATGCCATTTGAGGCTCATTTGAGGGCACCACCTCCAGCTACCACAGCTGGGGCTGGGTATTGGGTGGTTTCAGGACCGAACCCCACCCCCACCCCCCCTCTTCCCCAGGACTGAAAATCAATCCTTTCTCCAAAACTCCTTACTGTTAATCTTGGGAATCACGACAGTGGGCACAACGTAGTTCATGATAGTCTGCAGCAATTCAACCTGGGGGTCACAAGGACGATGGGACACACATCAGGGCATTGTAGCACCAGCTGTCCTCCATCACCCTCCCTCCCACCCAGGGCAACCTCACAGCTGGGAAAACCGCTGAGAGATGGACACAGGGGTGACGCGAAAACTCTGCAGTTCGAACAAGGTCACCAAAGTGACCCCTTTTGCTTTAAAGGTTCCAGATACAAATCACATTCTAGACTGTAGGGGGCAAGGCTGAGGTAAGGAAGGTCGTCTCAGAGTATTTAAATGTGAAAAACTTTGCATAAGAAAATGCACCCGCTCAGACACTGTGGGCTAGAGAGCAAACTAGTTCAAACTTTTGGAGGGCTATTCGGCAATGTTCATCCAAAGCCTTAAAAATGTGTGTGCGTGGTGGGCCAGCAAACATGCCTCTAAGGCATTTATCCTAAGGAAATGAAGTAGTGCGATAGATAGGACCAAAACAATAAATTAACAGCAACCTACATGTCCAACAATTGGGGAATCATCTGGGGAACGTGGTGGCACTTTGATACTAAGAGATACTATGCACCTATTAAAAATGATTTTGTAGAAATATAATTATCAGCACAAATTATTCGTGATATATTTTTGAGTAAGAAAAAGCAGGCTGGTGTATAACTGATTCACTTTGCTGTACAGCAGAAACTAATACAGCATTGTAAATCAACTATTCTCCAATAAAAATGTAAAAATAAAGAAAACGTAGGCTACAGAAACCATGTAATTCCATTCTGTTATTAAATATGCATAGAAAAAAGTCAGGAAGGATGTACTCCAAATTATTAATTAAGTGGTGAAGACAGGAATGGTTTTTATTTGTTTGTTTTGCAAATCTGTAGGTTCTGACTCTTCTATAATGTATATGTTTTGCTTTTGCTATAATTTAAAAAATTCAAAAATAATGTAACACCCTCAAGATGATCGCCTGTAGTGGTGACATTTACACCTTGTAAATATGTACATTTTTGTTTCTAGAACAATTGAGTTTCCTTCCCCAGACTGTAGTTCCCTGGGCTCATCAAATGTGGTGCCCTTCTTCTCATGAATCTGGGAACTTTAAATTTTTATTTTCTGCGGAAGCAGAAGTTAGTTACCGACTGGGTCCAGCTGCCACCATGAGAGCCTTGGCACCAGTAAATCCATGAAAATACACTGAGGTTGCTTTGGGTCCTTCTGTCTGTTGTACTCTTATGAGATGGAAATGGCTGGCTGGATTTCCATTGGATTTGGAGGGGATGTTGGGACTGACTTCAGGGCTGGGTGGCTTATAAGGCACCCACTCAGCAGAAATCTTGGGGGGCATTTCAGAGATCTAAGGAAATGTTCTCCAGAGGTTTAGCAAGAGGCTCTCTGGAAGATTCGGGCCATGTGCGGTAGAGTGCTGTGGACAGAATTAGCACACTGTGGCTTCTAATGGAAGCCACAAGAGCGATGCTCATTCAGGTCGGCTGTTGAAGTACACTTGACCTGCTATCTACACGGGCAACTCCCCACCAGTGCCAGAGGGTGGTGATGGGGGAGCAGCAGGGGTGAGTCTATTGGATGACAGTCTGTGATTCCGGGTAGTGGAATCATCTACTTGGGCTGGCAAGACACCTGTCATCTCCCTCCCACCTGCCCTACTCAATCTCTAAGTGACTCTGCCATTCATTCGCCCAGCTGCTCAAGCCAAACATCTAGGAGTCATTCTTCATTGTCTTTTCCCCCCACCACACACATCAAATCTCTCACCAAGTTCTAATTCTACTTCCAAAGTGTGTCTCCAATCCACCATCTTTCTCCTTCTTCCTGGCCTGGACCCAGCCTCCATCATCTCTCACATGGGCAAATGCACCTGCCTCCCCAACGATCCACATGGTCTGACTCTCGTCCCCCGTAATCCATTCCCCCCATCCCAGCCAGAGGCATCTTTTATAAAGTATACATCAGATCATGTCACTCCATGCAGGAAACGTTCACCAGCTTCTCGCTGCCATTTGAACACAACCTGTTCTAGTCCAGAAAGCTCAGGCGAGCCAGCCCCTGCCTGCCTCTCTACAGCCCCTACTTGCTTTTTCCAGCCACACTGCTTCTCTGCATTCCCCAAACATGCCAAGCTTGTTTCAGCACAGAGCCTTTTCTCCTTCTATTCCCTCTGGCTGCAACAGATCTTCACCTTGCAGGCTCCTTCAGCCCAAATATCACCTCCCCAGAGAAGCTTTCCCTGATCACATGGTCTAACCCTTAACCTCCCCCATCACTTTCTACCCCACCTCCACTTAGTTTTTCCTAGCATTGATCTTGACTGAAATGATCTTCTTCATTTCTTATTGTCTGTTTCTCTACTACAATGTAGGCTCTAGAAGAAGTCACTTCTTATCTAATTCATCAGCACATTCCCACACCTGGGGAACAGTGCCTGCCACATAGTAGGTACTCAATAAAGTAATTAACTCATTTATTCAACAAACATCTGTTGAGCAGATTTTCTGTACCTGACTGTGCACATTTAATCCCATTTAAAACTCACCACACTAACTCAGGTGGAAAGGATTATCCCTGCTTTGTGGGGAAGATATGAAGTTCACAGAGGGGAAGGGACTTGCCCAAGGCCCACAATTAGTAAGCTTGGAGCAGCAATTCCAGCTCGGGTCTCTGTGCCCACAAAGCTCCCTGCATCATTACTTCACAGGCAAATTATATGCAAATGAACCAGTGGTCTGTTGAAATGATGCTATGAGCCCAGGTGCCCTCAGGACAGTTATCTCAAGATCAGAGGAAGGAAGGAGCCACCAATGGCCTCAGACTCACCGGGAAGGGGCCAACGTCCGAGTGCTTCAGTTCCAGGAGCAGCCTGTGAGAAGGGGAGGGGGAAGTGGAAACCACCATTAGCCTGACTCATATTAGAGTTCAGTTGCTGGGGAGAAGGGGCCCACTCTGGTAGATGCTGTCTGGTTTTCCCATCCTGTATCCATTCCCCCTTTCTATGGTGACAGCCCCCTGATTTTTCCTTTTGGCCAGTCACCCATTCCCTACATTATTAATGCTGGGTTCCGGGGTGGGCTGGCCAAAGGGCAGAGTCTATCTCCCCTGCCACGGTGATTGCTTTAAGGATTGACCTCTAGCCCATGCTGGTCCAATGAGAGTTGGTCCTAGGACTTCTGCTGGAAATATTGGAAGTGAGGTATTCTCTTTTCTCCAGCAAAATTAGGGAGATGCTGGTAACAATTTTTGCCATCACTTGGTGACAGCCTGCTGGGAAATGAAGCCAGCATAAGGGATAGTAAAGCCAAGAGATCAAGAGAGTCAGAGTTGTAAGGATATCATTTGAGCACTTGGATCCACCCTTGCCTGAAATCCTTGGACTTTTCAATTATTTGAGCCAATAAACAATCCCATATTTGCAGACTTTATGGCATCTTAACAATGATCTTGGAAATAGGTAAATAAATGGCTATTTATTGAACCCCTATCATTTGCTATGTTGGTTGCTTTATCCGATTGAATTCCTGTAATACCCAAGAGCCAAGGGCCATCACACTCCCATTTTACAGATGAGGTCCTTGACGCTCAGAGAAGTCAAGCAATCTGTCCAAGGTCACACAGCTAACATCCAGCCAAGTAGAATTTCAAACAGGTCTCCCTGATGTCAAAGCTTTTGTTGTCTCCAGTACCCTACAAAGTTTGAAAACTCTTGCCTATGAACTCCCACCACCCCCATCCCTGCATATTTTAGAAAGTCTGTGTTCAGCCATCACCCAGCTCTATTTTCCCCGGCTCCTCTACTTGAGCGGCCCATGGGTGTTTCCAGGAAAATTAAATCCACATGTTTCTAAAGCAGTAACACTTGTCAAAATGATGCCAGGGGAAATAAGCAGCACGTAAACCTCAGGAGCCAAACTCAAGGTTAAGAAGGACAGCTCTGTGCCAGAGAGAAGGCAGAACTGGGGAGGAATGTGGGTCGACTCAATTTAAACAGTGTGAAAGCAACGAAGATGTAGACGCCAGGTTGGAATGCAGGGGTCACCGCATCGACTCTGTGCGTCTCCCTCACTCTTGACCTCTGTGTATCTGCTTGTCTCTCTCTCCTCTTTCCACCTTTTGTGTCTCTCTGTCTCTCCTGTTAATGTGTCTCTCCATCTGTCTGTCTGTCTTGCTCTCACTCTCTCTTTCTCTGCGTCTCTCCCTCCCTTCCCTTGTCTCTCTCTGTCTCTCTGTCTCTTTCTGACCCTCCCTCATTTCTGATTTTTTTTTTCTTTTTCTGTGTGCCCCTCTGTCTTTCTCTTTTCCTCTTGCTTATTGTATCCCTCGAAGTGTTCTAAGCACTGCAACACATATTAATACCTCATTTCACCCTCAAAATGATGCTGTCGGCAAAGAACAATTATTGGGCTTATTTTACCAGCCAGGGAAACTGACTGAAGTTTGGAGAGTTCAGCGCTTGCCGAAGGTGAGCTGCGCTTCCAAGGCAACAGGCTCAACCTCAGAGCCCACATCCCTAACCACAACCTCCTCTGCTGGGATTCCAACCCAGGCACGGATTCCAGAGTCTCCCAGCAGGAGTTGGCTGACGAAGTCCCAAGGAAGGGTGTGAAGAAGTTGAAGTGTTTTCCAAGTGCCAAGGAAGGCCAGGGACGTGGAGTGGCTGGGGGCTGGAGCAGAGTCATCAGCTGGCACTGCCCAGCCGTGAGTGGGCCTAGGATGGGGTGGGGGGTGACCTGGGCTGCAGGGCTTTCAGTGCTAAAACTGGGACACTGCAGACAAACCGAGATGGTTGGTCACCCTATACTGTGTGGTCTCAGGTCACTTCATCTCTGAGCATCAGTTTCACAGTCTGCAAAATGCAGATATGGTGCCCACCACACGCTGTTTGAGGCTTAAATGTCATGGATGAACAGGAAAGCTTGGCACGTTGTAAGGTCATTGCTAGCCCACGGGCACCAAGAACAGGTGGGCAGTCCCCTCCTCGCGTGCCCACAGGCCCACTTACTTGTCCAACTTGAGCTCTCCAACAAGCCTGTCTGACCTGGCACCAATATCCACAGAAACGTTCACGTACTGCAAAGAAACAATCCAGGAAGTGAAGGCCCCTGACTCAGGGGCTGCGGACTCTGCGAAGCCTCCAAGACCGGAAGGTAAGCTTCACAAAGGCTCGGCAGAGGATCCCACCTGCGGGACCCACGGAGGAGAGGACTCTTCCTTTTGCAAACCTTGTGCTTGTTGATGAGTCCTGGCCTGTCAACCAATTACCATTTTCTCCCCCTGCTTCTGAGACCATTTCAGCGTTCCCAGGCCACTCCCGTGGACTGTGGGAGACACGCTGTGGGGCTGGAGTCCAGGCCAGCCCTATTCCCACAGACATTCATTCATTCATTCACACAACGAATGTTTACTGAGTCAGGAAGCCAAGATTCCCAACCTCAGCTTTCCTGCCCACTGTCTGTGTGGCCTTGGGCAACCCCCTCAGAACCCACTGAATCTGCAAAGTGGGGAAAATGGGCCTCAGCCTGAGACTGGGCAGACCTGAGTACCTCCTGGTGGGGAGAATCTGGCCCTCGCCTTCAACTGCCAGAGTGGGTAGCACCAAATGTTTGCGGCGTGACAGAGCGATCAAATGAATGAATGCACAAGTCAGTCATGGAGTAAATACTTGAATAAGTGAAGGATTAAACTCACAGAGGACAGAATAAAGATATGCATGGGTGAATAAATGATAAAGGAATGAACGAACAAATATACAAATGAATGATCAACTGAACAAAGGTATAAGTAAATGAATAATGGAATAGATGAATGTATGTATGAACCAGCAAAGATATAGTATATTTCAAGATAGCAGTCAAATGAATAATTGAATGAATAAATGAATGAACAAATCCACAAATACATAATTGAATGACCAAAGATACAAGTGAATGAATTGGAAATAGTACGCATATTTCAAGCCAACGACGGAACGAACAACGGAATGAATGAATGCCGGTAGGAGTCAGAAGCAGTAGGACAGTGGCTCCAGTCTCAGGCCCTGGAAACACACAGTCCAGGCTTGAGTTTGGGCAGGATTCACACTGGTCCCTCTGACTCTGAGGGCCATGCTCTTGGCCCTGTCCAGGGCTCCCCATCTGTTCTCACCCGGGAGCAGCTTACCATCTCAAGCAGGAAGAGGGGGGCCAAAGAGGAGTCTGGGCGGACAGCAACGGCCTGGGTATCCAGGGCAAAGGTGAGGTGAAGGCCGGTGGGGCACACGGCAATGTTCGGTGGGGAGGAGACCCAGATGAGGAGTTGCATCTTCATGTCAGGGAACATCTTAGCCACCTGCAGCCCCCAGCAGGGACAACCAACAAAAGGGGCAATTTTATTAAAATGTTTCTAAATCCAATCTTGTCCTGGTCCTGCATAAACACCACCAATGTCTTCCCATTGCTTTTGGAATAAATCGTAAAGACTGCATAATTCAGCACTTGGTTCCCTGCCAACCTCACGCCCCATGCTTCTACCTCTCGCCCTTTAACTCCAGCCACAAGGGACTTCTCTTCCTCAAATATGACCTGCTCTCTTCCCATCTAAAACCCTTTGCACTCTCTGTTCCCTCTCCCTGAATGCTTGTCCTGTATTCTTCCCTAGCTTCACTCTTTTCCTTCCTTCAAGTCTAGAGAGCAGTGGTGACTTCAAGGGGGAACAGAGGAGAGCTTTGGCAACACCCCCATCTCAGCGAGCATCCAATCCTCTCCCAGGTAAATTCACAGTCTGAGTAAAAAGAATGCTATTGTTATGCAAATGAAGCCTCAAGACAATTCCCCTGGCCCCCTACCAGTCACACCTCCTCTACACCAGTACCTCCTGTATAAAAATCTCTGGAAGTGCCACCAACGAAGAAGCCATTATGGACTGAAAGTTTGTGTCTCCCTGCCCCCCCACCATCCCCCGCAAACTCATATACTGAAGCCCTAACCCACAGTGTGACTGTATTTGGAGGTGGGGCCCTAAGGAAGTAATTAAGATTAAATGAGGTCATCAGACTGGGGCCTGGTCCAACAGGATTTCTGTCCTAATAAGAAGAGACACCAGAGCTTTCTTGCTCTTTCTCCATGTGCTCAGAGGAAAGGCCATCTGAGGACACAGCAAGAAGGCAGCCATCTACAAGCCAGGAAGAGAGCCCTCACCAAAAACTGAATCTGCTGGTACCTTGATCTTGGACTTCTTGGCCTCCAAAACTGTGAGAAATAAATTTCTGTTGTTTAAGCCAGCTGGTCTGTGGCATTTCCTTATGGCCGCCCAAGCAGACTGACAGGCCTTCCCCCGCTGCCTTGTCTGAAGTGACCTCATCAACTTCAGCCAATTAGTGTTGGCTTCACTTATCACAGTCTGCATTTTCTTTTTTATTGTTTTGGGTTTCTAACAATAATTTTCTCTCTCCACTGGACTGGAGCTCCAGGAGGGCAGGGATATGGTCTGTTTTGCTAGATGCCCAGCACAGGGCCCCAGAAAGGTGGTGGGCACTCAACGAATATTTGTTGAATGGATGAGGCCTCAGCATCTACCCTCACACCTGATCACGTGGGTGCTTGGAGCCTTTCTCTGTACCGGGGACGGGCTGCACGAAGCTCTTTCCATACTCTCGGGCTGGGCTGCCTCTGGATCTGGAGAGGGGCGCTCTCGGCGGGCCGCTCAGCAGAGCCCTGTCCTACTCAGCTCCCCCAGGCCTCCTCACCAAGCTGACTAAAGGGGAGCAGATCCTTTCTCACCTGGGGTAGGAGGGTTCCAAAGGATTTTGTTGTCAGGAGGAACTTGGATTCCTTCGGTAACTGTAGTGAGAGAAGAAGAGAAAAGGATCTTGGGAGATTATGTTATAGATTGGGTGGCAAATTCCATGTGAGGGGTGAGAGGCTGAATATACAAACAGACCATGGCCAGACCACATATGACAATAGAGTGCCGACCCAGAAGGGTCAGGGCATGATCAGTGACTGCCAGCTTCCCTATTTTTTGCATTGATAAAGTCAAATATGCTGCTCAAACCAATCCCATAGGCTGCCCGGCCCATGCACACGTTAGCCCACCTCCAGCTTCCCCGCACCGACAGCCTCCCTAAGAGCCTACCTGAAGCCCTCCCTTTTTTTCACTTCAAAGCTTTCCTGCCCCCTGTCTGCCTTCGATTCTCTGCCAAACGCAAATGATAGAGGTTGACTCCCTTGCCCTGAAGAGTTCTCATTCGGGTGGCTGTTCTTTATTTCCACAGGGGGACATGTGGGGGTCAGCATCCCTTTGGTGCCTCTACAGAGAGGGAGGATGTGGCATCTCTTCAGGGAGCAGCGTAGGAGGAACCCTGTGCGGGCGGTGACCAGGGTGGGATCAGGTTGCCCCTAGACTCTGGAGAAGATGGTCGTTTCCTCATTTTACAGATGGGTAAACTGAGGCCCAGAGCAGGACTCAGCTACAAATATACAATGAGGATGATGACGATAACGGTGATGTGATGATAAGGCTGGATTACAGACCAACACATGGCAAGTACTCAGTCAACGTTGGCTGTTCCTGTTAGTATTCAGAGGACTTCCTCCGTGCTGATAAACCCGTGCTGGGGCTGCACAAGCATTCATATCTCATTGAACCCTCATTACACCCTTTGGAGGAAGTAGAGGAAACCGAGCTTCTGAGAGGCTGAATAACCACCTAAGGTCACCCAGCTGGAAAAGAGGGGAGCCGGGATTTGAACTCAGGTCTGGTTGACTCTAGAGTCCAGACCTTGATCTCCCCAACTGTGAACGAAGACTCAGATCCAGACCGTCTCTGAGCCCACCTGGCCTTACCGTGTCATCGCTGAGGGTGAAATTCAGGACTCCAGCCTCTTGATACACGAGCCCGGCCGTGTTGAAAAGATATTCGGAGATGGCCAGGTACACCATGCGGTTGTGGTCGTTGGGAAGGGTCAGCGCCGGCGGGGCAAAGGGAGGGGGCCCGCGGTGGGCCAGCCTGAAAAACTCCCCCTGGGGATGGAGGCGGCAGAGTGAGCCTGGTCATCCTTCAGGAATTACAATTCGATGTCTCCATTCCAAGAAAAAACGAGCTAAGGATACCAATCACGTATTCACAGAGGAGAAAGCCATGGCCAGAAACTAACAATAGCATCTCCTCCTGGGGCTACGTTCTAAGTGCTTTTCCCACCAACACGGTGAGGTAGGTGAGATTATACTCATTTTACAGGAGAGGGCACTCAGGGAGGTGAAGTGACTTGCCCAGGGTCACTCAGAAGGGTGAGTGGCAGAGTCAGGAACTGAACCTGGGCAGCCAGAGTCCGGCAAGCACACGCCCAACCACGCCGTTGGCTCTGCCTCAACCTCGCAAAGAAGCGCAGAAATTCTCCTAAGAGAACAAGGAGGTTCTGTTTGTTTGTTTTCATCTATCAAATTAGCAAAATTTTCAAGAGAGAGGTAAACTGCTTTAAGTGTGTGTGTATTTTAAGCTCAGACTACCCAGTTTTTGGTGAAAGCATTCACGTGCTGCTGGGGATTATATGTTTATGTTTCTGAAGAGCAATTTGGCAACACATTGCGAAAACAGATCACTTATTTAGCTAAAGAAACAAGAATGTTGAGTTATAAAAAAGCAAATTGTAGATGGATACATATGTTAGAATGCCATTTATGTAAAGGCCTATAAAACATACTATATACACATTATTGACACACACAGGCAAGAAGGACACACAGGGACATCATCCGTGTGATTCCCTGGAGGGTAGAGGGTCCCCAAGGGGGCCTCAGCTATTTATTTCTACAATGTTTCATTTCAAAAAAATCAGAGGTGAGTATGACAAAATATGTAACATGTCTGAAATCTGGGTTGTGGGTACGTGAGAAGATGCAATAGTCTCTGTACTTTTGGATCATTTCATTATTTACAGTTAATGACTGTGACACTCATATTATAGAATAAATACCATATGCAACTCTTAAAAATATCAGGTGTAAAAAAAAGACAAAAAAAGAAAACATAAAAGACAAAAATTAAAAAAACAGGTGGACTTATGTACCAAAGAGGAACCGGCTCTAATGTATATCATTAGGTGAGAAAAGCAAGTGAAGAACAGTGTGTATTCCTACGTGCAAACAGATTCTCAGCAAAACTAGATGGGCTTTCACATACATGTATGTGAATGCTTAGGACCAGGGGACCGGAGGGCTAATACCCTCCACGGCTGACAGCCATTACCTCTGGGCAGGAGCCCCGAGTGGGGATAGGGGGCAATAAACAGGACATTCTCATTTGCTAGGGATAAATAGGAATTGTTTTAATCTTTTATTCCATCGTATCACTTAGATTTTTTAAAAAACTATACTACTTGGTCCAGCAATTTCACTTCTAGGAAATAGTCAAAGATGGGCAGAGATCCAGCTATAAGGATATTCGAGGCAGCTCTGGTTAAACTTGTGGGAGAAATGGAGAGAGCACAGACACCCCAGGAGGGGGCACTGTCCACGTACCTTACCACAAGCTGTCCACTGAGAGACCCAAGAGCCAGTAAAAGGGCTACGGGAGGACATTTCACTGATAGATGTTCATATTATACTGTTCTGGTTTTAAAAGTTGTGAAACAGAATGTAAAATATGACGTATACATGCATGTGTGTGTATGTACTTCTACGTCTATATATGTGGTTTTTATCTGTATTTGTTTCTGCCTCTGTTACGCATGTGTGTGTGTGTGTGTGTGTGTGTGTGTGTGTGTGTGTGTGTGTAATTTCTTGTGTCTCAGCAGAGACAAGGATTGGAGGGTTGGGAGACTGTAACTTGTGTGTCAACAGTGCATATCTCTGAGTTGTAATATTAGGGTAATCTCTCTTTCCTTCTTCCCTTCCTTCCTCCCTTCCTTCCCTCCTATTTATTTCTCTGCTCCTTTGTGTATTCTACATTTTCTTTTTGACATCAAATGTGTTTTAGAACAAACAAGTAAATAGTAAACAAACAAGCCAATCATCGATTGTGGAGGGACTGAGGTACATCCGGAGGGGATTCAGGGAGTGGGACTTATTCCAGCTGAGGAGGTCCGAGAAGGTTGCTCGGGGAGCGACAACCCAGCCCACATCCACTGGAGGATAAGAAGAAGCCAGTGGGGTAGAGGAGGGCATGGGAAAGAGGGGAGTCCAGGCAGAGGGAATGGACAGGACGAAGGCCCTGAGGTGGGAACTAGCTGGATATGTTGAGGAAGTGCAAGGCCAGTGAGTTTGGTTGGAGGCTGGAGAATGAGGGGGAAAGTGGCATGAAATGAAACTAACTCCATCTATCCATCCATCCATCCATCCATCCATCCATCCAATACATATTTACTGAGCACCTATTATATGCCAAGCATAGTTTTAGGTGCTACACATACAGTAAAGAATAAAGCGGGCTTCCCTGGTGGCACAGTGGTTAAGAATCCGCCTGCCAATGCAGGAGACACAGGTTCGAGCCTTGGCCTGGGAAGATCCCACAGGCCGCGGAGCAATTAAGCCCATGTGCCACAACTACTGAGCCTGCGCTCTAGAGCCCACGAGCCACAACTACTGAGCCCGCATGCCACAACTACTGAAGCCCACGTGCCTAGAGCCTGTGCTCTGCAACGAGAGAAGCCACCGCAATGAGAAGCCCGCGCACCGCAATGAAGAATAGCCCCCGCTCGCTGCAGCTAGAGAAAGCCCGTGTGCAGCGACAAAGACCCAAAACAGCCAAAACTAAATTAAAAAAAAAGAACAAAGCAATCACAGCCCCTTTTCTTTCATCACATTGAGGGAGAAAAGCTTGTGACCGTGTGTACTAAGTGCTGCTGAGAAAAATAAAGCAGGATATAGGGGAAGAGGAGGGCGCTATTTTAGCAACAGTGGTCTGGGAGGGCCTCTTTAGGGAGAAGATATTTGAGCAAAGACTTGAAGGAGGAAAGGAAGAGTTTCTGTGGATATCTGGGCCAGAGCCTCCTGTTTAGAAGGGGCAGCAAGTGCAAAGGCCCTGGGGAGGGAGCAGTCACAGCATACTTCAGGAATCGCCGGAAGGCCAGTGGGACTGGAACCGGGAGAAGATGAGGAGAGTGGGCTGGGGAGAGCAGTGAGGATGGATAGGAAAGGGGTGGAGTCATGAGATCTGTCTCCAAGGATGATGGGGAGTCTGTGGGGGGAGGTGGTCTGAGGCAAAGGTGTGAGGGTGTATGATTCTTGGTGTAAGTCTTACCTTCAACAGCACATCCAGGTTATCAGCTGTGGCTTTGGGAGGTGCAACTAGAGAGTAATCGATCCCAGCCACGTTGTCTATTTTGGTTGTCACTAGGGGGAAAGAAGATGGACCATGAACTGGCTCCCCATGGCATCTTTGGGGCCTGGGATGCAGGGGCAGCATCCCCTAAAGTTGAATCAAGACCTGCAGTGCTAATTCCATTCCTACCTCCTCCAGGGAGCCCTCCCTGAGGTCTCCTTAAAGGAAAATGAGCCCACATCCCACATTCACAGATATCATCTCTCTCCCTTCTTCCAACAGCCCAGAGACGTGGCTAAAACACAGAGTCAAGGAGCAGAAAGACCTGGGCTTGAATTGAAATCTATGTGACCTTGGACAAGTCCTTTCATTTCTCTGAGCCACATTTTTTCATTTGTAAAATGGGGTACTACTAGTGACCTTGACAATGCCCTGTGCATGGTAGGAACTCAAAAGCCAGAAGGGATCATTATTAGCAGTGATAATATCCCAGGCTGAGCCCAGACTGGCTTTAGGTCTGAGTGGTTTCTCTGTTTCCCAGCAGTAATCAATGAGGATTAAATAAATATTGGTTTCTCCTTTAGCCCTTCCTCCCCATGTTAGTGGGGAATAAACCGAGTCTCAGAAAAGGTAACTAGTCTAAGATGGCAAAGCTGGTGAGTGACAAGGCTGGGACTCAAGCCAAAATCTTTTTCCTGCCTGGTGAGGCCAAACCCTGGACACTGCAACTGCACTGAACACGCCCAGGAGGGGCCCTGTGCCTGGAGGGGCTGGGGCGATGCCTCGGGGAAGGGAATGTATCTGAAATGGACATGTGCCATGTGCCAGCCAAACCAGGCTCCACAGGGAGGCAGCCCAGGCAGCGGTTTGGGGCACAGGCTTGGGATCCTGTTTCTGCTTCTTACTGCCTCTTGACCTCAGGTAAGCCTCGGCTCCTTTCTGAGCCTCCGTTTCCTGGTGGTAAAATTGGGACAAAACAGTGATCTCAGTGGGGTGTTAGGAGGCCGAGAGGAAACCATTCTGCTGGGTACATGACACATGGTGAGCACTTGGCCATACGGGTCCTCCCCCACCTACTGCAGCCCTTCACCATTTACCAAGCATTTGGGGAAAGAGAAGATTGTCCCCATTTTAAAGATATGGAAACTGAGGCCCTGAGAGGGGAAGTGATCAGCCTCAGATCTCAGGCCAGCTATGTATCTCTGGCTCCAGAGGGCTGCAGGTATTTGTTGTTTGGCCCCTGCAGAGCTGCTTTTCCATTAAACTTCTGGACCTGCCACAAGGACCTGGCCCAATAGGGGATCTGATGCCAATTGCCATTTGAAAATAATCTGTGCTACCCATTCCCACCCAAGCCCAGGCCTGCCTAGGAAAATTGCTGGCTCCATCACACTCTCCCTGTGTCCCTCACCCCCTCCCCCTTCTACCCCAGCCTCCTTACCTGGCAGTGTCTGGAAATAAGGTTGCAGCTTGGAGGATACGGTACTGGTCACTACCTTGCAGATCTGGGGAGAACAAAAGAACTGATCAGCAAAGTTTTCCTATAGTGGAAAATGTCCTCTGAGAATAATTATCCAGACATGTTTTGCTCTTCTTGAATGTTTTCTTGAAAATCATAAAACTACTCAAGTTTCCCTTTTCTCTTTGGCCACCAGGAAGCTCAGAGTTCAACATGTAACTTGGAAATAGTAACTTTATATGACTGTATGACCTGCACATCTGCATTTTATTTCCTACTCTGGCATGGAGCTTTCCTGATGGGTATTTATGTTTTCTATTTTTTAATGTGAGATTTTGTTTGTTTTTGTTTGCACTCAGACCCTTTGTGGAATGAGGTGGTGAAAAAATGAACAGGAGGTGGTCAGATGTCAGCCTTCCCCTGTGTGTGCTTCTAGGAGCAGGAGGCAGGTCCTCTGCTCAAGCCTGGGTGGGCACCCTCATCTTTGCTTTGTGTGGCCAGAGAAGACTTCCCAGCCGTTTCCCTCCCATAACTCATAGGGGAACAAGCACTGGTCTGAGAAGCCCTGGGTCACATGTTGATTTTGCCACTGAGGAAGTTACTCCATTTCTATGAGAAAAGAGACCCTTATTTTCTCATCTGTAAAATGGAGCGCTGTGGGTTATATTTTCCATTCCATTTGCTCTTCTGGAATGTGGCCCTGTCACACCCATTTAGAGGTGGAGTCTGTGAACTCTCCCCTACAATCTGGGTGGGCGGGGTGGCTACTTGCTTCTAACCAATAGAAAACAGCGCAAGTGACATTGTGTAACTTCCCAGGTGAGGTCATAAAAGGCTGTGCAGCTTCCACTTTGGTCTCTTGAGATGCTCCCTCTGGAACCCATTGATGAGCTGTGCAAAGCCCCAGCCCCATGGAGGGGACACAGGTAGATGCTCCACTCAACAGCCCCGGCTGAGCCGAGCATCAGGTCTTCCCAGCTCAGGCACCACGGACATGAGCGAGGATCCCACTGGATGACTCTAGCCCCAAGCTTTGGAGCTTTCCCAGATGAGGTACAGACATCATGGCGCAGAGACAAGCTATGCTGGTCCCACTGTGCCTGTTGATTTCCTGATCCACAGAATCCGTGAACATTATCAAATGGTCGTTGCTGGATGACGCTGTATTTGGGGCTATTTGTTTCGAAGCAATAGCTGGAATAGAGGATTAAAATCACAGGCTTCCTTAATTTGACCCATTGGGGCTGATGGGGTAGGTGGTGCAGTAGGTGGCGGTGGTCAGATAAGCCCCGCCTTCACGACGTTGCTCCCCCGACGTCTTGAATGACCTCATTCATCCAACGGAGTCTCTCCAGTCCTTGCATTTCTTGCCTGTTGGGCAGCCCCTGGCATGATGGGTCACTGTCTCTGACTGAGGACCCTCCCCGCTCTCCACCTGGCCCGCTACTTCCTCTTCCTCGGACACCCTGTGAGCTCCTTTTCCCTCGTGAAGATGTTGATCTCCTGGGACTCCCCGCTCCTTCCACCCAGGAGCCCCTCTGGAGCTTGCCATACATGCCCATGGCCCCTGTGGGACATTGTTGGTCCACCGCGGGGGTCCCCTGAGCTTGGCATGACAGCTCCCTACACACCCACCAACTCTCCCTGCCTGAGGACTTTAATCCCTGGACCTTGCTCCCAAGTGCCAAGGAGTTACAGCAGCCAGAAAGAGGGGTGAGAGTTGATGGATAAATACCCATCTTCCCCACCCCTTTGGGACAGTTCTGAGGTGTGTGCATCTCTGAGCCCCAGCTGTCCAGAGTGGTAGCCGACTCAATAATGTTCCTGTCCCCAGCTCTCTTCCCCACCCCTCGCCTGGGATCCCCGCCCAATAAAACACTCGCACCTGAATCTTTGTCTCAGCCATGCCTGGGGGGACCTTGATTGGGTGCCCCGCTCCACGTCCCCAACCTGCGGCCAGCACCCAGACCTTGGTTTGCAGCCAGACATCTCCCCTGAGCTCCAGCCTGAGAGTCCAGCTGCCTCCTGGACCAAGTCCCTGGATGTCCCGCAGGCCCCCAAGGCCAGCACATCTCAACCAAACCCGTCAGGTTCCCACTCCTCCACAGTACTGGTCCCCCTATCTGCCCACAGGGCAGATAGAGCACCTCCACACTTCCCTCCTGCCTTCCCCACTGTCAATCAAGTTATTTTATCTGGGGCGGGGGAGGGAGGAAGGAAAGGAAGGAAGGAGAAATTTTGGTTTTCATGGAGTGTGTTTCTATCACATAAAACTCTGGATGTCCCAAGGAGACTAAGAATGTCGCTCTCGGAGAAACCCGTGCCTCTGCTCCAAGTGGCCCAAAGGTGAGAGCAGGTGGTACATCTGGCAGCGAAGGGCCAGCTGGACACCTGGGCTGCCTGCCCTCAGCTGCTGCCCTCCAATGCCAGTTACTAATGAGGGCCACCAGGGGGCTCCAAATCACAGCAAATCACACGGCAGCCTGGCGCCTGCCTGTCCGCTGCCACCCTCCTCAGCCCCCACCCCCATCCACACTCTATATAGACCCTTCCTTCCCTCAGACGCCCACTCTTCTCTCTGAATTCCTGGGGAGTGGACTCCCAAACTCATTCCTCGCCATTTCCAGGCCTTCGTAACATCAGGGACACCCTGACACTTCATTTATTCATCCATCCATCCATTCATTCATTCAGGCCCATACTCTCTTCTAAACAATATCTTAGACTAATTAAGAGCTTCATCTCTGAGGTGGGGTGGCATGGGTTTGAAGCCCAGCCCTATCACTTCCTCTATCTGTGTCTCGGTGTTATTATTGTTCCGCTTGGCTGCTCTCAAGGGGTCACTCTTAAGGCGTTAACAAGAAATAATCTGTTTCAATAGTTCTTTACCTTAAATACATGCGAACACTCCCCTCATACTATTACTTAATTACAAAGATGGTTGAGTTATGGTTGAGCCAGGCTGGTGGGGAGCCTTCACTATTTTAGTAATCCTTACAACGGCTTGGTGAAGAAGGTATCAATGTCCCCATTTTACAGATGGTGAAACTGAGGTTTGGAAAAATCAAGTGATTTGCTCAACATCACACAGCTAAGCCCTGGAGCCAGAATCAAAGCCCAGAGACTCTGACTCTAAAACCTGTTTTATAATCTCCTCTGTTATGCATTTTGACCACCAGGCACGGATTTTTTTTTTTTAACTTTTGACAGAATGCCTTCAGATAGATGATCTCACTTGATGGATGTCTCCCTACCCATGTTGTCAGTGCCTTTCACTGGGAGACCAAGGTCTCCCACCTGGAAGACTGCACAAGCCTCCTCAGTGTCCCCGAGACTCCTGGTCTCTCCAGCCGTTCTCACGGCAGCCAAAGAAGTTGTTCTAAAGCACAGATCTGGCCAGGTCACCCCTTTGCCTAAAGCCTTCAATGGCTCCCCATTGCCCTTTGAGAAAACTCAAGCTCCCTTGTCTTGGGAGACAGGCTCAGGGGTTTCCTGGAGACTGACAATTTATTAATGGAAAACTAGCCCAAGGAATGGCCCCTTTTCTCAGCTGAAGAGGTTGGCTTGTGTGGGGTGGGGGTTAGGGTGAAGGTAGGCTTGGGAAGCTCTGGTCCGTGTCTGTCTTTCGTACCAGTTCCAGCCTCAGGACATAGTTTGACCACACTCTAGTCTAGCAGCTTCATCAGCTGCACGTTTTCTGGGTGGGTATCGCTACCAAGGGGGTTCGGGGTTGGGGGATGGGGAAGGAGGCTGGAGGGCTATGAGGAGAGGGGCTCAGTGCAAGAGAATGGTAGTTTCTCTGCAGGGGAGAATGATGGGAGAAGAGCAGAGGTGGTCCAAGCATGGGGGAATTTGCCGTGTGTGAGTCACATGACCCTTTCTTAGTTTCTCACTGGATCCCCAAGAAAATTGACATGACTGATTTTTAGAGCTGGACATGTGCTTTCCAAGGGCTGTGGGGGACTGCTGAAGAGGTCTGGGTGAGAGCAGAGATAAACCCACGCACATATGGTCACCTTATCTTTGACAAAGGAGGCAAGAATATACAATAGAGAAAAGACAACCTCTTCAATAAGTGGTGCTGGGAAAACTGGACAGCTACATGTAAAAGAATGAAATTAGAACACTCCCTAACACCATACACAAAAATAAACTCAAAATGGTTTAAAGACTAAATGTAATAAGGCCAGACACTATAAAACCTTTAGAGGAAAAAATAGGCAGGACACTCTATGACATAAATCACAGCAAGATCCTTTTTGACCCACCTCCTAGAGTAATGGAAATAAAATAAAAAAGAAACAAGTGGGACCTAATGAAACTTAAAAGCTTTTGCACAGCAAAGGAAACCATAAACAAGACAAAAAGACAGCCCTCAGAATGGGAGAAAATATTTGCAAATGAAGCAACTGACAAAGGATTAATCTCCAAAATATACAAGCAGCTCATGTAGCTCAATATCAAAAAACCAAACAACCCAATCCAAAAATGGGTGGAAGACCTAAATAGACATTTCTCCAAAGTATACATACAGATTGCCAACAAACACATGAAAAGATTCTCAACATCATTAATCATTAGAGAAATGCAAATCAAAACCACGATGAAGTATCACCTCACACCAGTCTGAATGGCCATCATCAAAAAAATCTAGAAACAACAAATGCTGGAGAGGGTGTGGAGAAAAGGAACCCTCCTGCACTGCTGGTAGGAATGTAAATTGATACAGCCACTACGGAGAGCAGTATGGAGGTTCCTTTAAAAACTAAAAATAGAACGACCATATGACCTAGCAATCCCACTACTGGGCATATACCCTGAGAAAACCATAATTCAAAAAGATAAATGTACCACAATGTTCACTGCAGCACTATTTACAATAGCCAGGACGTGGAAGCAACCTAAATGTCCATCGACAGATGAATGGATAAAGATGTGGTACGTATATACAAGGGAACTCAGCCATAAAAAGGAACGAAATTGAGTTATTTGTAGTGAGGTGGATGGACCTAGAGTCTGTCACACAGAGTGAAGTAAGTCAGAAAGAGAAAAACAAATACCACACATATGTGGAATCTACAAAAATGGTGCTGATGAACCCAGCTGCAGGGCAAGAATAAAGACACAGACATAGAGAACGGACTTGACACAGGGGGCGAAGGGGAAGCTCTGATGAAGTGCGAGAGTAGCAGTGACATATAGACACTACCAAACATAAAATGGATGGCTAGTGGGAAGCTGCTTCATAGCACAGGGAGATCAGCTCCATGCTTTGTGACGACCTAGAGGGGTGGGATAGGGAGGCTGGGAGGGAGGCTTAAGAGGGAGGGGATATGGGGATACATGTATACATATAGCTGATTCACTTTGTTGTACAACAGAAACTAACACAACACTGTAAAGCAATTATACACCAATAAAGATATATATATATATATATATATATATATAAAAAAGAGGTCTGGGTGAGAGCAGAAGTGTCCAGTGATGCGTGAGGTATGTGGACACAGAAGGCCCCACCCGCTCTGACAGGAGGTGAGATTCTGAGCCCCTCGTACCTTGCGGTTCATGCTGTTTCGGAGCGAAGACTCGATTTTTTTACGGAAGAGTTGGATCAGCCACCTGGAGATTGACACGTGGGGACATGCATGAGGCTTCCCAGGTGTCCCTGGGATGCATTCAGAAGGCTGCCTCATCTGGGAAGCCTTCCTCCCTTTTCCAAATAAACCTAAACTCCCTCATCCCTGGCCTCCAACTCTGTGCACCCCCATCAGACACTTCTTCCCCTGTGTGCAGTGACCTGTTTCTGAGGTTATTTCTTCAACAGGTGCACGGCTGGACCCCCATCCCATCTCAGCCTCAGTCCTCACCACTCCCTCTCTCTGTACTCCAGCCACACTGCTTTGCCGTATCCTCCTGCGTGCTGTGCTTCCCCTCACCACAGGGCCTTTGCACATGCTGTTCTCTCTGCTTAAAACACCCATTGTCCCCAAGTTAATTAACTCCTACTTATTCTTTTCATCTCAATTGAAATGTCATTTCATCAAAGAAAATGAAATGGCCAGCCCCCAGACTAGGTCAGATCCTCCAGTTCTATGTGTTCATCGCACTTTGTATCTCTTTTTCTCAGTTCTTATTGTGAGCCATTCATTAATGCAATGATTTGATTAATGTTTGTCTTCCCCACGGGCTGGAAGCTTCAAAAGAGCGGGGACTGTGTAGCTAAGACTCTGGGGCCAGCAAGTCCTGGGCTGAATCCCAATCCCTTCTCAATACTCACTAGGGATGAAAACTCAGGTTATTTCCTATTCTTTCTGTGTCTTGTCTCCTCTGAATATGGGGTAATAATTGACGAACTGCACAGAGTCATTGTGTGGATTGAATGAGATAAGGAACATGCTTGAAACAGTGCCAGGCACGCAGTAAGTCTCCAATCGCTGTTAGCAAGGCCAAATTTTTAGTGACCACTGCTATTTCCTGAGCAAAATGCACAAGCCTGGTGCATAGCAGATTCTTAGTCGATGGTCATTGGATGGATGGAGAGATGAATGCTTGCAGGCTTGTGGTAAGGATTGTATAACTTGGTGCACTTAAAGTGTTTAGTGCACAGCCCGGAGCATAAGTGCTCAGTAAAGTTTGCTGAATGAATATTGAATGAGCGAGTGACTCTTCAAGGCAGAGATGTGGTGTGTTCCATCTGTAGACCCCTGTCCCCTTACACCTGAGGCCTGGCATAGAAGTGGCATTTGGGATGTGTTTTCTGAATACAAGAATAACTAGGACAGGGACTGCCCTGGTGGCACAGGTTAAGAATCCACCTGCCAATGCAGGGGACACGGGTTTGAGCCCTGGTCCGGGAAGATCCCACATGCCGCGGAGCAAGTGAGCCCACGCGCCACAACTACTGAAGTCTGCGCGCCTAGAGCCCATACTCTGCAACAAGAGAAGCCACCGCAATGAGAAGCCCGTGCACCGCAGCTGAGTAGCCCCCGCTCGCCACAACTAGAGAAAGTCCATGCGCAGGAGTCCATAACTCCTCCCTCTGGGATGAAATGAGTTTGGGATAAGACAGTATGTGTGAATGTAGTTTGTCAACTCTTCTATAATGTGAGGAAGTATTGTTATCATTTTGTGTGTGTGTGTGATCAGTAGTGAAATGATAGATGTGAAACAGCCCAAGTGAAGAAGTAAGCAATTCTTGTTGTGGGGAATGGACACACCCAGCAGTCCTTGTAACAGAAGGCAGACTCACGCCCCTCTCCTCACCACAGTGTCTGTTTTCTCCCTGGATTCACCACAAAGGAGAAGACCCAACACAGCCAAAAATAAATTTATAAAAAAAGAAAGAATAACTAGGACAATCCAGTCCCTCCTCCCATCCACAGCCCCAGGAGATCATACCCCAGGCTGCTGCGTGAGATGCGTACGCGGACACTATTGACGTGGCTGCTGCAGCTGGAGCAGGTGACTGTGGGGTGGCCTGAGGTGGGGTCATAACCCAGCTTGAGACCAGCCAAAATGGAGATGCCCTCCACACTCAGGTCAAAGTTGCCGCTGACTTTGCTGAAGGGAAACAGAAAGAAAAGACTTGGAGCAAGCATTTTCTTCTCGCTGCCATTCAGACTTCACACCAATGCTGGAAGGCAAGTTTTGCTATTATCTCCACTCTGGGTGAGGAGATGGAGTTCAGAGAGGGAAGGCAGCTTGCCCAAGATCACACAGCAGCTGAGTGAAAGAGCCAGGATTCCAACCCGAAGTTTGAACCCGTGTCTGCCTGGCAGAACCCTGCTCTTACTGCCTCAGCCTCTGCCTGTGTGCTGTGTGGCACTGAGAGTGTTCCTCAACCCCTCTGAGCTTCAGTTTCCTTAACCAGACCCTGGACCAGCAGTGGGACACCAGCTTTGCCACTAGAAAGCTGAGTTTGGGGGACCAATGACTTTAATTAATGCCCTCATTCATTAAATGGGGTTAATAACTCCTCCCTCTGGGATGAAATGAGTTTGGGATAAGACAGTACGTGTGAATGTAGTTTGTCAACTCTTCTATAATGTGAGGAAGTATTGTTATCATTTTGTGTGTGTGTGTGTGATCAGTAGTGAAATGATAGATGTGAAACAGCCCAAGTGAAGAAGTAAGCAATTCTTGTTGTGGGGAATGGACACACCCAGCAGTCCTTGTAACAGAAGGCAGACTCACGCCCCTCTCCTCACCACAGTGTCTGTTTTCTCCCTGGACTCACCACAAAGGAGAAGTTGATAAACTGACAGGTCAGTCTGAGCCACTGTCACTGCTGCACAGTCACTGCAGGAAGGGCCCGATATTTAGATTCAGAGCTGTAGTTTGGATGATCTGCCCCAATTTTCACCTCTCCCTGCACCCATACCCTCACCATTGCCTACCTTGGGGGGATATGTGTGTATTTCCATGCTCCTGACTTTGGACTTGACCACATGACTTGCTTTGGCCAATGGCATACGAATAGAAGTGACCAAGGGCCAGTTCAATCCCCCCCAGGCCTTAAGGGGAACTGCATGTTTCTGGTTGCCCTTTTTGCACCTCCACCATCACTAAATATGCTCTGGGTAGCCCACTGGTCCAGGGAGGAGGAGATACCTGTGTAGCACTGCTACCTCAGCTGAGGTCGACCTACATCAGGGAACCCCAGCCGACACATAGATAGGTAAGTGATGATATATGACTTGTTTTAGGTCACTGAGTTTCGGTCACTGGTGGTTTGTTACAGAGCGATAGCTAATTGATAAAGGGGTAAACTAAAGGTCCCACTTAGCCTTCCATCCTAAGCCACATGCACCAACTCAGCCTTGCCCGTGCCCTGCATTGAGATGTGGGGAAATTCTCCGCTATTAACCAAGGGTTATGTTGAAAATTCTTCTGTGAAAAGTTCCCCCAGGAAGTCTGAGGGGGCAAATGGTAACGGGCCAGGCAAAAATTGGGCATTCTCGAGACCTTGGCTCTCATCTCCTCCAAATATCACCAAGAGCTCACCCACACACTCAACAAGCACTGAGCTTGGACACGCACATGAAATTCTTTCGTGCCTTCCATTTGCCACTCATCTTGATACTGGCATCTTTGACGGAGAGATCAAGGTCTTGACCAGGCGATGGTCTTATCTGGGAATTGGGAAGCTTGAATTCACGAATAACCAAGCTGCAAAGAAGAAATGATCAGTTAGTCTCTAAGTGTCCCCACAAGGACTCAGTCAGTGGTCAGTGCAGACCCATTCCCCTCCGTCCCGGCTCTTTACCCCAGTTATTCCAAAAGAACCCAGAAGCTATGAGAGCAGCCTGGGGAGCTCTGTGGTTAGGCTTTGAAGTCAGACAAATCTGCATTTGAACCCTGCTCTTCAGTTTACTGCTGTGTGACCCCGGGCACATCACTTAATCATGCTGACCCTCAGTTTCCTCATGTTGTAAAATGAGCACAGTAACCTCTGTCTTGCAGGGTGTGTGACGATCAGTGAAGATTATCCCAGTGACTACGATTTCTGTAAAGGGTGGAACATGTCTGCCTTGTTTTCACTACTGTAGCATAGCCTGAGGAGTCAGACACATAGTAGGTGCTCAAAAATATCTGTTGAATGAATGAGTGCATAAAATTCTTTAGAGGACATTTATGGATTTCTCTCCCCAGCACCCATACCCCTCTCTCGTGATAACAGAAGTGCCATTTTACTTTGGAGGAACCCTTCCCCACATCTAGTCCGTGATGCTCCAGAGAAAGTTGACTTCGCCGCCATCTTCAGGGGGTGGAGCTTGAGACTTCAGCACAAGCTCCTTCGTGTCTTCTATCCCCCTGGCCACAGTGATTGGTCCAGGAGTGTGTACATAGCCTAAGACGGACCAATCAGAGTGAATCTTAGGAGTTTTGCTTGAGCTGTAAGGAGAAGGTGCCCTCCTCCCACAGGGCTGGGAGTGCTGAGAAGACGCTGCCGAGTGCTTCGCGGGGAGGCCCTACTCAAGAATTAGCCCTCCCGAGGGAAGCGGTGCTGAGAGGTGGCAGGAGAGAAACAGGGTCCAGTGACATTTGAGCCTTCCTCAAGCTGAACTTGTGAGCCAATACCTTCTGGTTTAGGCCATTTTGGACTAGGTTTTCTGTCCCCCACCCCTAATCCTAATTAACACGTGGACTTGGCACAGAGTTTGGGGGTCCGTGACATCCCCGCAGGAGTCACGGTGAGTGCCTGAAAGACCGTTTGTGTGGTTTTCTCCACATGCAGCTTGGGGGATTGGATCCCCTTGGGATGGTGTAAAGATTAGCTTTGGGATCCCAATGTCTCTGAGTTTAGGAGTCGGTGGCTCTGTGAGTCTAGGTCTTGGTGGCCCCAACACACTACAGTCCTGCACACGGAGGACTGAGCTTGACGGACCTTACCTGTAGAAGCTATACTTCCCTTTCCCAAGGTACTTCATCTTAAAGCTTCCTGAGAAAGTGGGAATTGTGACCTTCTCCAACTCCTTCTGCAGAGTAGTCACTCCCTGCTGGCAGGCTGAGGGGAAAGAGCGGGGTCAGTGGTCAGAGGTGTACAGCCTGTTCATGGCAGGGACGTTGGGATTGGAAAGATCTAAAGCAGGGCTCAAGTTAAGGTTTTTGTCAAGGGCCCCAGAGCAAATATTTTCTGCTCTGTGGGTCTTACTGTCTCTGTCACGGCCACTCAGCTTTGCTTTCATTGCACAAAAGCAGCCGTAGACAATACGTCAATGAATAGGTATGGTTGTGTTCCAATAAAACTTTATTGATGGACACTGGAATTTGAGTTTCATATCATTTTCACATGGTGTGAGATAGGATTCTTCTTTTGATTTTTTCCAACTGTAAAAGCCATGCTTAGTTCCTGGGCCATGCAAAAACATGTGTTGGTCCAGATTTGGCCTATAGGCTGTCATTTGCCAACCCCTAGTTTAAAATATCACCCCCTCCAAATGCCCTGTCATGCATCCTGCAGGTGTTATTGAACATCTGCTCTGTGCTCTGCCCTCACAGATACTCTATCTCTCTGGCTTTCAGACTCTCTCGCCACAGGACCTTTGCATGTACCACTCCTGTTGCCTAGGAAACCCTTTCCTCTCATCTTCACCTGGTCATTCTAGTCATCACTTCCTCTAGGAACTTTCTCTGACTCATCAGATGAGAGCGAGCCCCCTTGTTATCATTCTCATGGTGCTGTGGGCATCTCTTTTGGAGCTCCCATTACCGTTTGTAATTATGCATTTATTCATGTGATTTTTTTACTACTATCTCTCTTCCCTACTAGATGTAAGCCCCCCAAGGTCAGTGGTAGACGTCACGGACGTCCCCTATCTTTACCACAGTGACTAGAACTTAATACCTGTTGGAGGAATGAATGAATGAATGTTCCAGGGTCAGGAATTCTGCCATCAGTTATTACGTGGTTAACAGCATCGAAAAACCAGTTAAAAGGCAAACACGTTAAATGAGAAGAGTAAGTAGTAGGATGAGGGATCCCAGGAGCCAGTTAGGAAGTAGTAAGAATAATAATAGTAAGAATAATAATAACAGTTATCAAGCTCTTACTCTGTTCCAGGCACAGTTCTGGGCTCTATACACATATTAAGTTACTGAATCTGAACAATCCTGGGTAGTAGGTCCTGTTACGACTCCCAGTTCACAGATGAGGAAGCTGAGACTCAGAAAGGTGACCACACAGCTGGCAGGTGATGGAGGCAGGATTGGAATCCAGGCCTTCTGGTCCCAGAGCCTGTGCCCTGGGATAGGCCTTCTGGGGGTTCAAAAGTAAACAATGCATAGATTGTCACTGCCCGGAGGGAAAAGAAAATGTGGGATGGCCACGATCTGTGGGTCTGCAGCGGCCAGGTCTCGAAGGGTCTCTAATGCCAAGCCCAAGACATCCACTGAGGGCACTAGGGAAACGCTGAACAGTGTAAGTAAAGGGGGGAATGGGCAGCTTTGCCGTATTTCACAAATCTCACTGGTTGCCGCATGGGGTGTGAGTAGAAGGGGGAACCGAGGCTGCTGTGACAGGACATGAAGACTTCTGGGCTTAAAGGCCGAGCCCAAGCCTCTGCTCTCTGGAAGACTTCAGAACCACCCCAGCTCTGGGTATAGAGCAGGGACATAATCCTTTCTCTTAGCTCATGGGGAACCTTCCATCTGCACCCCTGGGATTCAGAGGTGTCCTGCCTGGGCTAGGGTAGGAATTCAGGGGTGGGATACCAGGTCCCTTTGGTCCTGTCCTGATTCTCCAGGGGTCCACCGCGGCTGTGGTTCTGCCTTCCGGATCTGATTTCTCTGGCACTGGCTGTCCCCCACTGTTCTGCAGTTCATCTCTCTGTCACTGAGAGGCAGCATTGAGCAGCCCCACCCTGGTACATCCGACAAGACCAGAGCTCAGATCCAGGCCGCCCACTTCCCAGTCCCTCCTCCGAGTTTGTCTGCTCATCTGTAAAGGTCGCTAGTAACAGTACGTCCTTTTAGCACAGTGCCTGGCACCGATCTGAGCAGGTCAGAGGGCTGCTTCATGCCAGTCTCTCCTCTATCTGGGCCTGGATGCAGGGCCTGGGGGACCCTCTCTGGGTCACCCAGATGGCTAGTATGCACAATATGGCTGCCAGCCCCTGCCCTGGGGGAGGGCCTCCCCACACTGAAGACTGAGCCAGGGACCTTGAGACAAAAATCAGGGCTGAGAACCAGCTTGGAAGGAAGTGAAAGGCCTAGAAGCCCGAGTTGGGTATTGCGTAGAGGGAGGGGACCGTGAGGGACCTGAGCACTGGACTCAGAGTCCTCCAGGCCAGGGCTCCAATCCCGGTGCTGCCACTTCCAGCCCTGTGACCTTGGGTAGCTCACCTTATCTCAGCTTCTTCATATGTAACACAGGGGTAAGAGGGCCTCCTTGGAGGAGCTGTGAGCAGGCCATACACTGGATGTAAAGGGCTGCACACAGCAGGTGCTCAATCAGTGCTCCTCAGAGGTTGGAGGGGAGAAAAGGAAGGCATCCAGTTACCGTAGTCCAGGCCCTTCTGGGTGATCCTGGCCACGACGCCGGGGCTGGTTGTCGCTGTCACAGCTGTGCCCAGGGCGGCCAGTACCACCAGGGTCGCCCACCTCCATGTGTCATCAGGGCCCCTGGCCATGTCTTTGTCCTGCAGAGCTGCCAAAACCTCGAGGCCTTGGAGGGGACCCAGGGACCTATAAATGAGGCAGCTGGGGAAGCGCAAGTCAGTGAAATGCAGAAAAGAGGAAGGAACGCTGAGCAGGGGCGGGAGAAGGGGTGGACGGCCGCCTGCCTGCGGTCCCCCACCATGGTCGGGGCCACAGCCCCAGAGCAGCCAGCAGTGGAGCCTAGGAGCCCTGTGTCTGTGTGTGTGGTGTGTGTGTGGTTCTATGTGTGGTTCTAAAATTACCTGCAATCCCTAACTCCAGAGAGGACAAGCAGAAGTGTATTTTAGAGCATTTCTCTCCCCTCTCCCCACCTTTGGTAAGTGTAGATAGAGTGTGTTTTTCAACGAAGAAATACGGGATCACACTGATCAGTTCTGTAAAGTTCCCTTTCTTCAATGAACAGTATGTAGGGTTCTGTCTCCTTCTACCTGCACTGCACGGTATTTCATTGCTTCCTCGTGTGTGTGTGGTGTGTGGTGTGTGTAGGTTGAGACTTCTGGCTCTGTGCTTCATTCTCCTCCCTAAGCACCCCTTCTCCCTCCCTGAACCCCCACCCCAATCCCTTTATCTAAGGACTTCCTGGAAGCTGGGTGGTAGGTACATCAGTGCTCATTATATTTTTCTTTTCTTTTTTTTAATGCTTTACTGAGGTTCAGTCGAGAAATAAAATTGTATACAGTTGGCCCTTGAACAACACAAGCTTGAACTGTGCAGGTGCACTTATATGGGGATCTTCTTCAATAAATACATGCTGCAGTACTACACCATCTGCGGTTGGTTGAATCCACAGGTGTGGAACCTTGGATATGGTGGAACCGCATATACGGGGGGCCGACTCTTAAGTTATACATGGATTTTCGGCTGCTGTCAGGGGGGTCAGTGCCCCAACCTCCGCATTGTTCAAGGGTCTAGCGTACATTTAAAGTGTACAAGGTGATAATTCGATAAATGTGTACATTGTCAAGTGACTTTCCCAACCACGCTAGTTAACTCGTCCATCACCTCACATAGTTATCATTCTGTGTATGTAGTGAGAAGGTTGAAGATTTACTCTCTTAGCAAATCCCAAGTGTACCATAGAGTACTCTTAGCTATACTCACCTTGCTGTTCATTAGATCCCCAGAACTCATTCATTTTATAACTGAAAATTATATTTGTCTTTCTATTTTTGATTCCCTCGATGTTTTCCACGGTAAAACATTTAAGGAAACAGAACATGTATTATTTTCTTGTCCTGAGAGGCAAAAATGGTAATAATTAAATGCTTGAATTTTGGAGTCTGGTATCTTAACTCTGGTTTTAAATCTCAACTCTGCCACTCTGTGGTTGTTTGACCTTGGTCAAGCCCCTTAACCTCTCTGACCCTCAATTTCCTCTCTGTAAAGTGGGGATAAACAGAATACCCTCCCTCCCTGGGTTTTTGTGAAGACATAAAGGGCTTTAAACCACGTAAAGCACCTAGCACAACACCCCTGCATAATAAGCCCACAAATGGTAGCTATTAATGTCACTCTGGCTTTAAAAGTAATCCATATTCATTGACCAAAATTTGAGAAAGAACCAAAAAAATAAAAATTACCTGCTAATCCCTAATTCCAGAGAGGACAAGCAGAAGTGTATTTTAGAGCATTTCTCTCCCCTCTCCCCACTTTTGGTAAGTGTAGATAGAGTGTGTTTTTCAACGAAGAAATACGGGATCACACTGATCAGTTCTGTAAAGTTCCCTTTCTTCAATGAACAGTATGTAGGGTTCTGTCTCCTTCTACCTGCACTGCACGGTGTTTCATTGCTTCCTCATCCCACAGTTTTCTTCACCAAGCTTTTGTTTTTATTCCTTTTTACCGCTTCCTTTGACAGATGTGGAACCTGAGGGTTCGAGAGGGGAAGTGTTCTTCCCACTGTCAGACAGCTAGCTGCTAGCAGAGCTGGGATTCAAACGCAGATGCATCCCACACCATCCTGAGTCCTTCAGTGTCTTGGGGGTTGAGGGGGGCGGTGACCAGCACATACTCCCCATCTCCACACCAGCTTTCCCGAAGGATCTCTGTCTGCTCTGCCCCTGCCCCTCCCTTTGCAGCAGCCTCAGGCCCGGTGTGGGCGGGAATCCCGCTGGGCAGCCGTACCATCTCCATGGTGATTAGAGGAGGGGCGGGGCTGCAGAGGGGGAGGATGGCTTCTCTTCCGCTGAGTCCTCATCAGCCCCCTGGCGCCCTGTCTCCCCGACTCTGATTTGATGAAAGCCTAATGAAGCCCATTGAGCCAGGAGGACATGAGACCTCCTGAGTTTTTTGGTTTTTTTTTCTTTCTTCTCTTCCTCTGTATCTAAAAGGGTCTCCCTTCCTGCCCCCGCCTGCCACAACAAGAATCCTTCTGGCTTGCTTAAGAATGAAAACAGTGACCATGCACAGAGCATCTAGTATGTGGCAGACACTTTACATATATTGTCTCCAAGCCTAAAAACAACCTGTGAGGGTGGGATGATTATTCTCCATTTTGGAGTTGAGGAAACTGAGTCACAGAGCGATTATGTCCCTATCAAGGTCACACTGTCTTTCATGGAGAGAAGAATCCTCCCCTCTAGCTTTCCAAGAGGACTTGTCACCCTGGGTCCTCACCCTAGCTCTACCTTCCTGGGCCCCCAGACTCACATGTCTGTATCTGTACAAGGAAGATAGATGCCAAAACACATAGATCCATGACTTGTCAGAAAATTAGATATGTGAAGAGTTATCTTACAGTTTTGAACACCTGCAGCTCTGACTGCCCCAAATTCCTGAGTCCCCTGGGTCCAGGCAGATGTTGTATCTGTGAGGGTGTCAGACAGGAAAGAAGTATTAAGAGGAAACTCACATGATGACTTACACTGCCACTACATCAGAATCTTAAAACCAACCGGCAAGTTTTTGAAGCAGCCAGCCCCACTGGCTTCCCTCTGATCAGTCAAATCCAGTTGAGTCCATCAGCGACCCTCTGGCCTCCTTTTCAGCTCTGCCACTGGCCATGGAGGTGTCCTACTGCTTCAGGCCTGACTCTCTACTCGGTATGAGTGACAATGTCTTCAACCCAAGGAATAGAAATCCCCAGCTCACGTTGGCTTCAACAATAAACACATATAATACCTCAGAGACAAAGTCCAGAGAGAGGGCAGGTTTGAGGTTCTGATTAATTCAACAGCTAACAGGACTTCCCAGAGGTCCAGTGGTTAAGACTTTGTGCTTCCACTGAAGGGGGTGTGGGTTTGATCCCTGGTTGGGGAACTAAGATCCCACATGCCGTGCAGCCAAGAAAAACAAACAAATTTGCAATAAAAATGGGAATTAAAAAAACAATTCAACAGATAACAGACATTTACCATCTCTCCACACCTGACTGCTCTGCTATCCTAGTGTCTCAGATTTACCCTCACACTGGCTTCTTTCATGGTTGTGTGAAATCAAATTCACATTTAATGGCAAGACAAGAAAAGTTAAATGTAAAAAAATTTCTCTGGGGGCTTCCCCGGTGGCGCAGTGGTTGAGAGTCCGCCTGCCGATGCAGGGGACGCGGGTTCGTGCCCCGGTCCGGGAAGATCCCACGTGCCGCGGAGCAGCTGGGCCCGTGAGCCATGGCCGCTGAGCCTGCGCGTCGGAGCCTGTGCTCCGCAACGGGAGAGGCCACAGCAGTGAGAGGCCCGCGTACCACAAAAAAAAAAAAATTTTCTCTGCCCTTTGGCCCCCTCTCTCCCCTCTACTGTGCATTGCGTTAGGCATTGACCGAAATTTCCCTGTTGTGGCCCATCACCTTGTACTTGCATATCTGAATTGTGTAAAATGTCAATAATACGTCATCTGACGTACAGCCCTCTGTCTCAAAAAACTTCTGTAACTGTGTTTTGACTTCTAATGGGTGGAACAGTTCTCAGAGCTTTCTGAGATGCTGTTCCTGGGTTTTTTTTTTTTTTTTTTTCATTTTTTCATTTTGTTTTGTTTTGTTTTAGATTGAAACAATACAAGCTTTATTCAGTGGCCAGAGAATGGAGAAGCAGGAACTAAGTTCACAGATTAACTTCTCCAGTTCCTGGGTTATAATCCTCAACTTGGCGTGAATGAAATTTTTCATTTCTTTCTTAGATCTACTGATTAATTTTTCATTGACAGTTGCAAGATGGTTGCAGCAGCTCCAGCCATTGCGTCTAAACAGGCTTATTCCAATGTCTCCTCCTCCTTTTCCTCCTCTTCTTCTTCTTCCTCCTCTTTTTTGGTCTTTTTATCATTACTGTAAAATACTTCAAACATATAGATAAGAATAGACTACCCAGGTTTATAAAATCTTAACATTATGCCATATTTACTTCTTATAGTTTCTTTTAGTTCTATGAATTGTGATGCATATATAGCTATGTGTACGTAACCAGGATCACAATAAGAATATAGAAAAATTCTGTCATCCACTCAAATTCTCTCCTGCTCTCCCAACTCAACATGGCTTAAATCATAGGAAAATATATTACCTCAGCAGGAGTTTAGAGGTGGGATGGGTCAAGAGTGGTTAATTCGGGGGCTGGATCTGTCCATCTTTCTACTCCGTGCTCCTTAGGATGTCGAGTTTTTCCAGAGGAAAGTCCATTGGGCTTGGAGCCCTGGGTTCATAGTTCCAGCCAGGCTACCTGCTCTGGTCAAGTAATTTGACCCTTCTGAAATTTGGGTTCCTCATTTAAATATGGGGAAACAATGTCCATCATGGGGGTTGTTCTGAGGATTAAATGAGATAACAGGTGTGGATCAATTTGCGTAGAGAAGGTGCTCAACAAATAGTCATAACTTAACCTTCATGGCTAGCTGGCTGGAGAGTCCTGGAGCCCGCAGGAAAACACACTACGGGCACAACATACTGAGCGCTCGGTCCTCCGGTCTTTGGGTTTGGGCTGGACATGCGCAGAGGGAGAGGAATCCAGGGCTCCCATGGCCTCTGTGAGCTGCCACTCCTTGGCCAGGCGCTCTGCAGAGGAACACCCGCTCCCAGCACAGCAAGGCAGTTAGGAGTGGAAGCTGAAACCTCACTGATCTGGGTGCAGATTCCAGCTTGCCACTTACTCACTCTGTGAGTTTGACCTTGTCACTTAACCTTGCTGAACCTGTTTCCTCATTTGTCCCCACACTCCATCCTCAGGGGCAGCTCTTCATCAGGCCCCGATGCTCAGCTGTGACCATGAGGTCACCCTTGCGGTCAGTGGAGACCCGATAAGCTTCTCCCTCCCCCTCAGCCCCTGGTCCTCCAGCTCTTTCCCTCCTGGTCTCAACTTCTCTGTGGGTCTGGCTTCTGGTGTATGTTGTCAGTTATTTTCTGATCGTGGATTGGGGATGCAGGAACAGGAAGGGTCTCGTGGTGGGTCCGAGGGGTGGAGGGGAGGAGAAGAATAGGACCTTGTGGAGATCAGGCCTCAAGGTGTGTAGTATCTAAAAGGCAATCAGACGTTTTGTACCATGGAGAAAACCTCTTGAGATGGTGTCTCCCCTACCTTGTTATGGTAAAAAAAAAAATCTCTTTCTGAGCTTTAAATCTCAGAAAAAGACCCCTTTGGGTACCCTGGTCTTGGATGTGAGGGCAGGTCTTTCTCATGGTGCTGTTATTTATTTTTTTATTATTACTAGTGCAGTCCTGGAGTCGATCACAATGAATACAACAAACTAGTGAATATAATATAAAAGAAGCAGACTCAGGAGAACAAACTAGTGGTTACCAGTGGGGGCTGGGGGGACAATAGAGGGGTGGGGGAGCGGGAGGTACAAACTATTGGGTGTAACGTAGGCTCAAGGATGCATTACGCAGCCCAGGGAATATAGCCAATATTTTATAATAATTGTAAATGTTATAAAAATTAAACATTTAATAAAACCGATGAATAAATGAAAGAAGGGTCAGAGCCCAGCATAAATTCCAGACAATAAATGTATGTAGACTGAGAAGGACAAGCTCAGCCTGACAATCCCCAGAGGCTGCCAGGAGGAGTTTAGAATTGACCTTGGCCCTGGGGTGGCAGCCTTGGGGTTCAGAGGAGGAGGGCCACTTCTGAGTCTGAAGGCATTAGCTTTGCAGGAAGGACAGTTTCTGGGGAGAGCTGAAGGCCGAGGGAAAGGGAAATAGAAAGCAATGTTGTTCTCCCAGGGGGCAGAGGGGAGAGAGAGTGTCACTCTTGCTTCTCCACTCGCTCTGGAAGCTGAGAGTGTTGGCTCTAGCAGGCTGGGCCTCCTCCAGCCCCACGGCGGATCACAGGAAGTAAAGCAACACACAGTTGCCAAATGTCCAAGGAGCACCCAGAACCATTTCGCCTCAGCCACATTAGGAAATAGGTGTGTGCTCAGCCAGCGCCGGGGGACTGTGGCTGGTAAAGAGCAAACCGCGGCCAGCCTGGCCCTGCCCAATGGTGGTAAGAGCACGGAGATGGAGGCACAGGCGGGCTGGGACCACGGAGGGCCAGTGAGGGACGGCCTGGCTTTGAGCCCTGGCTTGCCTCTACGCGGCTATGTGAACTTGGACGAGTCTTTGCTCCTCTCTGGGCCCAGGGTCCTCATCCATAAGAGCAGCCTCCTCTTTGGAGGGGTTTAAACCACACTGGCAACCATGCAAACCCTTGGCTAACATTCCCCCTTTTTGTTTTTTTAAATTTTATTTTATGGTACGCGGGCCTCTCACTGTTGTGGCCTCTCCCGCTGCAGAGCACAGGCTCCGGACGCACAGGCTCAGCGGCCATGGCTCACGGGCCCAGCCGCTCCGCGGCATGTGGGATCTTCCCGGACCGGGGCACGAACCCGTGTCCCCTGCACCGGCAGGCAGACTCCCAACCACTGCGCCACCGGGGAAGCCCTAACATTCCCTTTTAATAATCCTCACCCATCCCTGAAAGTAGGTATCACTGGCTCCATTTCGCAGGTGAGAAAACTGAGGCTCAGAGAAGTTAAGTAGCTTGCCCGAGGCCACACAACTGAGGAATGGCACATGGGTGTTGAGGGCCTCAAAAAGAGGGGAGGGTGCACTTCCTGTTGGGTTGCATGATGGAGTTGACTCTGCAATGTCAGGACTCCCTGAGAAACACATCCCCTTAGCCCCCTGAGCATTTTCCATGGACCGTTTTGGGGGAGGCCAGGTGGAGGGAACAGGTAAGCAAAGGCACGTTGTGGTCTTGTTCTGAAAGCCCACTGACTCCCAAGTTTTTCAAGTATGAAGGTCCTCCGTGATGATAGTTAATGTTTGCAACCAGGAGGTTGAGGAAAAGCCACTGCAGATTTAGCCACTCTTTTATTTTTTTATATTTTTTTATTGTTTAAAGGCACCAATGTTGCATCTCTGTGCCTTTATTCAGTAGTCAGGACTTCCTCTGACCACAGCCGGGAAATGTTCTCTCTTTTTTTTTTAATTAATTAATTAATTAATTTGGGGCTGTGTTGGATCTTCATTTCTGTGCGAGGGCTTTCTCTGGTTGTGGCCAGTGGGGGCCACTAGCCACTCTTTTAAATGAATTTGCATTTTTCAGCTCAGAGTTTAGACATTTGAGATGAGGAGCCAGGGCCACGTTCAGGTGATAGTTGATAGTTTGGCAAAGGGAGCTCTAAACGCCTAAAACTTGTGCTGCTGGTTCCCCGCCGCCTGGCCCCCACTACACCTGGGGAGCTGAACTCAGAGACTGTCAAGCTCAGAAACCAAGTACTGATTCATTGTCAGCTGGACCAGTGGCCAGTGGCTTAGCCTGGCCAGGAGCACAGACGCCAGGGGGACGGGTCTCTTCCCATGGCTCATCCTGTCCCCTCCCAGACTTTGACTGACTGCGTGGTGGAGAAATCCCAACAATAGTTGGCTTGCGTGGAGAAAGAGCCGGGGGAGAAAGCCAGAGCGAGCTTGGGTTTGGCTTACTGGTCACAAGGCACAGAGCAAAAGAACAGAGAAAGGGCACTTGGGTGTGCGGCCCTTTAGCCCCAGAGACTCCTGCCCACCAGCAAACCAGAACCCATCAGCATCCTGGAATCCAGCCAACTGGAGTAGCAATTCCAAATTCCTAGGGGATGGGGAAAGGTGGCGAGAGCAGGGCAGCAGGTGGGGTTGACAGCATTTCTTACCCTCCTTGGGGATGTGAGCTGGCTTCCAGACAACGCTTCTTGACTATCTGGGTTCACAGATCCTTTGAAAGAATTCAGATCCTCCATCCCCACCTGCACCACAGCCCGAGGCCAGGACTACCTTGGTGACAGTAGGAGCCATTAAAGGATTTTGAGCAGAGGTGTAACATAAGATAATTCTTATCTTAGATAACATTTATGGAGCATTAGCTCTGCAAAGGCACATGTTACGTGTGCCTCTCAATTCATTTTAATGAAGTTCACTCTGCCTTCAGACAAAAGGCCTGGAGATTCCTGCGATTCTGTGAAGCAAATTTTTATCCTTTCCATACATTTCTTTTCCTGCTCAAATCAGCCACAGTTGCCTCCTGTTGCTTGCAGTTAGGATCCCTGGTTAGAACAATCTCCATAATTGCCTCGTGTGTGCGTGCGTGTGTGTGTGTGGTGTACACAAGCTTGCATGTATGGATCTGCAGTGACCGCGGTGATAAGAACCACGAGAAGCCGTGTACCGGGTTCCGTTCCCGGGTGTCTGATAGTCTGAAGGTGGAGGATTCTTCTGAGAGAAAAGGGCAGGCAAACATTAACAAAATGCTTCTGTGTACCACCTTTCATTGAATCCTCTCCACCCAGGAAGGGGTTAACATTTGTATTTTTTTATAGAAGACGACACTGAGGGTCAGGAAGGTTGTCAAGTCTTCAGCACTACTAAGCATGGAGCTGAGGACAAGTCCAAACCCTGGCCTCCTCCCACGGTACCCACTATCTGTCCCCTGGAGCTCATGGGTGTATCTTGAGGACTAAACGTGTGGCCGACTGGCCAGGTAGGGTCTTCATAAGGGGCAGAGTGCTCTGCCAGCGTGGGGCGCTGTGATTTCTGTAAGTACACAGAAAACCCTGGCTGGGCTGGTGAGTCCCACCCCCTGCCCCACACACCTCCCCAGCGTATCAGTGGATTCTGACGTGGGCCATCCGTGGCCTCTGAAAGAGATCTGTCCATGGGGTGCCCTACAGGGCCCCGTTGGCCACCTACTGCGCGCCTTGCCCCGTGGTGTACCTTCCCCGAGGAGTGAACAACAGTGGGCTCTGTCCTGGAAGTTGCTGCCAGTACAACTGGGGTTGAGATGACCGCTGTAAAATGAGGCCACCACAGCTAAGCCTTTCCTGTGTGCCCGGCCAGAGCTGGAAATCTCCGTCTGTAATGGACATGGATGTTGATGACTGGAGGTGCCCAGGCTCTGCTTGAGCCCTGCCTGCTAAAGAGAGGCTGGCTCAGCTTCTTCCTGTCCTCCGCCCTCTGAAGAGGGAGCTGCAGGGATCTGGGGGTTCTGAGTGGCAAAATGATGAAGCAGGGGTGGGGGAAGAAAGAGGGAAGAGACCAGGTTCCAGGGCTAGCTCTGGGGGATGGCTCTGTAATCTACATATGGATAAAAGGATTCTTACCTGTTTTGCTCCTAAGTAGCTAGACTGGCTTCTGGCACACAGTAGGTGCCTGTTGGCTGAATTAAGGGAGACCTCCAGAGAGATGATAGCGATGGTGGTGAGGGATGTGAACTGTTGAGGAGAGGGAAATATTAAGAAGGATCTCCGGAGATTGTGCCTTTTCCTTTCTGGGTGCTCTAAATCACAATGAGTTGTTTAAAAATTATTTGGGGGATATCAGGACAGTGACCCTGTGAGCACCACATGCCCTGAGATGGGACCAGCAGGCTCATACACATACATCTATCCGCGGGATTTTCACAGCACTCCTCCTAATCATTTGCCGAGCACTTAAACGGTGCCGGGCATCGTTCAAAACCCTTTGCACACGTGTGCGTGCTCACATACACATACGACATCCTGATGAAGGAGGCACCATCTTTATCCTCATGCTACAGAGGAGGACAGAGAAGTTGAGTTCCTGGCCCAGGGACACACAGTTGATAAGTGATTAATTGCGAGTCGATCCAGGGGGCACCAGAGCCCACCCTCTTGACCTTATCCTCATGTACTAGAGCCCAGGGTGTAGGGCCCCTGCCTGGGAGACGGCCAGGCTGCCTTGTGGCAACTGAAGGGGGCTTCAGGGTCTGAAGTTCTGCCCCCCTGTCCCAGTCTCCTGCCTTGTCTGTTCAGGGAGGAAAAATAAACCCTGAGTCCTGGGGCTCAGGTTCGTGTGAGGGCTGCTGTTTTCCCAGCTATGGAATGGCCGCATCCTCCCAGCCTCCTGGACTCCAGTGGTTCCAAGGAGCCAGGACAAAGCGTGGTCATCGGAAAATCAGCAAAAAGAGGGGCAGGGCTTCCCTGGTGGCGCAGTAGTTGAGAGTCTGCCTGCCGATGCAGGGGACACGGGTTCGTGCCCCGGTCCGGGAAGATCCCACATGCCACGGAGCGGCTGGGCCCGTGAGCCATGGCCGCTGAGCCTGTGCGTCCGGAGCCTGTTGCTCCGCAACGGGAGAGGCCACAACAGTGACAGGCCCGCGTACTGCAAAAAAAAAAAAAAAGGAGGGGCAAAAGAAAATAAAGATCAGCTGTGACCCCTCCGCTAGGAGAGACGTGGACACCATTTCTGGTGTTGAGCCAGCAGTGTGTCTTCCTACCAGTGTGTGCATGTATGTGTGCATTTGTGTGTGTGTGCATTTGTGTATATACACACAAGCAGATGGAAGTCTATTACTTAGTTGTGTGCCATGGATATTCATTTGACAATGTTGGGAATGTTTTTCCATATCATTAAATGTTCTTACACAGCATATTTTTTCTAGCTTTCATGTGGTTGGCTTGTTTTAATTTATAAAGGTATTATACGCATCACATTATATGCATCACCTTTTATTCTTAGCATTTGTTTAATTGAGGTGTAATTTGCATACAGCAAGTCACCCTTTTTAGTGTTTATGTCTGAGTTTTGACAAACCCATAGTTGTCTAATCACCACATAATCAACATATAGAACAGTTCCTTCACCCCCAAAAGTTTCTTTGTACCTTTTTGCAGTCAGCCCCTCCCACCAGCCCTACCCTGGCAACCCCTGATATTTTCTTTTTCTATATATTTGCCTTTTCCCAAATGTCATAAATGGAGCGTATAGCCTTTTGAGCCTCGCTTCTTTTACAGAACAGAGCATGGAGGTATATCCATCTAATAGCAGTGTTTTGTTTGTTTTTTAAATTTCTGAGTAATATTCCATTGTATGGATGTATTACAGTTTGTCCATTCACCAGATGAAGGAATCTGTTTGTAGTTTTTGGTGATTACGAGTAGATCTGCTATAAACATTCACATACAGGCTTTTGTGTTTAATTTTTTATTTCTCTTGGATAAGAACCTAGGAGTAGGATTTCTGGGTCCTACTAACATAGGCAACATTATTTTTTAACATAGGAAAAGCTAATTGTGTGTTATTTATGTTTGTCTGATAGCACTGTGAAAAACTCGAACCATACACATAAACTGCTGGTATTTTAACAGAAATTCTTCCCCTTCTTTGAAATGTATTTATGAACAGATTGTATAAAGAGAATTATACTATATATGTGGTTCTACAGTCTGCTTTTCTCAGTATTTCTTTCCATGTGTGAACGAAAAATGTTACCTGCCGTATCAGTGAACAAAGGAGGTTGTGGCCAGCAAGCCATCAGCCACTGCAGCGCCCCCAGCTGTGCACCCTGAGGGGCCTCAGGATGGAGAAGAAGAGGATACTGGCCCTAGATAGTTAAGGTGCGTATCAAAGGAATGATTTCAATGAACCCAGACTCTTGCATCTTCCCATACATACAAAAGCACTAACTTCATTAAGTTGAGATGTTTGTTTTTTCTTTAATTAACCATAATCTTTTGATGTTCTGACTACCTGGTTTTTGTTGCAAAATCTCCTATGTATCCTGGCTTCTCCCTTACCTCTTCAGAGCAGTCCCTCAGAGCTATCTGAGAGGCTGCCTCCTGGGCTTAAGTCCTCAGCAAGTCTGCCAAATAAAACATAATTCTCAACTTTTAGGTGGTGCATTTTTTTTCAGTCAACATATGTCACCACATTGAAACCTACCACATCTTTTTAGATTACTATACAGTGTTCCAATGCACGGATGTACCATAATATATTTAAACAATCCCCTCTTGTTGGAAGTAGATAGTTTCCTTTTTTTTTTTTTAGGTCTTATGAACAACATCCTTGAGCTAAGTGTTCTTTTGCATTTATAGTTATTCCTTTAGGATAAATTCCTAGACGTGGACTTGCTGGGATGAAGACTTGCGTGCCACTTTATTTCATTCTACTTTTTCCTTAACACTTTTTTTCCTCATGCATATATGAAAAGTTGGTATACAACACAACCTGCCTTGCAAATGCAGAAGGAAATATTGGTCTTTCCAATGCCAGAATAATCGGCTATTCATAAGGAAGAGAATGAAAACGATTCCCTACCTCATGCCATATACGAAAAACCCATTCCAGATGAATTAGGAATTTAAATGTAGTGGTAACGCTTACAACTTTAGAATAAAATGTAGGAGAGCATCTTTATGGAAAGATCCTTTAACCAAAGCTTTTAAAAACAAGATACAAAAGGTTGAAACCGTAAAGGAAATATATGATAAGTTTGACTACATGAAAATTGAGAACTTCCATTCATCAAGAGACCCCATTAAGAGAATGAAAAGACAAGTCACAATCTGCTATATTTGCAACACACATAACTAACCAAAGAGTAGCAACTATAATATGTAAAAACACCTATGAATCAATATGAAAGAGACTAATAAATAACACAATAGAAAATGAGCAAAAATATGAACAGAAATTTCAAAAAAGCAGAAATGATCCATAAACATGAGAAAAGACACTCCACCTGTTTTGTGCTCATCTCAGTCTATCAATAAGCAATGTGGTTAGACCGGCCTTTGTGGTTCTTATTATGATTACAAGATGTCCTTCAGAAATAACCATCAGGAAACTCTGAGAAAATAAAGGTTTATTACTTACAGGATCTGAAAGTACACAGCACACCTGGGGCCACACAGCAAGGCTGCAAGTAGCAAGAGAGAGAACACATGTGAGGGCCTGGGGTTCTGCTTTTATTGGGGTAGAGGGTGGGGGCTTCAGGTTTCCTGGGCTCTCTCTCTATTGGTGAATTTAAAACATAAGAGGGGGAATGTAAAGTACAGGAAGAGAAGAAACAAGTGGTCCATATGGTCAATTATTGAAATTAACCAGGATCTCTAAAACAAAGGAGCCTCAGTGGGGGATGTGGGCCTTGCTGTTTACCTAGTTGTTTATTCAAGATAGCCCTCTTTGAAGTGGATGCTTGGGCACTTCCATTACAAAAGGAAAAGCCAGCTGTCAAGGTTTACACTACAATCTACCCTGTGATGTGGAGGCAACAGACTCAACAATGAGTCAACTAACTGCCTGGATAGCTGGATGCTAAACGTCAGGGGTAGGGCATGTTTCAACCCAGAAATTACACACCTAAATAGGATTATAGTAGCAAATTCTACAATAATTATACAGCCAATAGTCTGAAATCCAGTTCGTGGCCATTTTCTCAAACTTGAAGGGCCTCGTGATGGAACTAACTCAGTGATCTGGGAGCCCTAGCAATCTGTTCAAAGATTTGAGTAGTAGTACGAAATATTTTAACATCTTGGGCCATTTGCTATAAGTAGGTTTGAACCTGTCCTGATTTGGTAGATTGCTCCATATCTAATTGAATCAGTCTCTTAGTCCTGACAATAGGTTGCTTCAGTTAAAGGGTTGTATCTTCAGTTGGCTGTGAGTTCTCCAAGTTAGGCCAACATGGTGCAAGTACTTGCCTAAGAGGCATTTCTGTGGAAACAAAAGATTCTGAGTTTTGAAGGCAACCAGTTGAGAAGATTTCTAGATGCTGAGCTTGAAGCATCTTCAGATGGAGTGAGGGCAGGCGGTGGTGATCTGACAGATTTTCCTGGTTTGCAGTTTGAATGCCTCTGGTGATCTTTCTGAGGGGCCCACATAGCAACAGGCGTGAAGATCATCTATATATGAGCTGGTGTGGTGATTTCTCTGAAGTTTATCTCAAGTTGTTCCACTTTAGCTTTTGCGACTTTGGGAAAGGGCAGTTTTAGTTCTCAGTGGTTCCAAGTCAGAAAGGGGGAGAAAAATTGGAAACATTAGTTTGGAGGGTTGGAGCCAGATATCAGAGGAAATGAAAAGGGTTCAGTATCCATTCCAGTGTACAGGTAGAAAACAAAACCACAAAGACCACTAACAGAACTAGAATCTAGTATCCATAAGTGTGTATTATAGTTTCTACAGAAACATAATTTTTTTCTCTACGGTCATCCATTTTTCTATCAGAGACAATCAAAGTAAGACTAATTTGTTCACAAAAGAAATCTAGTCTCATTAAACTTGGCCTTATTATTCACATAAGTGCAGCAAGAATAGTGATTGACCACACAGACTCTTTTATGTCTGATTTGCTGGAACTTTTCATAAGGAATCTCAGATTGCACTTTTAAAGGCTAGGAAGCCAAGCCAAACATTTACCATCAGACTTTGCCTGCAATACCTGTAGATTTAGATGAATTCCTCTCTTCTCGAGGTCTCCCAAATATCCTGAGGTTCCTGGGCCTGCCAGGAAGTGACCTTTCTTACCCACTTGGTAAGGTTGCCAGAAACCCTATAAGAAAGTTGCCAGGCTGATTTTCCAAGGGGCTGTTACTGGGCAAGGGCTCATGTGCCCCTGGTGCAGAAAGCAAACTCTTTAACAGTGAGTGTTTGCAACAAAATAAGGGTTTATTTTGTCAGGCACCAGGCAAGGGAGTGGGAGACAAGTCTCAGATCCACTCCAACTTGGTCTTTGAGTTAGGGATGTATTAAAGGGGAAGAACAAAGAAACTGGGATTAAACGTCCTGTTGGGACATTTCTGTAACATTTCTTAATCGTAGTTTTGGAAGTCAGAATGTCTTTGGTTTACAATTCTCAGGTCAGGTGGTCCATGGCTTGGGGGTCTGTTACTTCATCTTGCCCTGGAGAAACAAACTGAATTTGTATATTAATGATGATACTATAATGGCAATTTTAGTACATTAACGATCTTATTGACCACAGCAATCTTAGTCATCTGACTCTTGTTGATTAGTGTTTGGTTAGCACCGGATTGAAGTCAGGGGGGATGAGAAAGGGATCGAGGTCAAAGGAGACTAGGAGGGGAATAAAGTTTTGGATAGAGAGATTAATCATACACTCAGTAAGGGCACTCAGTTTTAGGGAGACTTGGTGTTGGGCTCTACTGGCTCAATATAGTCAGCCTTAGTTCCTTAAACCTGGTCACGTGTATTTTTATGCACATTTTCAAATACGATGTTCCAGCCAAAGCCTTGGTAATATAACCAGTGATTCAAATTGTATCCTGTCACAAGGAGAACAGATTCTTATTGAACTTATGCAAATAATTATACTGCTATCAATGTAAGAATACTCAGTGAGAGTTTCTAAATTCTGGAGGGATCAGGGAGTGAGAAAAAAAAAGTACAGCTGACCCTTGAACAACATGGGTTTGAATTGTGTCAATCCACTTATAATCTTAAATTACCTCCTGGGGTTTTAAATTTCAAAGACATGGGGAGATGTATATCTTCAAGAGACAGAGAAAGAATGTAAGTTTTCTTCTAGAAGTTTTAGTGTCCTTTGGATGGTTTTGACAGTCCCAATAAACTGTAGTAGCATTGCCCTGCAATTAGGGAAGGCCCCTGTAAAAATAATTCCTTTGGTTCAAGGTCAGATGGGGCCTCTTCAGGGTTGGAAGTGAAGAGGGGGTCTTTTGCACCACAGTGGTCACGGAAATGATAAACCCATTGGACCAGGTCAACTTTGTGCACCAGGAGATAGGTCTCATCTTAATGTTTTTCATTTGCTGTGAGCCTTAGCAGTGATCCTCACTGGAGGCCTCAGTAACCCTGACAGCTTTTCCCTTGGTGGCAGGGACTCCTAGCGAGGTGTGTTTTTTAGTTTTGCCCCATTCAAGGGAAAGCCGAGGGGACTTAGGATCTGTGGTATCTTGAAGACAATAAGCGTGTAGCCTGGATGGATCTTTAAGAAAATTATGGAAGTTAGGGTCCTCAGAGATACAAACCAGTTGATGCATTTTGGCAGCCATGAATAATAATCTGAAGCCCATTTCGGACAAACAAACAAAACCTACGATAGCCAATGAGTTCCTCTCTCTACTTCTTGTTGCATAAAATCTTTAAGAAAGGTTTGAATTTTGATTAAGGTACAGTTTCTGATCTCAGTTTCTACCTCTTGATTTCTCCTGTTACCTTAATCTTTTGTGTTGTTGCTGGCAAATTTTGGATGACATCACTGTGAGCCCTCTTTCACTTCTTTTTTTCCCCTAGGGTATCCCAAGAGACCTCTTAGGGATTGGCTTTTGCCAGCAACATCACGCCAGGGATTGAATCCGTAGTAAACCGAAGAGCAACAGTTGTGAGTGAAGTGGTGACACAGAGACCATAGGCCTCTGTTGTATTTTCACTCTGGTGTTCCCGTTGGTTTCCGGTTGCAAGGCTATTTGACTCCTGGGGTAGGACACGTAGTCCAGGCACAACCCACTGACTCAGTGGTTGCAGGCTGAGGTCTCCCACCCTCTTTGTCCTCCTTACTTTTTCTTGGTGCCTTTAGCCCAGAGCCTCTCCCTGGGCAGTGACAATAGCCTTGTGATCCAATCCACCCTCCTTAGCTCCCCTTAGTCTTGAGACGTGGAGGACCCTTATGCACATTTATAGTCAATTAAAGCCTTTATAATCAGTTGTCTAATTGTCTCTTGAAACCATATGTCCTTGATCACGCTGCTCTGGGGAGATCTTTGGATTATTATGGCGGCCGTTACCTTTTGGGTTGGATACTGCAGGCAACACACCACAGAGGCAATATGCAAAAGCACATAGCAGGGCTTTTCTGGTGGCGCAGTGGTTGAGGGTCCGCCTGCCGATGCAGGGGGCGCGGATTCGTGCCCCGGTCCGGGGGGATCCCACATGCCGCGGAGCGGCTGGGCCCGTGAGCCGTGGCCCCTGGGCCTGCGCGTCTGGAGCGTGTGCTCCGCGGCGGGAGAGGCCGTGGCAGTGAGAGGCCCGCGTGCCACCAAAAAAAAAAAAAAAAAGCACATAGCAGTGCAACAAGCCCAGCAAGCGGTGCTCTTTCCCAGATGGAGTCCCCACCTGAGTCAGGTGGTTAGTAAGAAGGTTGCAGGTAAAAGGGGCATTCCCCTTGATTAATCGCAAGGGCAATCATAGAATCCAGCCAACTTTACTAATTGTTGTGTGCTGATCTCAGCCCATCAGTAAACAGTGCTTGGGATAGACCGGCCCTTGTGGTTCATATGATTGCAAGATGCCCTTCAGCATGAAAAAATAAAGGTTTATTACTTACAGGAACCAGAAGTTACACAGCACATGTGGGGCCACACAGCAAGGTTCGAGCAGAGAGACAGGGTGAGGGCCTGGGGTCCTGCTTTAATTGGGGTCAAGGGTGGGGACCTAGAGTTTCTCAGACTCTCTGTTTATTGGAAAATTTGAAGCATAAGAGTGGGAATTTAAAGCACAGGAAGAGGAAACAACCAAAAACAAGTAGCCCAAAAGGTCAGTTACTGAAATCAACCGAGATCTCTAAAACAAAAGAGCCTCAGTTGGGGCAGGTGGCCAGGCTCTTTACCTAGTTCTGTGGCCAGCAATGTGTTTATTTGAGATAGCCCTCTTGGAAGTGGATGCCGGGGCAATCAAAGCTTAAGTCAGCCACCTCCATTACAAAAAGAAAAGCCAACAGTCAGGACTGACACCTGATTATCAATCAAAGAAGTAGAGATTAAGACCCAATCAGATATCCTTACATACCCACTAGATTGGCAAAATTTTGAAAGTCAGATGGCACCAAGAGACAATGAGGGTCTGAAGGGAGCTGGCAGGCATGTAAACTTTGGAAAACAGTTTTCCGTTATCCTCAGTAACACTGAAGATGCTGTGCTTTGACGTGAATGTATTTGTACGTGCCCTTCCACTACTAGGTTTACCCAAAAGAAGCACATCTGTATATCAGCGATATCTGCAGGGATACTCAGAGAAACGTTGTTCACAACAGAAAAACAACAACCGCGAAAACCTGGAGAAGATGCAAGTATCCATCCACAATAGAACATACTTACATTGTAATTTGCATTGTACAATATACATTGTAATGTGCAGACAATGAAGTACTATACAGCAGTGAAGGCAAATGAAACTGTCTTCTGCTTGTGTTCACATGGATGAATCTTAAAAGCAGAAGTTTCGGGAGGAATGGGAGGAAGCAACGCGCAGAGGAATGTATTCAGTATGACTCCATTTATATAAAGTTTGAAAACAGACAAAGCAAAAGAATATTTTGTTTAGGAAATTATATATAAAGAGTAAAACTATAGCGAAAAACCAGGGAATGGGTTGTCCGAGGTGAGGCAGCAGGGGCATGGAGGGAGGCGGGCATATTAATCGTTTTGTTTTCGTTTTGTTTTGGCCACGTAGCACAGCTTGCGGCTTGTGGGGTCTCAGTTCCCGACCAGGGAATTGAACCTGGGTCGCAGCTGTGAAAGCCCAGAATCCTAACCACTAGACCACCAGGGAACTCCCTTAATTGTGATTTTTATTTTCTGTTATCTTATGGTGTTTTGATATTTTGAAAATCTTGCTGGCCCAAGAGAGATGGCACTGCAGGGTAGCCAATTCTTAGAGATAGCAAAGGGTTTCTCCAGGAGTGTGCTTTTTACATGCAAACCAACAAATTCAGAGTCCATACCCACTACTACCCACTTTATCTAACTCTCACACACCAAACCAATACTTCCCTGCCCTAAATCATCCAGCTAACCATGCAACTAGAGACCACCCCTACAGCCATGGAAACCCCTGTAAAGGAACTTAAGCTCCCTACATCCTTGCTTCTGCCTCCTAATCACCCAGGTGTCTTTCTCATGTGATGCTGAGTGGCCTGGGGCAACCCCCTTCCCTTGGAAAGTGTAAGTAATCAATTCTTTTTTTTTTTTTTGCAGTACGCAGGCCTCTCACTGTTGTGGCCTCTCCTGCTGCAGAGCACAGGCTCTGGACGCACAGGCTCAGCGGCCATGGCTCACGGGCCCAGCTGCTCTGCGGCATGTGGGACCTTCCCGGACCGGGACACGAACCCATGTCCCCTGCATTGGCAGGTGGACTCTCAACCACTGCGCCACCAGGGAAGCCCAATCAATTCTTTTTTCGGTGACGTTAGCCTCTCTGAGTCGTCACTCAGTCACCTCCATAAATTAAAATCTGTGGGTACAATCATTGAGACCGGGGGATTTGATCGGGGAGCGGCATACAGAGATCTTCAAGGTAACAGTAAGGTCCTACTTGTTAAATGGACTGGTGGGTTCAAGGGCATTATCATTATTCTTCCAACTGCACATATATGCCTTTGTATTTGTGGTATATTCCACAATAAAAATGAAAAAATCCATAAGCATTTTTATTTATTATAAAAGTAACGCATCGTTGCACCAGCGTTAATTTCTTAGTTTTGATAAATGTACTATAGTGAGTAGGATGGCAACATTAGGGGAACCTAGGCAAAGGGTGTGTTGGAATTCTTTATACTGTCTTTGCAAGTCTTCTGTAAACCTGAACTTACTTCAAAACGAAAAAGTTTTTTAAAAGTACTACAGAGGGACTTTCGTGGTGGTCCAGTGGTTAAGACGCTGCACTTCAGGGAATTCCCCGGTGGCGCAGTGGTTAAGAATCTGCCTGTCAATGCAGGGGGCACAGGTTCGAGCCCTGGTCCGGGAAGATCCCATATGCTGCGGAGCAGCTAAGCCCGCGAGCCACAACTACTGAGCCTGCGCTCTAGAGCCCGCGTACCACAACTACTGAAGCCCGCCCGCCTAGAGCCCGTGCTCCACAACAAGAGAAGCCACAGCAATGAGAAGCCCGCGCACCGCAACAAAGAGTAGCCCCCGCTCGCCGCAACTAGAGAAAGCCCGCGCGCAGCAACAAAAACCCAACACAGCCTAAGATAAATAAATAAAAAAAAAAAAGACTCTGCACTTCCATTTCAGGGGACGCGGGTTCGATCCCTGGTCGTGGAATTAAGATCCCGCATGCGCGATGTGGAAAAAAAAAAAAAGTACTGAAGAAGCCAAACCATGCAGGGCCTTCCTTGGAGGCCACTCTGAAGTGTTTGGATTCTGTCCTCTGAGCAACAGGGCATCACTGGAGGGTTTTCAAAAGGTGGGGCAGAGTCCAATGGATGTGAAAAGACAAAACACAGCTTCTCATAAAAATTGAAGACAAAAAAACCCCAAAACAAACCACCGCACAGCTTTTTTTTCTTTATAAGCAGATATTCATTTTTAATTATTATTTATTTATTTCTGGCTGTGTTGGGTCTTTGTTTCTGTGCGAGGGCTTTCTCCAGTTGCGGCAAGTGGGGGCCACTCTTCATCGCGGTGCGCGGGCCTCTCACTATCGTGGCCTCTCTTGTTGCGGAGCACAGGCTCCAGACGCGCAGGCTCAGTAATTGTGGCTCACGGGCCTAGTTGCTCCGCGGCATGTGGGATCCTTCCAGACCAGGGCTCAAACCCGTGTCCCCTGCATCGGCAGGCAGATACTCAACCACTGCGCCACCAGGGAAGCCCCGCACAGCTTCTTAAGAATTTCCGAATTGTCATAATGTGGAGGCAGAGCTTCCCCGCCGCCAGATGGAGATGGCCTTGACTGACCCCAGGCCATGTGGTCCCTGTGACGGTGGACACATGGTGGGGGGAACGTCAGAGAGAACACAGCATCCATTGATGGAGTGGACAGCGGTGGGGAGGGAGTGTCCCACAGCCGTGTCATAGGAGGGTCCTGGGGGAGACAGGGAGGAAATGGGAAGGACAGAGGCTGCTGGGGCTGGTGGGGGATTGGGAGGGAGGCCTGTGGGCAGAGAGGGCTGGGGAGCCACCACCCTCAAGCTTCCTGTGTCCCTCAGCCAAGCCCTCAGCCTGCAGCTCCATCAGCAAGTCTCCTGCTTCAGCTCCCTCCCTCCCCTCCCTGACACTCATGCTGGTATCTCCGCCTCTTCACTCCCTCCCTCACTTCCTCATAGCTCCCAGAAGAGGCCCAGCTCTCTACCTGGGGTCTTGTCCCACTTTCCTGAATTTTTTTTTTGGCGGTATGCGGGCCTCTCACTGCTGTGGCCTTCCCCGTCGCGGAGCACAGGCTCCGGACACGCAGGCTCAGCGGCCATGGCTCACGAGCCCAGCCGCTCCACGACATGTGGGATCTTCCCGGACCGGGGCACGTACCCGCGTCCCCTGCATCGGCAGGCGGACTCTCAACCACTGCGCCACCAGGGAAGCCCTCCTGAATGTTTTTGAGTCTTCTCAGCTCATGAAATTCTTCCTCGTAAAATTAGATGAAACTTTCCTTTGATCCCAGTCCTCCCTCCAGCTATCATCCTCCACCCTCTCCTCAGCCAAACCTCCACAAAGCCCCATTTGTCTCCTTGGCCCAGACTCCCACTTCCTGCCCTCAGGCCACCCCTCCCCACCCAGCCCCTGGAACCTTCTATCCCACAGATAAGAGCCACAGCTTTCCTTTGGCCTACTCATCCCTAGTGCTGCTATCTCTCTCTCCATTACACCCCTCACCTCCTGAGGAATCATATACTTATTGGCTTATCATCTGTCTCTCTCACTAGATCATAAGGTGATGCTATGAGCTGAACTGTGTTCCCTCCAAATTCATACGTTGGAGTTCTGTCTCCCAGTACCTCACAATGTGGCCTTATTTGGCGATACAGTCTTTAGAGAGGTAATCACGTTAAAATAAAGTCATGAGAGGGGGCCCTAATCCAATATGATGGGTGTCCTTATAAAAAGGGGGAAATCTGGACACACATAAACACAGGGAGAAGGCTTTGGAACATGAAGATGGCCATTCATAAACCAGGGAGAGAGGCCTGGAATGGATTCTTCTCTCAGAGCCCTTGGGAGGAACCAACCTTGCTGACGCCTTGATTTTTCAGAGCTGTGAGAAAATAAATTTCTGTTTTTTTAGCTCTGCAGTCTGTAGTATTTTGTTATGGTGGCCCTAGCAAACAAATCAGCTGACAACAGCAAGAACTTTGTTTTGCTCACTTCACTGTTTCCGATGCCAAGAACAATGCCTGGCACACAGTAGGAACTCAATACAAGCGTCTGTTGTTTGAAGGAATGAAAGAACTCCTTTCCAAACTCAATGGACACTTCTTCCAGTCACCTGATAATTATTGTTTAAAATGTATTTATTAGAATTGGGGAAACATGTAAAATATACAAAGGGATTAAACAGTGAAAGGCATATCTGCCCAGAAATATCCTATGAAATAAGCATCACATGCTCATGTAGATGGGTGGCCTTTGAAAGACTTCCACAAATCATCGTGTACCAAACATGCTGCTGGGCACTTGATGGTCTTACTGTCTTCATCTTGTGAAGCCAGCCCCGAAGATGACCCCCAGTGACCCCTGCCTTTAAGTAGAGTCCCCTCCCACACTGAATAGGACTGACTACAATAGGATATTGTGGAAATAACAGTGTGTGAGAGGTGAGGTCATAAGATATTGTGGCTTCCACGTGCTCTCTTGGATCACTTGCTGGGGGAGGAGGCCAGTCGCCACGTTGTGAGGCTGCTCAAGCAGCCCCGTGGAGAGGCCCGCTGGGTGAGGAACGGAGGCCTCCTGACAGTAGGCAGCACCAAATCATCAGCCATGTAAGTGCGCCATCTTGGAAGCAGGTCTGTCAGCCCCAGTCGAGCCTTCAGATAACTGTAGCCTTGGCCGCCATCTTGACTGCAATCTCGTGAGAGACTGAGCCAGAACAGGGCAGCTAAACCTTCCCAAATTCCTGATCTGCAGCAACTGTGAGACACAATAAATGTTCACTGTTGCTTTAAGCTGCTGAATTGTCAGTCATTTGTTACCCAGCAGTCGATAACGAATACAGTCTTGACGACAGCTCCACATCAGCCCATTGAGAGCAGCGCCATTCTGTTTAATGCCTGACAAAGATCCCATGGGCATATTTTAGTCCCTGATTGAATGTGTCTCTGAGAGCCCTTAACACAGCTTGTCTTTCTCCCGTTGAAGCATCCCCTGGTTTCACCCAAAAGACTCTCTCCTCACTTCCTTGGGTCCCAGCTCCCTGGTTCTTACTCCCTTGTGGGTGTCTGTTCCACCCCTTAAATGCTGGGGCTTCCTGGGGTTCTGTTCTGGGCCCCCTTTCCTTCCCATTCAACATTCATGAACCATCTCAAATGACCCATCTGTCCAGCCTCTCCCCAGCCCCTCATTATGCCGTCAACTCTCCAACCCCCATCTCTGTCTCAGATCCCTCTAGAGCCCTACATCATATCCTCCCTCTGGACAGGGGCATCCCACAGGAACCCCAGGCTCAGGAGTTAAGAATTAAATGTATCTTTTTCCCCAGTCCTGCTCGTCCAGGTCCAAGTATGCCTCCAACTAAGAGATGGTCATGCCTCCCACCTATAACCTGATGCCATCCTGGACACCTCCTTCTCTCCCTACAATAGCAACCAATTCAGCCTTGTGTATTTTGCTTCTTGGAGAGCTAGTTTAGCATTTCTTTTCTCTTCCTCATCAACCCCCTCAGTCCAGGCCACCATCTCCTCCCACCTCAACAGCCATAGCAGCCTCCTCACTGGTCTTCCTGCTGCCATCTGCTCCATTCTCTAAATGACAGTCAGAAGGACCTTTAAAGTCCACATTTGACTTTGTCCCCTCCTCTGCTTAAATCTTTTGCTGACTTATACTTTCCATAATGAAGAAAAACAAAATTCTTAACATGTTGCATAAGTTCCTCCTTGAATTGACGCCCACCAACATTTCTCCATCTCACTCCTGCCTCAGGACATTTGCACTTGCTACTCCCTCTTCTTAGAACACATTCCACTCAGATACTTTATGACTCACTGCCTTGTTTCCTTTAAGTCTCCACTAATGGCCATTTTCTCCAGGAGGCCTTCCTGTCTGCCCCTCATGAAACAGGAAACCCCAGCCTCTTACCCTACTTTATATTCCTCCTCAGCACTTATCACCTCATGCATGTTATTTGCTTGTTTGCTTACCAGTTTGTGTTTTTCTCTCCTTCCCACTAGAATGTAAGTCCCACGAGGGCAAAGATTTTGTCCACTTTGTTCACTGTGTCCAAACCCAGTGCCTGAAAAAGGTCCAGCATATAGCAAGCACTCAATAGATAGAATCAGTGAGTGAAATTCTACTTCTTCCTCCCTCAGATTTTGGGCTTCAGCAACACTGAACTGCTTTGGGCTGCCCAAGCACAACGTGCTGTTTATCACCTCCAAGCCTTTACTCATGCTGATGCACCTTCCTGGAGGGCCTTTCCTCCGCTACATAGATATTTCATAGGATTCCTTGAAGAGTCTGCTTGGGTTATCACCTCCTCCAGGCAGCCTTCCCTGATTACTTCTCCTTTGCCTGGTTAAGTACCCTTTCCTGGGCTCCTGCAGTATCTTGAACATCTCAATGGTCAGACTTATCATTGTGCTTTTGAAGGACCCGTTTGTTGCTTGTTTGCTTATTGTGAGCATCTTGTTAGCAAACCTTCTTTCTGGTAAATCCTTAACATATAGTCTGGTAGAGTCAGTGCTGAGTGAATGCTTTTTTTTTTTTTTGCTGTATGCGGGCCTCTCACTGCTGTGGCCTCTCCCATTGCGGAGCACAGGCTCCGGACACGCAGGCTCAGCGGCCATGGCTCACGGGCCCAGCCGCTCAGGGGCATGTGGGATCCTCCCGGACCGGGGCACGAACCCGCGTCCCCTGCATCGGCAGGCGGACTCTCAACCACTGCGCCACCAGGGAAGCCCGTGAATGCTTTTATGACTGACTGAATGAATGAGTTGGCTTGGGTCTAGCCATAAAAATTACTCTGTGACTGTGAGCAAGTCCACAGCTCTCTGTGGACCTCAGTTTTTCTCAATCTGTGAAACCAGGTGTCTCACCAACCCGCTGTGTTTATGAAAATATACAATTTCCAGTCCCAGCCCTGGAGGTCCCAATTCCGGAGAAGGGACTTCTACGTGTAAGATACCCCATGGGTCATTCTGATGTGGCGACAGCTGGACACCGTGGCTTCTGAGACCCCCTTCTCACTCTGCAGACCTGAGGCTCTGCTTTGACAAGAAACCAGAAAGGGAAAGTGGCACTTGATAGCCCTTGTAGAATAGTCCTGGGGGATTCCCTGGGGGGTGGGGGGTAGAACACAGGCAGGAAGAAAGTGACCTTCCCCCCTCTCCTATCAGCCTTGCAGATTGAAAGAGGAGGAAAAAACAAGCACAGCTGCACAGGACAATTTAGCCCTTTCATTAGGAGCTAAGTTCTTGGCTGGCTGGTGGGAAGAGGCCGCAGGATGACCCTGGCCCCCTCCCTGTTGCCATTGCCATAGCACCATCTGCCCAGTTTTTTCGCACTGCCCAGGCCTTTACACCCCAGCGAGAGGCCTGGGGTGTCCTTGGGTGGCCCTAAAGCCTTGAAGTGGGGCCACAAGGGGAAGGGGCGTTCTCATGAGAAAAGAGGGGGAAAGAGCTAGAGATTTGGTGAAGGAGACACTTTAGGGCTGAGAATTCCAGGGATGAAGGTAAATCAGGCTAAGCTGTGGCTGTTGGGGGCATACATAACTTGCGAAGCCCCACATCCTATTTTTTTGCAGGTCTGCCACTCCAAGGTGATGCGGGAGAAATTCTACCAGCCCCTCGAGCCCCACTTACCTTCTCTGTGAAATGGGTGTCCCCATAGTGGCAGCTTGGGTAATATTGTAAATAGGCCTGTTGTGTGCCTCCCATTTCCAGCACTCTGGAATTTGGGGGTAGATTCCTGGGCTAGAGGTCAGGGTAGAGGGTTTGAATCTTGATCTGCCATGGACACTCTGTGTGTCCTTGGAGAAGACTATTGCCCTCTCTGGGTATTTTTGCAAGGTAGGTGGGAACAGAATCGAGGCTGTCTAAGGCAGTTTGTACCTCGATTACCTTACCTTGCCCACATACGAAGAGTATTTACTACCAACAGGATTTATCACTGTTGTTGTTGACCTTGATCACCTGGCTGAGGTAGTGTTTGTCAGGTTTCTCCATGTAAAGTTACTCTTTTTTTTCCTTTCCATCCTGTGCTCTTTGGAAGGAAGTCACTATGTGCAGCCCGTACTTTAGGAGTGACAAGTTATGCTCCATCTCCTTGAAGGTGATGTATCTACATAAATTATTTGGAATTCTTCCGCAAGGAGATTTATCTATTTTCTCCCACTTATTTATCCACTCATTTATTTATATCAGTATAATGCTTTATTTTCTTGCTCAAATTGTCCCAGCTTTGGTCATTAGAAGCTCTTTCAGTTGGTTCCTGTGTCCCTTTTTTTTTTTTTTTTTTTTTGCAGTACGCGGACCTCTCACTGTTGTGGCCTTTCCCGTTGCGGAGCACAGGCTCCGGACGCGCAGGCTCAGCGACCATGGCTCACGGGCCCAGCCGCTCCGCGGCATGTGGGATCTTCCCGGACCGGGGCATGAACCCGTGTCCCCTGCATCGGCAGGCGGACTCTTACCCACTGCGCCACCAGGGAAGCCCTCCTGTGTCCCTTTGACATGCTGCCATCACTGCGGGTTTTGTTTGTTTTTTAGCACTTCCTTACTTTCTGGCACTGCAAGATGATCCAGGCTTATCTTGTGTATTCCTATCCCAGTCTTAGAATAAGCCACTTTTCCAAGGAGCCCTGGTTCTTTTATTGGAGAATGGTATTAGAAACCAAGCTGTGGATGCTAGGTGGGCTCATTGCTACCTGGGTGTTGTTGTTTCTAAGCCCTCTCAGCTGATGGAGCAAAGAAATAAGTGTGTATAGGCTAACTTCTGTGTACACACATACCCATACATATTTTTATACGTATCTATCAATCTACCAATCTATCTACATCTGTATCTACGTTAAGCTAAGCATGATGAGTTCACATGGTCTCCAGCTCTGATCCATTACCACATGGATCAGTCCAGTCCCTTGCTTGTCTGTAACTTCTCACTCCCATAGTGAGAAACCCACACCATTCTTCTTCTGATGATCAAATTGTCTGAACTTTGGCTGATGGAAGTCCTTTTAAGCTGGCTCCTTTCACTTGGCTTCATCATTCTTTGAAGACTTTCTTGCTTCCCGACACAAGACATTTCAGGTTCACCTCACACCTTCCCTGCACAATCCTGGAATCAGCCATTTCTCTAAGAATGTGGGTCTCCTTTAGTGGGGAATGGTATGTAGGAGCCAAGATCTGAGCACTGGGTATGCTAATTGCTATGGCAGTGTTCCCTGGCCCTCTCAGTGGGCAGAGCTAGAGAATATGTGTGTGTGTGTAAAGCAGGAGCTCACACCGGTGTCTCCAAATAAAACTCATAGCCACAGACCCTTCCTCTGTTCCATATTTTAAACTTTCATTTCCCATAGTGAGAACCCAGGTTACCAAATCATCAATATATTTACTCATTTCTTCTATCAGACAACAGAGATAGTGGTTTCAGAATTATAACACCAATACCTTTGCCAAGTACTGCTAATTAAAGTTTCTTTGTAGTTCTCTTTGTTCTTAGAATATATCCCACTAAGAATCTAGGGATAAGAGTTCTGTGGCCAAACTTACTTAAATTAATTGTTTTATTTGTGTGGTTATATTATTAATTTTTTTTTTTTTTTTTTTAGCGGTACGCGGGCCTCTCCCGTTGCGGAGCACAGGCTCCGGATGTGCAGGACCAGCGGCCATGGCTCACGGGCCCAGCCACTCCACGGCATGTGGGATCTTTCCGGACTGGGGCACGAACCCGTGTCCCCTGCATCGGCAGGCGGACTCTCAACCACTGCGCCACCAGGGAAGCCCTTATATTATGAATTTGACATACAATTAAGCTCATTTTTTTCTCTTTGTTTTCAAGCTTAGGGTCTAGGTTTTCATCTTCTCATTTAATTTTTGAAAATGTAAAATGTTTACATGGTTAAAATATCAAAACTGTATAAAAATATATTCAGAGAAGTCTCACTCCCATCTCTTTATTCTCTACTGCATTACCACAAACTCCTTATGAGTAACTGTTTGGGGTTGGCCAAAAAGTTTGTTTGGCTTTTTCCAAAAAACCCAAATGAACTTTTTGGCCAACCCAATAATAAGTTTCTGATTTATCCTTCCTGGGTTTCTTTTGCATGATCAAATAAATAAATACATGCGGAAATATATAATTAAATTTTTTTTTCTTACATGAAATGTAGCATACTATACATAATCCTTTACACTTGCTTTTATTTTATCTTTTGGTTTAACAATGTATGTTTTAAATCACTCCCTACAGGTTCATAGAGATCTTCCTCCCAGCTTTTATGTCTGCATAACAATTCGTTGTATGGTACCAAAATTCATTTTGCTATTACAAATAATACCTCAGTGAATAATCTTTTATGTAAGTTTAAAAATATTTGTGTAATTATAGCTTTAGAATAAATCCTAGAGGTAAGAATCCTGGGTCAGAGGGTACAGCATGTCATTCTGCTGATGTTACCAAATTCCCACCAAGGATATATGAGGGTACTTATTTGCTCAAAGGCTCATCAACACGTGTTGTCAAGCTTTTGAACATTTGCCAGTTGGATGGATGAGAAATGGCATCTCAGTGCAGTCTGATTTGCATTTAAACTTCTCATATGTGTCAGTCCCATTCGTATATACATTTCCCCAGAAGTGCTGGGCCATTTCAAACAACCCCAGTAGACTGGATTTCAGGGTTGACCTAACCCCACGTTTGGCTGGTGGTCATGGCTCCCGTCACGCCCAGGGCCAGTGGGGTCTCCACAGAGGATCGCAACCCCTCACTCCCCCTCTCTGGTTCCTGAAGGCCACTGACCCTACCCTCAGCCCCCCACCAGGCAAGGGAGAAACTGCTTCCTCCACACAAAGAAGACTCTGAGTGAAGAGCATGTGACTAGGCCTCTGAGAAATGCTGAAGTCTTGACCTCCTCCACAAATCAGAGGGCCAGCTGGGGCTGAGGAATGACGACGCCAGGACCTCAGGGTGCAAAAGACTGGGGTGGGATTGCTTTCCGAGGAAGCTGGATCTGGAGACACAGGGCACCCAGTCTCCCCGGGATGATTGACACAGCCTCTCGCTTACCTCTCAGACTTAAGGCTCTTCCACTCCATCCTCCCCTACCTGGCTGCCTGTGTGACACGCCTAAAACTTAGAGATGACTATGGCACTCCTGTGTTATGAAATTGTTTTGGCTTTCTAGTTCGGATCTCACCTCTACTCACTTTCTGAATAGAATCTCCCTCCCTCCCTACATACCTTATATCCATCCATCCTCTCATCCATCCATCCATCCATCCATTTATCCCTTCATCCGTTCATCCGTTCATCCATCTGTATTAGTTAGATGCACAACAAATTACCTCCAGCTCAGCATTTGGAACAAGAACTTATTTTTTTACATAGTTTCTGTGGATCAGGAGTTTGGAAGCAGCTTAACTGCATAGTTCTAGCTCAGGGTCTCTCATGAGGTTGCAATCAAGTTGTCAGCTGGGGCTGCAGCCACCCAAAGGCTTGTTGGGCTGGAAGGTCCACTTCCAAGATGGCTTGCTTGCATGGCTGCTAAGTTGAGCAACATGGTTATTGACAGAAGTCCTCAGTCCCTTGACACATGGGCGTTTCTGTAGAGCCTCTTGAGTGTCCCAACAACACGGTGGCTGGCTTCCCCCACAGCAAATGATCCAAGAGACAGCAAGGTGGAAGCCACAATGTCTTTTATGACCTAGTCTCAGAAGTCACACACCGTCACTTACTCCACATTTGATTCTTTCAAGGTAAGTCTCTAGATCCAGCCCACACTGAAGGGGGCTCCACTTTGTGAAAGGAGGAGTGTTAAGAAATTCGTGGAGACTTCCCTGGTGGCTCAGTGGTTAAGAATCCGCCTGCCAATGCAGGGGAAACAGGCTTGAGCCCTGGTCCAGGAAGATCCCACATGCTGCAGAGCAACTAAGGCCATGCACAACTACTGTGCCTGCACCCTAGAGTCCGCGAGCCACAACTACTGAGCCCACGTGCCACAACTGCTGAAGCCCGCACGCCTAGAGCCCGTGCTCCGCGACAAGAGAAGCCACCACAATGAGAAGCCCACGCACAACAACGAAGAGTAGTCCCTGCTTGCCACAACTAGAGAAAGCCCGGGCACAGCAACGAAGACCCAATGCAGCCAAAAATAAATAAATAAATAAATAAAATTTTTTAAAAAAGAAAGAAGTTCGTGGGCATGTTTTAGAATCACCATGCTATCCATCCACCTAGCTAACAAACATTAATTGAGCACCAGTTGTGTGCCTGGCCTTGTGAGCAACTCATAGTCCAGAACCTTGAAAAAAGCATATTATCTGGATCAGGGGTACAAACTCAGAAGTCTGCAGGGTCCAGGAAGTAGCATGAACAAGTAAAGTGAACCAGATGAGGGCTCTGGTGAGCTGCCTACCAAGTGCCTCAGCGAAGGGAGAGGTTGCTGCCCAGCTTCAGAAGTTTATGTAAAGCCTCCTTATTTTTAGACACTGACAGCTGATTTGATTTGGTTTTTTTTAAACCTTCTGTTTGCCTGGTTTGGCTCATATGCCACCAGTTTGCAGCCACATTGAATTTTCTCAATGTTCTTCCCAAACATTCATTTATTCATCACAAACATTTGAATGCACGGGGCCACTTTCACACATTACAGATACTACCTGCCATCAGCCCCTGCACACCCTGTTTCTCCCCACAGTGAACTTCTATTCTTCCTTCACAACCCCAGTGCCAGTGTCCCTCCTCTGGGAAAACTCCTTGGACCCCACCTCTAGGGGGTGTTACTGGTTCCCTCCTCTAGGCTCCTAGCATATTTGTGTCCACAGCTCCATTTCAGCACTTTCCTGCTTCCTTTACCAGAAAGTGAGCTCCTGAGGGATGAATGAAAAGACAGGTGCTGCTGAGAAGAGCGGGGAAGATTGTCTGGGGCCACCAGGCAGGCCTTCCCAGAGGAGGTGGTCCTGGGAGGCCTTGGACCTCCCCTCAGCTGGGGGGCTCTTGGCTGCCTCCCCAGATTGTGAGGGGCGAGGTCTGCAGGCCCTGAGGAGCTCCAAGTGGCCAGGGACGGGGACATGGCTGGAACGAGAAAGCCAACTCCTGGATGAGTCATCCATGGAGTCAATCCTACAATAACAAGAAAGGGCTGGACTAGGAGAAAAAGAGACGGTGGGTGGGGGGCTAATGGATGGACTGAGGGAAGCAGGATGGCCCTCAGTGCCCCCTGCCTTGGGGTCTCCAGCCCCAAGTTCCCCTGGGGCCTTGGCTCCTAGTTTCCACTGCCCTTGAAGCCAGACACTTCTCCAGCCCTCCATAGCCCCCTTGCTGGTGGGTCTCCCTTCAGCCCCTGCCTTCCTTCTACTGTGTTCTCTACCCAGCAGCTAGAGGAATCTTGATTTTTAAAAAAGCGGATCACATTACTCCCTCCTTAATTCCCTCCATGGCTTTTCAGGGCTCTAAGGAGACAATTCGAACTCTCTGTGATCTGCAGAACCCTGCCCACCTCTCCCACTTCTCGTGTCCCTGTCCCTCTCACTCTGCCTCTTTTGTGCCTTCAACCTGCTCTCCTGCCATAGGACTTCTGCGTGTGCTGTTCCCTCTGACTGTAATGCTCTCCCCTGCCTTCTTTCACTAGTTAATGCTTCCTCTCTTGTCAGATCTCAGCTTAAGCCTTCATGGCACCTCTCCCAGATCCCTAGAATCTACTGGGTTCCTTGGATATGTACTTATTTTTTCCCTTTAACAACCATACCCCCATTTGTATGAAGTGTTCATTATTAAGATTTGATCCCTTACCACGCTGTGTGCTACACGAGGGCAGGGACCCTCTGTTATGTTCACCCTGCTACTCCAGCTCCCAGTACACACGCTGTCCCTGGAATAGAGTGGGCAATCAATCAGTGCATCTCAGGAACCACTATCCCATGCAGGACATGAAAAGTGCTTGTGGCTATTGCCTCACAACAGGCAAGGGAGGGAGCCAAAGCAGAGGCTACTGGTTCCATTGTACAGCCAAGAAAACTGAGGTTCAGAGAATTTAGGCAAACCCCCATGATCCCCCAGGGAGGTAGTGGGTAGCTAGGGACTTGAACTCAGGGCCCTTACATATATATCATGGGCTCCTCTTCCATGAAGCAGTTTTAAGAGCTGACCAAGTAAGAAAGATAGTAGTCCTGGCTGGGCAGTGTGACACTGCGTGAGTCACTCCTCTCTGGGTGGATCTCCCTGCTGTAAATTAGGACGGTTAAACAAGTTAAGTTTTAAGTTTCATGGGCCCTGAGAGGTTTTGTTCTCATGGATTTCCTTCTCTGTCCCTGCTACCAGATTGTGGGCATCCTAGGAGAAGTTGGGACAGTGTCTAAAGCACCTGTGTGTCCACAGGCGTCCTCCACTCCCAACCCAAGACCTGGTATCAGGGAGCTCACTTAAACATCATATTTTCCCCTGTAAGAAGAGAAGGTCACTGAGGAAGAAAACCATGTCTTTTCTGTCTTTTTTCTTCCTGCTATTTATGAAGTGGGCAATGATCATCAAAGCTTTTGTTGGCTTAACCTGCATTTCCATCTCCCTCCTTCTGGTTTCTTCGAGAAGTTCTCTCCACTCCATGCAGTCCTGGTAGAGCTACCACCATGTGTTCCCACCTGAGGGGTGGGCACAAAATCTATTCTGGCCAATCAGATTATCCTTGTTACCCTGACCATAGTGATTGGTTCAGGAACAGACATGTGACCCAAGCAAGGCCAATCAGGATCTTCCCTAGAATTCGTATATAGATGTAGGGGAAAAAACTTGTTGTCATTGTACTAGGACCTGAGTAAGCCTGGAGTTCCTGGAGGCCTTCTTCCTTGGCCACAGGGAAAAAACCACCAGAAGAATGATGACAGACCTCTGGCACCAGTTCTCACTTTTAAGACCCTAAATCCCTTTTTAATTTAAGCTAGGTTGAGTTGAACTTCTGTCATTTACAATCAAGAGTCCTTGATGGGTAAGGCCAATTTCATCCAGGGGAGGCCATGGGTTATGTTACTGTGCCCTTCAGCCTCCCTGATCTGAGTCGCTCTTGGCCCCCAGCCCTCACAATCATCTCTGTGCCACCCCCTACTGTCACCATCAGAGAAGAGGAGCAAACCACTCCTTTCCAGCCCAGACTTACGCAGCTCAGTGTTGTGTTAGTTGCAGCCTCTGAGAAACAGAAGCCAGAGACAGAGTTAGAAGTGCAAGAGATTCATTGGGGGTGATGCTTGTGAGGAGGATAAAGGGGAGAGGGAGCAGGGAGAGTCAAGAGCCTTCAAACCATGCCACAGGTTCGACATCTGAAAGGAAAGGGGGAGGAAAGGAGGATTGGGTAGAAAGAACTTCAGCCCGTGCTAGAGCACTGAGGAAGTCTCAGCCAGCCCGATGGGGGGCTCTGGCACAGAGGCTGTTTATAGAAGAGCCCCATATCAGGCAGAAGGGGCAACCCTTGTACACAGTGTGCTCAACCAGGGGCTGCCCAGGAAGCACGTGGCCTCAGCCACAAGCTGTATCCTGAGTCATCCACAGCTTTCTGTTGGAGGGACATGTGAGTGGCACACTGCATGGCTGATACAATATGTTGGAACCTACTCATTTTAATAAGGGTGTGTAGCGGGCAAGATTCAAACCCAAGCTTTCTGTCTGCAGAGCCTGTGTCTTTTCCAGTGTCAATCTTCCTTGTACATTAGGGACCACAGATGGTAAATAAGCCTTGTCTGTAATGCCAGCTCATATTGATTGGTAGCAGCTGCCTGGGCTCTGTGTTGAGGAGGATTCTGAGGCTGCTTTTAGGTTCAGCAGGAAGTTCCATGATTGATTAATGATGTCTACTGTGGGTAGGAGAGGCGTGAATGTACACACGTGTGCCAAGTATTTGCTATCCTGATAGCAGGAACAAATAAGTATTTATTGAATGAATAAATTCTGAACCCCATGACTTTTTCTTTTCTTTTTTTTTTTTTTTTTTTGCGGTACACGGGCCTCTCACTGTTATGGCCTCTCCCATTGCGGAGCACAGGCTCCGGACGCGCAGGCTCAGCGGCCATGGCTCACGGGCCCAGCTGCTCCGCGGCATGTGGGATCTTCCCGGACCGGGGCACGAACCCGTGTCCCCTGCATCGGCAGGCGGACTCTCAACCACTGTGCCACCAGGGAAGCACCGCCCCCCCCACCATGACATTTTAAAAAAATTAGGCAACTGTCTTCCCCCAAGTAAGACTGTCCCCTGATGAGATGTCCTGGCATCTGGCCCTGGGAATCTCAGAATCATAGTTAGAGCTGCCACTTGCCAGGGACCTATTATACGCCAGGCACTGTGTGAAGCCCTTTCAATGCATTATCTCATTGGATTCCCACTAAAATTTCATGAGGAGAGGATTATAACCTCCATTTTATGCTGAGGATACCGTGGCCTCAATCTGTGCAAGGCTACTCAGCACATCAATAGCAGAGCCCGTTTCCACATCCCTTCCCGGTTTTCTCCACTCTACCATACGTAAGACCGGCGATGGATTTTGTTATTTCTCCAAATTCAGTGTAGCAATTGGAGCAAGACTCAGTTATTCATTTACCAAAGAGAGAGGAAAAGAATACTTGAATAGTCCTTGGAAAATCCTTTGGAAATTTCCTGAGAGATGAACCAAATCCAATCCAGCAGTTAAGTCCATGTATTTAGAGGCTGATTTCAAAACCATTCGTCCCTACCACAAACACCACCATTTTATGTGTTGTATATTAATTCTGCTGTGTACCAGACACAGTGCAAAGCACCTTACACTCATTAATTTACTTAATCCCCACCATGATCCTAAGAGGAAGTAAATATTATTCTCTCTGGCTTACAAAGGATGAAGCTGAGGCTCAGGAAGGTGAACTTTTTTGAGGTCACACACAATACGAGGTCAAGGGTGTATGGATATGTATGTGTGTGTACAGTTTTGGTTGGATGTGGAATTGAGCCATCTAAGTAGAAAGTATTTTTGGAAGAACATGTGATAGTAATAAAGTTGCAAAGAATGTCAAGAGACCCAAGGAATGGACTTTATAATGAGAACTTGTGGTTTATATGCAATTTCAGATCCATTCCCGCCCTTCATATGCAGCCTAATTTACTTTTGGATGACCAGCTGTTCCTGATATGTTCAGGGTTAGTGGAACCTTGGGCACATGGCCCAATGAGCATCTCTCTTTAAGTCTTTGAACCTGTCAAGGAGAGACGCATAGCTTGGGATTCATTGTGGTAGCACAGGAAGATAGTTTGTACCATCATTTCTAGAAATGGATAGCCTTGTTCAATTTTGGACTCCACAGTTAACTCCTAACCACCTTTAGGCAAGCTACATAACCTCTCTGTGCCTCAGTTTTTTTCTTCATCTGCAAAATGAGGACAATAATAGAATCTTCATCATAACTCTGTATTACACACTTAGAGAAGTACCTGACACAAGGAAAGTTCTACTTTGGTATGTTTGTCTGTCTTGATGTAATTCCATTGGTCATCAAGGGTTTACAACTCATTCCTGCCAATGAGACTCCTGGAGCATCTCACTTATCTTGCGTTTTTCAGAGGATGGACCCGAGCCTTCTCACTGATTCTGTGAGCACCCGATACTCCACCAGCCCTTCATTTCTCTGCCTAACTAACTCACAGTCAGTCCTGCTGCCTGCAAACCCAGAACACTAGATGTCATGTCAATTCTGTCTCGCTGCAAAGCTGGAAATCTAGAACCTCCAAGTTACGATCCCCCCAACTCCCAGCAGAATTCTGAACCTGACATCAACAAGTCTGTTCTCTCGAAAACTCGGGTCTGGAGTAGTGATACCAAAACCATCCAGACCGGCTCTTGCAGGCTGGAGACGGTTTATTTGATTTCTGAATACATACCATCGAGGGATTCCCCCAGGCTGAATGGCATGGTGGAGCTAGTGGGGATTCTTAGTCCCGAATTAACATGAACGAATGGAGGTCCAGGGATGTGAAGGGACTTGTTAAAAGTTACATAGCAAGATGGAATGGCTCCTAGCTCGGGTTCTATCTGCTAAAAGACTGGTTAACCTATGTGGGTTGGGAGATGGGCTGTGAATGTTGCTTGGACTTTGAACTTAAACCCTTACTACTATACTCTGTTTTCAGTTCTTCACTTACTCCCAATTTTTTAAAGCTTAGTACCACCTCAGGGCCTTTGTACATGCTTTTTTTTTTTTTTTTTTTTTTTTGCCTGGAACTCTGATTCTCCCCCCCACCCCATCCCTCACTCTTCACCTAATTCCTTCCTCCTTTAGATCTAGGCTTCTCTCCTCCTTCCTAGACCACCAGCTCTAGACTGATACCCCTACTGTGCCCAATGCTAACATTTGTCTGTTCCCTTATTAGCAGTTCCCACACTCAGGTATTACTTTTTTCTGTTTCTTGCCAGTCTTCCCCACTAGGTTGTACATTACCTGAGGGCAGGGGCTCTGTCTTGCCCTGGCTCAGTGCTTGGTACAATGTTTGATAAAGTAATGGGTGAATCCGAGAGTCATCCAACCAGAAATAACTTTAGTTATCGTCTAGTTTCCCAGTCTCCCTCCAAAGCTGAGGCCTAGCAGGGAACAATGGCTTGGCCACAATCACACAGCCAGTCGCTATTTGAAAGAAACAAGACCAGAACGCACAAACAGCCGCCATCATCTCTAAGCCACGAGTTGGGTGGTCATGGTGGGGTGTAGGTGGGCTTCACAGGGGAAGGGCGTTGGGACATATGCTTGCTCCTCGCCACCAAATCTAAGAGGCAGGTACCATCATCACCATCACCATCATCATCAGCATCCCCATCTTACAGATGAGGAAACTGAGACTTATGAGAGTTCGTGACTTGCTGGAATGCCCCAACGGGCAAATGCATGAGGAAGAGATTCGACCCCTGTTCTGAATCCGAAGTCAGTACGCGCTTCACCCAGTGTCTGGACTGCGCTGGAGCCTCGCTCTGTAAAATGGGCGCTTCCCGGGGATGGGTGGGCTGCGAGACAAGGGAGGCGGGAGCGTGGGGAAGGAGAGAGGAGCAGCGCCGGCTCGAGTTCCCCTTGGCAGCCGCGCGGCCCTGGGCAGGGAGGGGGGCGTCTGGTTCTCATCACACGCCGCGGCGGGCGGGGTGGGGGAAAGGCGCCGGCTCCGAGGGGCGGCCATTGGCCGCCGCCGGGTCCCACGAGGGGAGCAGCCCCCGCCCCGCCCGCCCCGCCCCTGCGGCCGCCCTCGGTGATGGCCCGGCCGGCGCCGCCCGCGGCTCTGCCAGTCTCTTCCTGTCCACAGTCTCGGTCTCCGCGCGTCTCTCCCGCACCCCTTCTCTCTCTCTCTCTCACAGTCTTCCCAGCTCCCTTCGGAGATGAGGCAGGGGTCGGCGCCCAGGGCCAGCCCGCTCCGCCCGCTCCAGGGCTAGGTGGGGGACCGGGGGTTGCACCGGACAGACCGATGCGCGGACCGGACCCAGTGAGCCATCGCCCAGGAGAGGAGCAGCCGCCGCCGCCGCCGCCGCCACCGCTTGTACCCCGTCACCATGGTAACGCTTGCCAAGGCCTGGACCACCTTGCTGTGTCCCCTTTTGATGGGGCACAGCCCTCGAGGGGATGTCCAGGGCAGACCCCCTACCTTTGACACTGAGACAACCCTCAATTCCTGGCTAGGGGTCTGTGCTTAACTGCCTCCACCAGCAGGGGAAGGGTGTAGGGTGCAGGAATCCATCTCTGGCAACGATGTCCTCGCCATCTGTCCACTGCATGAAGTGGATGGAATAAGATTGGATGTCTGGTAAACTTTGATACGGCCCCATCCCATAGCACAGATCGGAGCTGGAAACCTACCTCTGGACCTTGGACAAACTTGGGGTGGTGATGCGTTTCAGACTTGGGGCTGAGGGTCAGATATGCCCACTGTTGCCACGTGCGTTTGGATGGGGTTGGGGGTTAAAGTCCCCTCTCAGCCCAGTCAGGGAGCACAGGGCAAGGAGGGTTAGGGTACAGGGTGGAGAGGAGGGAATTGCTCACCAAAACTTGGGGTGGTGTTGATCCTTTAGACTCAGGGCAACAGTGTCAGATCTGCACATTGGCCCGGCATGAGGTGCTCCCATGGGAATTGGGTGGGGAGGTAGGCCTAGGGGAGGGGGAGGACAGAGGGCAATACCCCACACCGTGTCTTCCTGGACTGGCACCTCAAGAAGGTTGCGGTGTTGTGTGTTTGTGTTTGTGTCAATATCTGGTAACAGAAAATGAAAGAAAAGCCTGTTAGCAGGGAATCTCAGTCCAGCTCCAGCCAGGCCGAGGAGCCCCAGGCCGGTTCAGAGAACTGTAGGGATTTGGAAAAGGGCTGTGGGGACAGGTCATGGCTTTAGCCCCTTGACTGTGATCGACCAGGTTGAATCTGTGTCGGTTGAATTTGTGCACACGCAGAATTCTCTACAGACATGTTCACACATACACACAGAGAGCATGCAAACATGCTCCCACTGACTCACACGGCTGAATACACGTGCCCTCTCACACACGAGCCGTGTCCACCTGCTCTCCCAGATTGCTGGAATATGAGCATACGCCTGCATACATACTACAGACATACTACAACACCAGGCTCCTAAATCCAGGTACTGCAGGGCAGGTGTACACACCCGTCACTCTTGGAGCTCTTTGGCAGTAATCGTCATAAGCTAATGGTTATTCACCTCTCACCACAGGCAAGGCGCTGAGCTGGGCAATTCACACCGGAGATCACGTAACTCACACCTGCTCTAACAGTAAACCTGCTGGTGTCTCCACCCCACAGATGGAGACCCAAGGCTCTGGGAACTTAACTGGCTGCCCAAGGTCACTCTACCAGGAAGTGGCAGTTAGGACAGCCTGAATTCTGAGCCTGACTCGGCTGTCACGGCCACCCCAGAGCCACCCGCACCGAGTGGTGTTTGCCAAACTTTGCCTAGCTTCAGACTTAACCCAATTATTAGTTTTCGAATCCAGAAATTCCTCGCTGAACCGAAGACCCCTCAGATCAAGGGTCAGGCACTGGGTGGCTCCTCTCAAAGGGTGAACAATTCTTTTCTGAATGGGAGTGAGACAAGTTTTCCTCCCACCTTTGTCTTTAAATATATTAAAGGTAGTCACCTGCCCATCTCTCTGGCATCACCTCTATACTCCAGCCACTCTGACTTTGGTTCAGAGCCTCTTGTGTTTCGTGCTTCCTCCTGCCACAGGGCCTTTGCACATCCTGTTCCTGCTAAGTGGAGCACCTTCCCCTAATGAATTCCTATTCATCCTGTGAATCTCCACCCAAATGTCACCTCCTCAGGAAAGCCTTTCCCGATTCCCCTGACTTTCACTCTAGCATGCTGTATATCTCTCCTTCATGGTACCCATCACAGTTGTAATGTTTGTGGGGCAATTTGATTAATGGCTATTTAGTGTTCTGGGGCAGCCCAAGGTCAGAGCATCTTATGACAGGGATGTAGGGTTTATCCCATCCCACATTTCTGAAGTTTCAGTATCGTCATAACAAATTTTGCATATCCACTTACTGGATAAGGTATTATTAAAAAATTATAAAATTTACTACTTATTATTTGCTTAATATTTTTCTTTAAATCAACTTACTTTATAAACTGAAAAATATATTTAAATAGGAAATTTTATATCATGACCATGAAAAATCAGTATTCATTGTCATAAATAGAAAGTAACTGTAAAAATACATACAATGAAGGCAAATATATGTTAGAAAATTCTGGCTCGATCAAGTTGGCCATGGATGATTCTAAGCCTGAGGACGATTTTCTTTTTCTTAAAAGGAGTAATAACTAAGTGTCTGAGAGGTGTTCAAGATATACTGGCACTGGGGCTTCCCTGGTGGCACAGTGGTTGAGAGTCCACCTGCCGATGCAGGGGACGCGGTTTCATGCCCCGGTCCGGGAAGATCCCACATGCCGCGGAGCGGCTGGGCCTGTGAGCCATGGGCGCTGAGCCTGCGCGTCCAGAGCCTGTGCTCTGCAATGGGAGAGGCCACAACAGTGAGAGGCCCGCGTACCGCAAAAAAAAAAAAAAAAAAAAAAAAAAAAAAAGATATACTGGCGCTGAACTTTCTCTTTGGTGTCATCAAGAGGACTGGGAGAGAATTGGAGTAACTTTCTTACTGTGATTTCACGTCAAGTTCGTGTCCTCCCCACATCGTCTTGTGGGCCACCTGTGATCCCATCGCATGCTTTGAGAAAAACTGATTGAGTCCAATTCATTTCATTCAACATTGCCAAAGTACTTACCTTGTGGTGGTCCCCCAAAGTACCTACTGTGTGCCAGGCCCTGTGTAAGGATCAGGGCCTGGAGATGAGTCAGCCCTGCTCCCTGCCTGGGGGGCTTGCAGTCGCTGGTGAAGGCAGACCATTCACTGAGAATTCTGTGCTGTATGATGGGTAGTGGGAGTCCGTCCCTTTGCCTAGAAGCACATGTATCATGAAAAAGAGATGCGGGTCCAGCAGGGCTCTGAAGGGTGGGAAAGAGCTCACCCAGTCTGGAGAGGGGTGAGTGGGAGTTCAGGCAGTGCTTCCCAAAGTAAGGAACCCACCATGGGTCCTAGGAGGGGAGACTTTTGCTGGCGCTTAGATGAACATTTTTTATATAGCTTTTCATCTTAATGGGTGTTAGGAAGTGATTTAAACAGCACAATCACATGATAATAAATACAAATAAATTTAAGTTGAAAATGAAGTGACAAAAAGACTAACATGAAGTAAATAATTAATATTAAGGAAACAGTAAATTAGGTTAGGTGAAGAGCAAGAAAAACTCATGAATGCGACGCATGGGTCTTTGGGAAGCCCCGAGCTGCAGTGTTGTGTGTATTAGACATAGGAAGGGTATGCTGGGTGTAGATTGATGGGCCACTGATGCCAGGATGAGTTGCTCAGGCAATGGGGAGCCACTCAAGATCGTCGAGCAGTAGAGGGTCACAGTTGGATCTGTGTGTTAGAGAGGCTACTGTCGTGGCCAAAGGGGAGCCTGGCCTGGTGGCAGGGAGCCTGGGGAAGAGGCAGAGGAACTGGGAGTTATGCGGGCAGGTTCATACTCCAGCTCTACCATTTACTTGGGCTCAGTTTCTTAATCTGTAAAATGGGAATAAATATACCCATCCCATAGAGCTGTTGGGAAGATGAAATAAAAGAATGTACAAAAGGTTCTTAGGATAAGGCATGCCACAGAAGCCTTGCTCAGTAAGAAGCTCTAGTAAAATTGTTATTATCCTTATGTGGTTTAGGTGGGGGATGGTGAACCCCAGGGCAGAGGCAAAAGGGATAAGAGGGAAAGGAACAAACACAAAACTAAGGCCCAAAGAGGTGAACTGACTTGCTCAAGGTCACACGGATGATACATAACAAAGCTGGACTTGAATGTGGGTCTTCTAACGCCCACTTGCTTCTCAGTTCACTGCGTCTGGGTTGTTTTTCCAGTTTCTGAAAGGTTTTATTAAGGAGCCAATTCTCACTCATACTTCCACCCACACAAAAAAGGATTTAAAGCAGGAGAAGCCTTAGTTGGATGTGAGCAATAACTTCCTGGCAGCCAGAGCAGCAGAACGCTGGGTTTAGACTCTCCAGCCTGGAGAAGTTCAAGAGGACGCCCCCGGTAGTTGAGCCTTGTGGTCACAGCTTGACACCCACTGGGCTGCATCTGGCTTACAGATGTGTTTGGTTTGGCCAACCTTTAAAATTTGGGGAGGTTTTACTAAAATTTCAATAGACCTGGCAATGCTGGGCAAAGGCAACTCTTGGCTGGAGCTAATGAGATGCGGTGTGTGCCCCAGGCCCCACCACTCCCTATTGTTTCCCTGACACTGAGGCCGACTGTCAGGGGCCACTTACCAAGGGGCTAGAGGGGTTATTTTCTCACACCTGGACCAATTCCATCTTCCATGTCAACTCTCAGGCCCCTGTAGGCATTTGTATTTGTGGCTGCTGGTTTAGACCCTCCCTGGACCTGAGTAGGGAGATGGATGAGACAGACCTTTGTAAACTTTCTCACCAACTGTGGTTTAACTGATCCCATTTGGGAACCATCCCAGTTCCAAACCTTTCTGAACCTGATTGTACCTTGAATTCTAGAAAGGCCCCACTTGGAAGGGCCCTTAGAGATAGACAAGCCCAATGGTCCCATTTTACAGATGGGGAAACTGAGGCTAAGATAACTCAGTGAGTCAAGGGTGGAATCTCACCTTTCCTAGGCGTTTCTGCCATGGAGGAGAGCAGGGGTTGAAGGTAGTAGCCCTAGGACACTGCCTACCTCAGCTTTTCTCAGTTCTCTCTCTTCCCAAGCTAGGAGGTGTCGATGCTAAATGATGCTAAAATCTTTGCCTGTTGGAGTAAATGGATAAATCTGGACCTTTAAGAAGAGTTCAGCCCACCTCTCAGAAGGCCCAACTAACAATATCTGGTGAGACCATTTAAAAAGGGAACCAGACTTAAAAACACACACACACACAATCACACTTTTATATCCCCACCCCCAATTATAAGAGCTCTACAGTCTGGTAACAGACGTTTGGAAAATCCAGCAACTGTGACTTATGAGGCCCCTGTCCCTCACAGCCCTCAGGGGTAACTGCAGTTAACACTTTATTTCATGGCCTCTCGGCTAACACACACTTTTACACAGTGGAGATCACACTGCATGGGAATATTTTTTCAATTCCAATGGTCAGAAGAGTAGTTACTGCTGGACTGGGGGCTTGGCCTGGGAGGGGGCTTCTTTCTGGGGTGGTGGAAGTCTTGTCTGTCCATCTGGGTAGTGGTTCCAACGGTACATACAGAGGTAAAAATGCATCAACCTATGCACTTCATACTTGTTTATTTTACTTGATAAGACTTAAGATTGCAATAATAATAGAGGCTCATTGCAAAGACATTGATCAGAAATTTACAAACACCTGTACTCCGACTCCTCCCCTGCCCAGACAGGACTGCTAGGAACAGACACTCTTCTGTGCCCTTTGGCACCATACAAGGTTCCTTGGGTCAGTCCAGAAGGTCTGTGAGCATCATATAGGTGCCAGCCCCCTTGGTGGGCTCCATCTCTGGCCCTGAGTCGCAGGGGAGGGGGCTGAAGGGCTTCAGACTGGCTCTGGCCTGTGACACCCACTTCTTTCTCAGCTTCACACCGTCTCCTGCCTCAGCTCCTGTCGAGGAACAGTTAAAGGCCCGGCTGGGCTGCATTCATGGGGGAGGAATGGAAACAGGTCGATTAAGTTTCACGGAAATCATTTTGAGGGGCCCACGTCTGGCCGATGGTGTTTGGGTTCCTGTGGTCCCAGGCTGGGCCGCGCATTTGATTTTGAGTGGAGAGGAGCCAGCTTTCCTCCCTGCAGCCGCCTGGGCCTCGTCACCGTGTGCTTCCCCCAATACTTGGACCGCTTATGAGCCCCTGGGGCTCAGGCCTGTAGCAGGTAATGCTCTGGCCAAGAGCTCGGAGTCCCGTTGACTTGGAACATTCTTCCTTTTTACTGGCTGCCCCTTATATGGTTACAGTGTGCGGCCAGCTGAGCCAGTGTGCGAAAGCCAAGGCGTTCCAGGCTGCAAGCCTTGGTCTGTGAGAGGTAAACATCATTATTGGGCCCCACTTGAAACAGTGCAGGATAGACAGCTGAGAAGGCCGCCTCCAAGGCTGGTGGCTGCTGGTGGCCCCAAGGCAGACACCCAGGGACAGAGGCAGAGGGTAGACTTGACCCGTCCAGACCTGCGTTGGATCCTGGCTCTGTCTTTCTCCCCTTCTCTGTGATCTTGGACCAGATAAAGAGTCTTAGTTTCTTTATCTGCAGAATGGAATGTTCCTACTTTGCCCCTAGGATGGTGGTGTGGCCAAGAAAGAGAATGTGAGTAGAGGGCCCCTAGAAACTGTCATTATTAAGGGGGTGACCCTCGTGTCTGGGCTTACCAATGACGGTGCCAGGACCCTCTTTCCTTCAGAATGGGGGCTGTAGACATTCATCCATTCCTTCATTCATATATTCATTCTATAGATAGCGATGGAGGGCCTACCTTGTGTTCAGCTCTGTGTGGGTGCTGGGGACACAGCAGTGACACCAACATTTGTCTAAATGCCCTGGGCTAGCGTCTCCGATTTTACAGCCTCCTGGCATTAGAATCTTTCTGGGATGGAGACAGGCTCTCTTCCTCTCCCTCCAAGTCTTTATTTTACCTCATTTATAAAAAGTGATTTTTCTGTTCTAAATAAGCTCCCTTTATGCTGGATTCTTGTTTATTCTCATCTTCCTTTACCTCCTTCAGCGATAGACAGACCCAGAACTTGCAGCCAGTCTGGGGCAACCAGAATGGCTTTCATCAGGCTTTTTTAAGAGTCGAAAATCACAGCCCTTGGATCCTAGTACCACACCTGGTTGGGACCCTCTGGCCTTGTCCCACTTGCCTATTTTACAGATGGAAAAGGTGTGGTTCAGAGAGGGACACTTGATTTATCCCTCCACATTACTGAGCACCTCTATTGTGCCAGGCACTGAAAACCCTAGAAGAACAGGAGTCACTGCCGGCTGTGTTAATTTCCGTTGCTGCTGAAATTAATGACCACAAATTTAGTAGCTTACAGCAGCGGAAATGTGTCCTCTTGCAGCTCAATAGATCAGCTGTCCAACGTGGGCCTCGCTGGGCTCAAATCAAGGTGCTGTTGGGCTGCATTCTTTTCTGGAGACTCTCAGTGAGAACCTGTTTGCCTTTCCCAGCTTCCAGGAGTCGCCCACATTCCTTGGCTTTGCCTCTGTTTTCAAAGCCAGCAGCATTGCCTCTCTCTGATGCTTCTTCCACAGTCACCTTTCCTTCTGACTCTCGCCCCTTCTGCATTCTCTTCTACTTTTGAGGACACTTGTGATTGGATTGGACTCACTTGGATAATCTAGAATAATCTCCCTACTTTAAGGCTAGCTGACTAGCAACTTTTATTCCATCTGCAACCTTAATTCCTCTTTGCCATGTAAGGTTCCAGAGATTAGGTTGTGGGCATTGGGGGTGGGGGGGGCATTATTCTGTTTACCACTCCTGTCCTCAGGGAGCCCGGGGTCCACCGAGGGAGACAAAAATCAGCGTGGGATTTGCCATGGGAGCCCAGAAATGAGGACACCTGACCCAGCTAGGGTGGGAGTGGGAGATCAGAGAAAGTCTCCTAGAAGAGACGAGGGGTGACCTGGATCTTGCAGAACAAGGAGTTAGCCTGGTGGGAAAGGAAGTAGAAGGCATCCTTGGAGGAAGGAAAAGCATGTGAAAAGTCCTGGAGGCAAGGGAGGGAACGTGTGTGTCATAGTGGCAGAAGCCTAGGGAGAGCAGTGAGGCTGGAGGTGTGGCCAGGTGCTTTCTGAAGGCAGTGGCGAACCTTTGAGCAGGAGACTGACAAGGCCAGATTTGCATTTGAGAAAGATCACCCTGGGTCCTGGTGGAGAAATGCTGGAGAGGAGGGAGACTAGAGAAGGGAAAACAGTGAGGAGGTGATTCAGTGGAAGAGGTGATGGGGGCCTGGATCTGGGCGGGGCAGGCGAACAGAGCAGAGAGAGTGGGTTGGTGAGCTGATGGAGGCGAGAAGACTGTATAGGATGTGGCTGAGGGTTGTCTGTGGGCAGGGGAGGCAGGAGGAAGGGGCGGGATGATGAGCAGATTTCTGGTTTAGGAGTCTGACTGGATGGGGAGGCAATCACTAAGGTAGGGATGTGGGGGGAAGGGTAAGCTTAGGAGGGTATTGAGTTAGATTTATGTATTGATGGTCTGTGCCCCATAAACATCTAGAGGAGGCATCCTGGATAGATGAAGATGGAGCTCGCATCAATCATATCAACTTGTATCAGTTAGTTACTGCTGTGTAATAAACCACCCCAACTGAGTGGTATAAAACAGCAATCACTCATTATCACTCATGTGTCTGCATGTGGACTGGGGCTTGTCTCATCTAGGCTGGGCTTTGCTGGTGGCTCAGCTTCAAACTGCAGGTGTGCAGGTCTGCAGGTCAGCCAGGTGGTGACATTTGGGGATGCTGACCTCTCCTTTCCCTCTGGCCCTGACCTGGATGCCTTCCCCTGTTCCTCTACTCCACCTTGGATCAGCAGATGACATTTGAGTAAAGATCTGCAGGAGGTGAGGGAGTGAGGATGTCTTAAGGAGGCGTATTCTAGGCAGAGGGAACAGCCAGTGCAAAGACCCTGAGATGGGATTGTGCCTGGTATGTTTGAAGAACAGGAAAGAAGGCCAATGTGGCTGAAGGGGGTGTGTGAGTGGGAGGGTGTAGCAGAGGAGTTCAGAGTTAGCAGGAGCCTTAGTTATCTGAGGTCAGGAAGGTCAGAGGAAGTGGCCCCTACCCTTATTATTATTGCTACTATCACTTTTCATCCTCCCTTCCTGTCCCCCACAGGACCCCCCATCCTTGGATGCAGCCATCCAGCATGCCCTGGCGGGCCTCTATCCCCCTTTTGAGGCCACAGCACCCACCATCCTGGGTCAGGTGTTCCGTCTCCTGGATTCTGACTTCCGGGGCGACGGACTGAACTTCCTCCTGGATTTCCTGATCCCTGCCAAGCGCCTGTGTGAACAAGTGCGCGAAGCAGCCTGTGTAAGTCAGAGGGATGTGGGACCAGGGGACAAGCTCTCCCAGAAGGCCAGGGGCTGGAGGTGAGCAGAGAAGGAGGTGGGCTGGTGAGTGTGTTGTTGAAGGGCATGAACTGGGGACGTGGGATGGCTTTCAGGTATCATTGCTTTCTCCAAAAAACACTTCAGCCCCACAAATGGACAGGAAGGTCACTTGGCCCTTTACCCTCTGACATCTAGGAGTCAATCACGTTTGCACTTTGACTAACAGGGAGGGAGGCCAGCCTTGTGGGTTCTCTGGCCCCCCAGGAACTGGCATTGTGGGCATCATCTGGCTGTCTTGGCTGAAGTGGTGCAGCTTCAGTGGAAATAGTAGAGAATGTCCCAGACCTTCCCTGGAGCCCTCGTGGCATCAGGACTCTCACTTTCTTCCCTGGAGACTCCTTCAACCCAGATCTCAGGGAGGCCTCTCCTGAGGCAAAGGGGAAAGAAAAGTGTTTCAGGCAGGACTCACTCGCTGCAAATGACAGATCCTTACTCAGACCAGGACAGGGTGATTCGGACCAAGGCCCAAAGATGTTCTGCTGATCAAACTCCTCCAGGACTCTTTCTGTCTCTTGTCTCTGCTTCTACTGCTTGCCAGAATCATTCTTACAGGCTAGGTGTTTCTCAAGGCTGGAGCCCAGGGCAGCACTAGGATCAAAATCCTACTCTGGAGAGGAAAATGAACTCCTTCCCATCAGCTGCAGATAGAAAAAAATCACAAGGAAGGATCCTGATTGGCCAGGCTTGGCTCCTGTGTCCCTGCTTGGACCAATCACTGTGGCAAGAGGAATGGGGTACCAGGATTGGCCAGGCTTGGATCCTGTGTCCATGCTTGGACCAATTATTGCAGCCAGAGGAATGGGATACCAGGATTGGCCAGGCTTGAGTCATATGCCTATCTCTAAGCTCAGAGGGTGGAGACTGTTTTAAGAAAGGGTGGGGAGAGGCCTTTGGAGACCAAAGCCTCAGATGCCCACTGCTAGAACTTACCCACACCCTTCACAGAGTTGCTGACTCTGCCCTACGCTTCTGTTATTCAGTGCCCACCCCTACTGCCCCAGCGTCAAGAATCGCTAACAGCATCTTAGGTCCTACTAGCCTTTCCTGAGTTGCTCACGCCTGTCGGGGACCTGGCACATCAGGAGGACAGATAAGCAGAGGGACCGTGTGCGTCATTTTAGTAATAGAAAGAAATTGGATGTAGCAGCTAAAAGTTCAGGCTTAGGAGCCAGAATTAGAGATGGTTGGAACTGGAAGGAAATAGATCATTCATTTAAGCTACTTAGTACAGTGCCTGACACACAGAAATAGCTCCATACACATCTGCTGTTCTTTTAGGAGAAGGAAGAGTCTCACTGAAACATTGCAGCCAATTTCCACATATCCATGTTGACATCATTTAAGCCATATCCTCCCCATCCTTATTTCTTCTCCCTGACAAGCTGTACAAATGCCTGCTTCCTTTATTTGGCCATTAAAACTGCATTTGCACTCTTTCCCCATTTCTTCTAGGGACAAGGGTCACAACATTTAGATTTCTTTATTTCCAATTATCTTTAACTTTAATCGTAATTATAGGTGAATTCGTGTCGTCTCAGAGCAGGGGGTAGTAGCGTGGGATTCATGTATGCCCTCAGGAGTCAGATGCCCCAAGTTCAAATCCAGGCTCCATCACTATGAAGTTGGGGGATCTATGTCACCTCTCTGAGCTTCAGTTTTCTTATGTAGGAAGTGGGAATGTTAATAACACAGGATGTATGTACCTCACCGAGATGATACACACAGCTTAGCCCAGAGCCTGGCATGAAGTAATTGCTCAGTAGCTGCTGGCTGTTTCTTTCCCACTGTCTCCTTTCTCCCTCTGAAATAAGAATGTACCAGCCTCAAAGTCTGCCTTTATAACCACCAGCACCCAGACAGACAGCCACCATCAATGAGGTCTGGAGGGACTAAGGACAGATACAGCCGACTCCAAATGTGAAAGTCTAGGCACAAGTCCTGCTTTCGCTACTTTTCAGCTGTGTGACCATGAGGCAATTCTTTAGCCTCGGTTTCCTCATCTGTAAAGCTGAGGAACTTTCCTGAACTGCCTGCACCACTGAGTTACTGAGAGTCAAATAAGATGATCGTAACAGTCATTTCTATGGTGCTTTGCTATTTGCAAAATACCTCTGGACTCTTTCGTCTGGTTCACTGAGAAGGTGATGGAAAGGATGTTGTAAACAGCAGAAGGCTATGTGGAAAGGCTGGAGTAACACAGACTCGTGGGGTTTATGCATATGAAGCTTCTTGGAGACAGCCGAATCTGCAGTGAAACTGAAATGAACTGGTTTATCAACATGGTAGGTACAAGTATGGTCAGATCACATTATTTCCCCAATTAATAATTCCAGGAAACACCTGCTTAATTAACAGGAAGTTTAGTGTCACCCTCTGGAGGTCTCCTATATACACATCCAAATTATATGAGATTATCCAGGGCTTATTCAATCTGTAGGAATCAGATCAGACTCTTTTCCAAAAGTCAGGTAGAGAAAGACCTGTTGTCAGTCTGGTGGAGCTGTTGTTTCTGTTGTTGCCACATGGTGTCACTGTTGAACACTGGGTCTGCACAGCCCTGGCAGCCCCTGGAGAGGCCCCAGGAGGACTTGCTGTGTCTACCTATGTAGAGAATTGCTGGCACCTTCTGTTTAAAATTTTTTTTTATTGTTTAGCCTCACCTGCCGTGTTGTTAACTGCTAATGGGAAATAAATAAATAATAAACAAACAGATAAATTTCAGACCCAGAAGAGCAGAATGAATTTCCAGGGCCATCCAGCAAGTTCGTGGCAGGGTCAGATTTCCTAACTTCTCACTTAGTAGTGTTTCTACTTCACTCTGTAATCTCTATACTTTACAAATTAGAGAATGGAATAAAGGCAGTAAGTAACGTTTTTTAAAGATTGAAAATCCTACAGTTTTTCAAAAGGTAAATATTGTCAAAGGGAGAGGGAAATAATATTTATTGAATGTCTACTTATTATATGTTATGCATTGTGTTGGTTTTTTAAAAAAAAACATAAATGTATTTATAATCTAACTTAATCCTCACACCAACCCAGTAATACCACTATGTGTCATTATTCCTATTTGCAAATAGGGAAATTGAGACTCAAAGAAGTTAAGTCATTTGCACAAATTAGTGATTCAGACCTTGGAAGCCACGTCTCCCTGGCCCTAAAGGGGTGGGTTTAACTTGAGCTGGCTTGAGAGAAGTTTTGATAGATGGAGAGGAAAAGGGAGCCAGCAGGACGATCCTCGTGGGAAAGGTGCTTGCTAACTGGCGCCTGGCACTCAGAGCTTTTCTCCTTTGGCCCAGTAGGCTAGCAAGTATTTTCAAGGTCAGGGCCAGGACTAAGGTGAGCAAGAGGCGTGGGAGGCACAACATTGAAGGAGGCGCTGCCTCTTGGGGCTGTGTGACTTGCAGGATGCTGAGAATGGAGCCTCCTTGGATGCTGTGTCCTAGGCACCTTTCTTGCCTCACCTGAGCCCCTGACCCGTCCAGGGTTCCTTCTGAGAGAGGGAAGGAAGAAAACCCGTGGGCAGGGTTTTCAGGGCCAGATTCTCTGATGCCAGCCCCTTCTCTTTGCAGACCCCCTACTCACACCACCTCTTCCTGCATGAAGGCTGGCCGCTGTGCCTGCGGGATGAGGTTGTGGTCCACCTGGCATCCCTCAATCCCCTCTTATTGCGCCAAGGTGACTTCTACCTCCAAGTTGAGCCCCGGGAGGAGCAGTCCGTCTGCATCATGATCAAGTGCCTCTCTGTGGACCTCCACACAGTGGACACGAAGCCTGTTCCTGAGTCATCTTACCCTATACTTTTCACCCAAGCCTGGCTGGAGGCCATCAACAGTGACTTTGAGGGCAGTCCCCTACACAACTGCCTGGTAGCTTCAGAAGACGGGATTGCCCCTGTGCCCTGGACCAAAATAACCAGCCCAGAGTTTGTGGATGACAGACCCCAAGCAGTAAATGTCCTCTCCCCAGCCTGGAGATCCCTTCAGTTAGAGGCACTGGATTTGAACAGCCCCCAAGAGCTGCACCAGGCCAGGTCTCCAGGCAGCCAGGTGCTACTTGCCCAGAGTTTGGCCAAGGGCAAGGGCGGGACACATGGGGACAAGTATCCAGGACTCATCAAAGTGGAGCAAGCTGGGCCTGGGGAGGTGGGCTTCAGGGTGGACGAAGTGGCCAGCCAGGACTTGGAGGGGGATTATGTGGCTCTCCTGGACTTTTCCCAAGAGAACCGAGGAGGGTCTCCCAGTAAGGAGGTGGAGACATCCAGTGGGTTTCCTTTTGGCGCACAGAAGGAGCTATCTGGAACTAAGGAAATCCCTTTCTCTCAAAGGATACTGCCTCTCTCAGGGGCCAATGGGGGGCCTTCTTTGGAAAAATGGACTTGTGAGAAGCCAGCAAGTTCGGGGGAGAAGCCCTGTGTTTGTGACTTGAGGAGAAAGGTTAATCATAAAGTTCCCACCCAAGACTCAGAACACCAGCCCCAAGAGCCCTACCTCAGCGTCCTTGTAAACCCACTGCATTGTGCCTCTGGCCTCGGGTCAGGTGTCTCAGAAGAGCCAGCTCCCTCCAAGACACAGGGACCTCTGGGAGACTCAGAGAATATAGTCCAGTTCAATCCGGGACCAAAACAAGCATCCTCTGCCCAGCTGCGCCCAGCTTCCCCTCCTGCTTCTCCAGCCCCTGCAACCAAGATGGAAGAGAGGACCCAACAGGAAAATGGGAGACTTCCCAAGCCTGTGACCAGGCCCTGTCAAAACACGTCCCCCACTCCTGGGCTCAAATTCTCTTTCTTAAAGTGGCAGAGGCAAGGCCCTGTGACTCAGGAGAAAGCCTCGTTCCAGCATGACGGGCCCTGGAAAGTCTTGTGTTCACTCTACTCTCCCAAACCCAGCCGAGACAAGTGCTCGGGGAAAGGTAAGCTGCCCACTCACTCAGCTGGACAGGGGAACCCTTCTCTGCATGTGATCAGGTGACAAGGTGCACAGGCTGTCAGGGGCAGAGACCCACCTGGGCTGGCTCAGTCTCAGGGATTTAGAGCATGGGGTGGCATGTCAAAAGGCTTGAGGTCTCATGGGCCTGGAATTGCGCAAGGTTCTGTGATTGTGTTGAGATGGCCTGAGTCTACACTCCAGCTTGGCCACGCACTGGCTGGGTGACCTTGATCAAGGACGTAACCTCTCTAAGTCCAGGTCTCCCTGTCTATACAATGGGGATCTGTCTGCCTCCTCAAGTTGTTTTGAGGGTCAAAGACACACCAGAAGTAAGGCGCTTAGCACAATGCCTGCCCCATAGAAGGAGATCAATATTGTAAGCTGTTACTATTAGAAAGTGAAAAAGAAAACATTTTCCCTGGGAAAATCCATCTTCTGCTTAATACTCTTTGTTGTTTTTTTCCAGCCGGAACAGCTCAGACCAAAACATCTGGCCCAGACGCTGACTCAGACCCACTGACCGAGGAAAAGGCTGGCTTCCCAGACGCTTCTGAAGGCCCTCCAGAAAAAGGCCCCACTCTGAATGAGGAGCCCCCAGGGCCTGAGCCCAGGTTTGGGGCTCTGAGCATGGAGATCTTCCATTCCAGGATAGCATGCCTGCCAGGTCCTCAGGGATTGTAGGGGCAAGTGGAGGTGGAGGGGAGAGAGCTGTGGGGATGGGGAATGGGGCTGGGGTCCCCGAGTACCCTCAGATGCGGGTGGGTATAGGGGAGGCAGGGAAAGTCCTAGAGGCCTGTGTGCTGGATCAAGCCTCCCTGGGACTCAGATTCCATATGTTTCCAATGAAGGAGGTTAAAGCAATTTCTAGCAATCCACCCATCCATCCATCCTTCCATCTTACTTTCAGCGAGGCCATCAAGGTGGATGTCTTAGGTCAGGTTCCCTAGAAGCAGAGCCTAAGACAGGGATCCGTGAAAAAGTGATTTATTTTACTGAGGGTTGCTCTCAGGGGAAGGGGAGTAAGGGAAGCAGGGCAGGGCAAGGGAGGAGCTAAGCCTGCATGTGGCCTGATTCCCCGGGGGAAGGGGGGTGGGGGATGGGGGGCGGTTCCTGCAGCATGAATTCCACCACAGAGATGGTTCCGTCTGAATGTTCAGGGGCTGACTTTTGTACCCCTGGATCTGTCAGTCATCAACTGCAGCCTGATCCTGGGATGGGGATGCAGGTGAGCCCATGATCCAGTTCAACTGAGGGCAATTCTTCAGACAAGGGGGCATCTCTAAGCCAATTTACAGCCAATAATTACAGTCTCTGGGGGATGGGTGCTCTGGCCTGATGAAGGGGTCTGGTTGGGCATTAACATCATCCGATACTGACAGCATTATCACTCCTGTTTAATATTTATTCATCTTGGCAATTAATATTTATTGAGCACCACTGTGTGCCACGCCCTGGGCTTAGCACTGAGGATTCAGCAGGGAACCAAGCCTGCCCTCAGGAAGCCTATATTCTAGTGATGGAGAAAATTCAACAGGTTGTTACAATACAGTGTAAAGAAATTGACTGCGGGGCAGTACAGGGGGCCGTGGGAGGACAGATGAGGCCCCTGGCCCAGGCTTGGGGTGAAGGAAGTAATGTGAAGCTCAGTCCTGTAGTATGAGTAGGTATTATCCGTGTAAAGTGGTGGGAATGGTGTTCCCAGCTGAGGGAACAGCATGTGCAAAGTTCTGGCAGCAAGAGAAACCACTGTGCTTTCTGGGAACTGACTGTTCTGCAATTCTCTTTTACTTCATAGACTGCTAAGTCTCTGCAGGACACGTCTGTGGGGACATTGCTCTGTCATTTCGAAGCTCCTGGGGAGCATTGTCTGTCATCTTCTTGGTCATCATTGTTGAAGCTCATGCTGTTTATTCCCATATTAATGTACACAGAATCTCACAATCCTTTTAGGGCTGTCATGTTACAGGAGCTCAGGTTTTATACATCAAAGTCCCTGTTCTTAGAGGCTAGAGACCTTCATTCTAGTGCCAGCTCTACCCCTAGCTCCCTGTGTGACCTTGGAAGAGTCACTTGCCCTCTCTGAGCCTCATGCTCCTCCTTGTGTAAGAGGAGAAGGAGAGGAAGCAGATTGGACTTGACTCGCTGTCACTCTTTCCACAATTACTCTCTTGTAAATTGTTTGGCTTGCAACATATACTGATGGGTCCCAAGTGCCCAAACAGTGCCTGGCACATAGTCGCTGCTCAAAAATACTGGAGTGAATGAACATTCTCACATGGACGTTCTTTCCATTCCCTTCCTCTACCTCCTCTTCATCAGCGATCTTGTCCTCATTACCCCAGCTACTCCTCCCATGGCCGTCCCCCATAACTCACTGCTCCCTCCCTCATTACAATGTCTCTCTTCCCAGATCACACATTACCTCAATTTTAATAGCCCCCAGAACTCTCAACCCATTGATCCAACCACCTTTTCACTGTCCCTCCCCATGTCCATCGTGTCCCCACTTCATCCTTCCCAGCCTGCATTCCATGGCTCATCAATGTGATCACTTCCTTTTAAACACTCCCATCTCCCTTGCCTTTCTCTTCTGCCTTCGTACTTTCCTGGAGAAATCCCAACCTCAGTTAAATCCAACTCTCTGTCTGCTTTCCCCCCTTGCACCTTTACAGCTGAACGAAGCCAGAAAGTCCGCATAACCACACCGACTGGTTGCCCATTTGATTCCTGATCACTGGCCTCCAGTGGGTACCACTGGTGCCCATGGATCCTGTTACTCTTCCAGAGTCTTGAAAGGTGCCCCCGCTGTTCTTCCTGAATGACGATTTCACACCTGCTCCCTCCTCTGACCTTCACCACCATCTCCCTCAGCCTTACTCTCAGTTGATGACCTTCCTTCTTGTTTCACTGAGCAAGTAGAAGCAACCAAAAGGAACGTCCACAAACTCCTGCCACCCCATTTAGCTACCTACCTGCATCGGTACCCACCCCCTCAGCATTCTATTCCAGATACAGGGAACAATCCCTCCACTGGTGCACCGTACCTCCCCACCTACTCAAAGACATCCCTCTGGCAAGATTCTCCTCTCTTCTCTACATAATCACCTTCCTCCTCTCCATTGGACCATTTCCATAAGCATAAGAGCATGCCCAGCTTGGAATGACCCATTCTAGGCCCCTATTCTCATCTTTCTTTTACATCAAAACCCCACATAGGAGTTGTCTGTGCTCCATATCTCAGTACCTCCTCTCCTCTTATTCTCTCTTCAACTCACTCTAATCAGAGTATTTCCTCCACCTTGACATTGGAGCAGGTCTTTTCAAGGTCACCAATGACTTCCATGTTTCTAGATCCAATCGTCAATTCTCAGTCCTCATCATCCCTGACCCATCAGCAGCATTTGACACAGATGACTGCTCCCTCCTTACTGAAAGTCCTTCTCAACTTGTCTTTCTCTTTCCTCTCACCTGGGTTTCTTCCTATTTCACCGGCCACACCTTCTCAGCCTCCTTTGCTGCCTCCTCCTCATGTCTCAACCTGGAAACCTTGGAGGCTCCCCAAAGCTCAGTCCTTGGACCCCTTCTCCTCTCCCCCTAGACTCACTTCCTTGGCAATCTCATCCCATCTCGCTGGTGAATACTTGTTTTAAGTGTTGTCTCTACACTGATAACCCCCACATTTATTTTTCCGGCCTGGACTCTGCCCGTGAACTCCATACTCATCCATCCATCCGTGTACTTGATGTTTCTACTTAGATGTCTAACAGGCATCTCTAACTTAACATGACCAAAGATGGACTCCTGATTTCACACCCCCCTGCACCCTTCCCAGCCTTCTAATCTTTCCTAGAACACTAGATCCTGGAGGATTTTCTCTTACACCCTACATCCAATTTGTTAGCAAGTCCTGTCAACTCTTCCATCAAATTATCTACAGAATTTGATGACTTCACACCACCCAGGGCCAAACCAGCATAGTTGCTTGCCTATTACAGTAGTATCCTCACCGGTCTCTTTGCTTCCATTGGAGTTTCCTTGTACTGGAAACAGTCCCCAAAGTCTGTGCTCCAAGATCAAGATCTGCTCCAGGCCAGTCCGTGTGAAGCAGGCATCCCAGGCTCCCTGTTAGGATCTTTCCCTCACCTCCTTGCCTCCTTTCTTCTCCTCAGATCCCTTCAGCTCCAAACTTTCCACAAAGATCTGTTCTCAGGAAAGAGACTAATCAACACTAAGGTGTGAATGACTGCTCCCATTCTGAGGGTGGGAGTTACATATTCCTTTCCAATTGTGGTCATAGCAAATTACCAGAAACTCAGTGGCTTTAAAAAACATAAATGTAATATCTTACAGTTCTATAGCTTAGAAAGCCCAGATCTCGCTGGGCTGAGATCAAGGTGTCAGTGGACTGTGTTCTTTTCTGGATACTCTAGGGGAGAATCCATACCTTGTCTTTTCCAGCTTTTAGAAGCTGCCTACCTTCCTTGGCTTGTGGTCCCTTCCTTCACCTTCACATCCAGCAACAGCACATCCTTCTGACCCTTCATCTATCTTGATATCTTTCTCGGACTGGCTGAAGCCAGGAAAGGGCCTCTACTTTTAAGGATCATGTGATTCGATTGGGCCCACTTAGATAATCTAGGCCTAGATTATCTCCCCCATCTCAAGGTCCTACCTTAGTGACATCTGCGAAGTCCCTTTGCCAGGTAAGCTAGCACATCCACAGGCTCTGGGGATTCCAGAATGGACACCTCTGGAGCCATGAGTCTGCCAACCACAGGCACAGAGCCTCTGGAGAGGGCTTTTCACAAAAAGCCCCTGATGCAGAAGAGAGGGAACAGGGTCCCAGGGGTTGAGACCTCACCCTGAGCTTTCAGTTGCTCTGTACATATCTTTAAAATCTTTGTCTTTAAAATTTCTATACATAATTATAATTCTTACAATTAAGAATTATATTTACACTTTCATATAAAAAGGTATATTTCAATATTTTAAAATTGCTTGCCAGTTAAATTACTAGCATTCCCCCCACCCCAAGACTTGGAGTGAGTGCTTTAGAAGGTACAAGTTTTTCAGTGCCTTTGGGTAACACCACCCACCACCTCCCAACCTGCTGTCTCCATTTCTTCCTGAGATCATAACCCAATGTGAACAGCGCAGCTTCCAGCCAGGCTCTGAGATGCTAACGATGGTATTCCTGGCACCAGCTGTCAGACAGGGTAGCATCTGGAGCAAGGGGGCCTTCCAGGTGTAAGCAGATCAGGTGGACAGCTGTCCGTCACTGCACTGCACTCAGACGGCATCTGCGTGCTCAGCCGGCCCTGGCTGTGTGCAGAGCCCTGTGCCAGGCAGAGCTTGGCGGGGGGACCAGACACTTGAACTGGTCACTGTGTCCCAGTATGGAATGTCCTGAGTGCTTGAACCCTTTGCTGCTCAAAGTGTGGTCTGGGGATCAGATACATCAGCGTCACGTGGAGCTAGAGAGAGATGAAGAATCTCAGGCTTGCTGGACCACAGTGTACATTGTAGCAAGATCCCTAGCACACCAAAGTTTGAGAGGCCCCACTCTGACCATTTATTCATTGGTCAATTCCTGACATTATTTGCTCCTGTCCTGTGCTGAGCACTGGGATATAAAGAGTTTAAGCCAGTGAACACCCTTAAGGAGGCCTCAGTCTTGCAGGATCTAAAAGACGCCTAGGTTTGCTGGGGGAACCTGGGGTGGGAGAAAGGTCTCTCTAGAGGGCAGGGAGGATGTCTTCCTGGAGGAGGTGGCATCTCAGCTGGACTTTGAAAGCTGAGGAGAGTTTCGCCAGATGGAGAGGGGACAGGGAAGGGAACCTCTGGCAGAAGGAACAGTGTGAACACAGGTGGGGAGGTGGGAAAGGGTCGGGCTAATTTACGCAGTGACAGATGACCCATTCCAGCTGAGCCATTGGTGACATAGCGTATTAGTCTGCTAGAGCCGCCCTAACAAAGTGTCATAGGCTGGGGGGCTTAAATAACAGGAATTTATTTTCTCACAGTTCTGGAGGCTAGAGGTCCAAGATCAAGGTGTTGGCAGGGCTGGTTTCTTCTGAGCCTCTCTCCTTGGCTTGTAGATGGCCATCTTCTCCCTGTGTCCTCACATGGTCTTCCCAATGTGTGTCTGTGTCCAAATTTCCTCTTCTTATAAGGACACCAGTCATATTAGATTAGGGCCCACCCTAATGGCCTCATTTTAACGTAATCACCTCTTTAAAGACCTTATCTCCAAATGCAGTCACATTTTGAGGTATTAGGGGGTTAAGATTTCGACATGTGAATTTGCGGGGAGAGGACACAATTCAGGTCATAACCCAAAGTATATGAAATGAGGCTGGAAGAGTGTGCAGATCCTGGGGAGACTTAAGTGCCAGGTTGAGAAATTTGTGCTTTCTGCATGAGGCCATGGGGAGCCATGGAAGGTTCTAGAGCAGGGGGGTAGCACCACTGGAGCTGTGATTGAGCTCCAATACAGCAGACAAAAGCTCATCTCTCGGTGTGGTCCAGGGTCAAGGGCTGAATCAGGCATGACCCCCACCTTAACTGGCAAGTTGGGTACTGTGGCAGACGGGGAAGCTGCTTCCTCTCTCCAGGCCTCAGTCTCCTCGTCAATAAAATGGGCCCAGGGACATAATGTAGCATTTCCTGACCTGAGGAACCCAATGGCTTTGAGAGGATTTCAGAGGGATATGTACAAACATCTCTAACTTCGCAAGTTATGTAATTTTTTTCATGGTTTAATTATTTCACTTTTTAAAAACTTTCTTTTATGAATAATTTCAAACATAGAGAAAAGTAGAGACTATAGGATAATGAAAACCCACATACCCATCACTCAGATTTAATAAATCTTAACATTTTGGCATGTTTCATCGTTTTTTTTTCCTGAAGTATTTTAAAGTAAATTACAGATCTTCATAGTTTACCTGTAAGTATTTTAATGTGCATCTCTTAACTACAAGGACATTTTCCCTAATAACCACAGTGTCATTAAGCGCACCTAAAAAAATTAAAAATAATTCCTAATACCACTCAATACCCAGCTCATATTCAAATTTCTCATATTGTCCCCAACAAAATGTTTTCCTTTTGGAATTTAGTATAAATGAATATTAGGAAAAATCAAACCCATGATATCAAGAGGATATAAAAAAATATATATATACATATATATGCACATATATGTACAAATATATATATTTGTATATACAAATGTATATATTTTTGCATAAAATGTATATACAAATGTAGATTTTTAAATTTTTTAATTTAAAAATTTTCAAACATATGTGAAAGAAAGAATGCTCTAGATGGTTGCACCCCTGTGTTAAGGCAGCACTTGTGAAGGTGGTTAAGTTTGTCCAAGGCTTCATGAGCTACATAGGGTCTCACACACTTATACACTGTGGAGGGTTGTACCTGCATGCGGTAGATCCTACTCATCGCAGGGTGGCCTTGAATGAGGTGACTCTGGGGGGCAGGGCTCCGAGCCCAGGGTGCAGGACAGGCTCAGTTTCCAGAGGCCTGGGACTCTTTCCCCCTGTACTTCCCCTTCCCCGCAGTGTAGACAGGCTGTGCTGACCCCCTGGAACTCAGACTCTTGACCCCTGTGGGGAACACAGAGCACCCTGTCCTGATTCCTGGAACAGGAAATAGTCGGTGGAGAACTCATGGCTGGAAGTCAGCAAGAATAAATAGTGAGCTGGCAGCCACGGGCCGCACACTCACCACACGGAGGGCTGAGATGAGGGCAGAAATGATGATTGTTATAACGACTGCTTTTTATTAGGCCCTTGCCCTGTGTCAAGCGCTTCTCAGGAACTGTTTCATTTAGTCTTCAAAATACCTTCATAAGTTCAGTATTGTATTCTCCCCACTTAACAGATGACTAAACTGAGACTCAGAGACACACTGACTTGCCTAAGGACACACAGCAAGTCAGTGTGTCCCTTAAATATGGGCTTAAGCTGGGACTTAAACCCATGTCTGTGTGACCCCAAAGCTCATTCCGTGAGCTTCGTTTCCCAGGTTGCCCAGTACAGAGGGTGACCAGAGGAGGGTGAGGCTGCCTCTGCATGGAGGAGTGTTTCAGGGATGACTTTTCTGAGGAAGTGGCTTTTGAGCTGGTCTTGAGGGATGAATAAGAGTTCAGAGTTCACAGGGGGAGGAGAGAAAGGGTATTCCAGGCAGAGGGACCAGTACAGGCAAAGGCTTGGAGGCCACAGAGCAGGTTCCCGTAGAGGGGGCTCCACCAAAATTCTCAGTGTTTGTGCTTTCTCCTGTAGGAGGTCGAGACAGGGCAGGGCGACCCCTGCTTCTGGTGTCAACCACCAAGGGGCCCTGGGAGGCACCATGGTGCACGGCCTCAGAGGTCACCAAGCTGTTCTCCTACCTGTGCACCATCCCCAGGTAAGGGGCTGGGCTAGCCTGACCACCCCATCCCCCCTTGACCTCTCAGTCTAGAGCCCAGCACCAGGTAGCAGATGGAGAGATCCTTCCATCCAGTCATCTGTTTCCAGAGCTGGTCCTGAGCCAGATGCTGGGGGGAAAGCAGGACAGACTTGGTCCCTGCCATCAGGGCATTCGCAGGCTGGCGGGGGAGGTGGATGGTGTGCAAGAAACAGACATGGACAAGCAGCTCTCAGGGGTGTTAATGTGGTGAAGAAAACAGGGATGTTGTAGATCAGTGGTTCTCAAACTCAACAGGCATCAGAATCATCCAGAGGTCTGTAAAAACAGATGGCTGGGCCCTACCCCCAGAGTTTCTGATTCACTAAGTCTGGATAAGGACTGAGAACATGTATTTCTAACAAGTTTCCTGGTGATGCTGATGCTGCTGGGCTGAGGACACATTTTGAGAGCCACTGTTGTAGAGTGAGAAGGGGGTGGGGGGCAGCTAATTTCAATTGAGAAATCAGGGAAGGCTTCTCTGAGGAGTTGATAATTGAGCTGGCATATGAATTATAAATATTTTTTGAACAAATGAAGGAAAAGGTGAATGGATGAATGAATGAATAAGTGAGAGAGTAAAAGAATGAATGAGTGATGAGTGACCAGGCTGATTTCTAACACCTCCCCTTCCCTCCACCACCCCATTCAGACTTCATGTTGGACTGGCTGGGGAAGAGGCACCATCTTTCCTCTGAGTCCCAGCCCCCAGCCAGAGCGGTCTCAGAGGTGGTATTTGCTTGGGACTGTGGCTATAGATCCCAACCTAGAGGTTCTGCTGCTGGGGTAGGGGGTGGAGGGACTGATGGAACCCTTTGGAACCTTCTCCACCCCACAGGAGCCATCACCACCACCTGCTGGACACTGAGATTTTTCTTCTTGTCCAAAGTGGAGTGGCTTTTCTGGCCTGAGGAGGAGATGGAAACCCCCATTCTGTGCTAAGTGTCATGGTAGACAGAATGCTGGAATCCCACCAACTTGCTGTGTTACCTGTAGGCGGTAACCTCCCCTCTCTGAGGCTTCCCTGAAAAAGGGGGATGACCAAGTGGGCTCTGAAAACCAAGCATGGTCACAAGAGGTGGGGGTGAGGTGCAGTGTGAACTATGCATGGGGTTCTCGTATGCTGGGCTGGCTTCTCCACTCCATTGCTGGGCACCTGCCCTGGGCCAGACTTCATGCTGGACCATGCTAGGGACCCAGATACTCCTATATTGGGCCTTGACCTCTAGGGGCAACCAGGCTGGTAGTGGAGGCAGGTGGAGAAATAAACCTGTCTCCCAGCATGGGCATAGCGAGAGGCAGGTGAGGTGTGAGGCACGAAGTCGGAGCCCTGGCCTCACCTCCGAGAGCCTCCTCTCACTGTCTGCTATAGCACCGCCGTGTACCTCAGTTCCCCCCCCTAGGATAGGGATGACAGCAGACATTGACATGCCTGTTACACTGCGCAGTCCCTGAGTACTTTACAGTAATGAATCCATCAGTCCTCAACACAGCCCCCTGAAGCCCGCACGATTATTATCCTCCCGGACAGGTGAAACAGCGTGCCGGGGTGAATGCCATAGCTCCACCTCCCCACTGGCCACCTCTGGTTTCATCTGTGAACTGGGTGGTTGTAAGGCTTGAAGGCGGTTGGGGGTTATTTTCCCAACTTGGCTGAATGGTCAGGGCACTTGGAAGCATAGACTCCCTGGCTCCACCCCCAGCCTGCTGGACAGATTTCTTGGGGGGTGGAGCGGGGGTGGGGGTGAGGAATTGGTATTTTAACAAGTCCTGCAATTGGGCCACTTTGGAAAATCCTAAGGTAATCACTGAAAAGTGCACTATGAACCCATGAAGGTGTTTTGGCTGCAAGTAACAAATTCCAATTCAAAATGTCTTACCTGCTAAGGAAATGTATCAGTCTATGTCTCTGCCTTCTATCTCTTTGTAAGAACTTTTTTACGGAGAGGATATCTTTCCCAAAAGCCCCCAGCAAACATCCCCTCACATCTCATTGGCCAGAAAATGTCACATGTTCCCTATCTAAACCAATCATTGGCCAGGGGAATTGGGTCTACTGTGGGCCTCAACCAATCAGAAACCAGCCCCTGGCGGAGGGGAGACGTGATTATATGGAAGGAATTGGATTCTTGAACAAAGTGAACCTTCTGCCCACACAAAAGGGGTGGGTGAAGGTTAGGTGACTCCTACTGCAACTGGGATAGTAACTTATAGTTCATGATTATTAGGGTGTAAGAGAGAGCTGTGTGAGGTACTGTGGGAGTGCCGAAGAGGGAATAACGGACGCTGCCTGGAGAAGAATCATGGAGGGCTTCCTGGAAGTGGTGTGTGTCAGGGGCACAGGGAGGCACGGGAACTTTGTCCCATGGGATGAAGAGTTCACCAGTAAACCCAGACTTCTAGCAGCCAGTTTCCCTCACCTTCCACTAGGTCCTTCCCCCTCGAGGGCCCTAGTTCATCCAGCAAGACTGTCAATTCTGTTTACCACCCACAGGCCTGAAGATAAAACCAAGGGGCTGGCGGTCGTGATTGATGCCAGGAAACAGCCCCCACATCCTGGTCTGGTCAGTGCCTTGCAGGCCACCCAGGTGAGTGGGAGGTGGACAGCCTCAGCCTCGCAAGTCTTGCGAGCACTGGGGGCCTTAGGATATTCACAGATCCTGAGAGGCTCAGAGCTGGGACCAGGAACCCAGGTAGGGAGTCTTAGCTGCCCATAACAGAAACCCCAGCCCAGCCACGCTTAAAGACAAAGGTCATTCATTGGTTTATCTGACTCGACTGTCCGGGAGTTAAACCCAATTTCAAGTATGGCTTGATTCAGGGACTCAAATATTGCCACCAAGATCGGGTTTCTATCTCCCTATTTCTGGCCCCATTCTCCCGGGAGAGTGCCATTCTCAGCCAGGTCCCCCTCTTGGTGGCAGTGTGGTTCCCTGCAGCTCTAACTTCATATGGGCTTTCATTTAAGTCCGGTAGGAAAGAGTGATTCTTTTCCCAGAAGTCTCAGCAAAAGTTTCTTCGTGTCTCCTTAGCCCAGATTCGCTCAGCTGTCCATCCATCAGCCAATCTCTGTGTCAGGGGAATGCGACATACTGATTGGCTTAGGCTTAGCTCATGAACTGAGAATGGGGGAGGGAGGAGATTGCTAACTCACCAGTATGGGCAGCAGCATAAATGGAAGTTTGGCATATGCTCACCTCATGACCTCCACGCCCAAGTCCTTCTCCCTTTACAGATGGGGAAACTGAGACCCAGAGTGGGTGGGGCACCTGGGAAGTTTGCAGTCCAGCTTGGACCTGCTGTTCTCTTGACTTCCAGTGACTCCCAATAAGTCATTTGACTCACCCTCCAAAAACGGATCCAAGCCCTCCATACTGCATAAGGGTCTCAGCCATGGGGAACCCTCACCCCATCCCTGTGGCCCATTTGCCTACGTCTTAGCCGGGAGGCTCAGTGAAAGCCTAGGCAGATCAGCTCTGAAATGATTCTCTCCAACAGACTCTGGTCCCAACCTCCATCCGTGCTGTGCTCTTCCTGGGGGAGCAGGAGGCCGCTCTCCAGCTGGCGGCATCTGACATCCAGGTGAGGGGGAGGCAGCATCGGCTGCGGCGGAGGGGAGGTGGGCTGGAGCTGAGCTGGGGTGAAGAATGGCAGAATTCACAAGCTAGGAGAGGCCCTGAAATAATCAAGGGTAGGTCCATTAGATACGAGTCCAGGATGCTACAACTCTACTGCCCAGCCCCCATGGCAAGCATTGCCAAATCAGCCCCAGAATTATTTCTCCCTGGCAACCCTAGCAGCTCCCGGTGGGCACGACCACGTGACTGAGAGCTGCGCGCAGCATGAAACCCACTTGAAAGCTTCATCTTGTCAACCCCTCCTCCCTTCTACTCAGATGGGGAAACTGAGGTCCAAGGCCACACAGCAAGCTAGAGGGGCTGTTTCCACACCTCACCTGGCCCTTCCTGTATCTCTCTCCCTAGTTTCTCTCAGCATCTCCAACTTAGATGCTAAGTTGATTCGGGACTTCACGGGAAAGAGCACTGCGGCTCCCTTTAATCAGTGCCATGTACCACAGTCACAAGCGTGGGCACCCTGCCCTCTGCCCTGTTTCAGGAAATGATTTTATTTTATCATTATATTTTTTTTTTGCGGTACGCGGGCCTCTCACTGTTGCGGCCTCTCCCGTTGCGGAGCACAGGCTCTGGATGCACAGGCTCAGCGGCCATGGCTCATGGGCCCAGCCGCTCCGCGGCATGTGGGATCCTCCCAGACCAGGGCACGAACCCGTGTCCCCTGCATCGGCAGGCGGACTCTCAACCACTGCGCCACGAGGGAAGCCCCAGGAAATGATTCTAAAGGTCTCCTTCTACCTCCTGGTTAACAAAGAGGCACATTGTAAACTAGAGATGTACTTTTCAAGCTTTTAGGTGCCTATGAATTTCTTGGGGATTGTCCAAGTGCAGGTTCTGATTAAGTAGGTCTGGATGGGAGCTGGGATTCTGCATTCTAACGTGTTCCTAAGTCATGCTGGTGCTGCTGGTCCGTGGACCACACTTTAAATACCAGGCATGAAAAATGGGCTCCAAAAGGCCACAGAATTCTCCCCATGCCAAGCTTAGGTGTCTGGAGCCATTCATAGCATAAGCCTCAAGCATCACTGCCTGGGAGATGCAGTCACCTAGTCCCTGCTCCATGTCTTAGGATTTGGTGGCCTTTCTCAACAGCCCCAAGAAGATAGTACCTTGATGGGTCTCCAGAGAACAGTACAATGATTACAAAGATGTTACAGGACATGGGCCCGCTTCAGTCTGTTTGTTTGATTGCCCGGACACCTGTGCTGGGAAGGAGCCCAGCTCAGAAGGAAGGAGTTCCGTGATTGATTAATGTCTGCTTCGGGCACAGGCTAGGACAGTGGCAGTACGAATGCTGTTTATTTGCCATTTCTTACCCAGGATGTGGTTCTCAATTTTGATTTGTCAGAGTTTCCAGAGAAGATCCCTTGCCCAGAAAGCAGCTCTTAAAGCCAGGGCCAGCCTTACCCATGGGAAGTGGAGTGGTGCTGGGGCGTGGGTCTGGGCAGGACCTTCTCAAGCATCTGTCTCTACACTGAGTCCCCTGGTCCTTCTGACTTGCTTCTTTGTCTGCAGGTAGAGGTGCTGACCTCACTGAAGGCCCTCAGCCGCCACGTGGACCCCAGCCAGCTGCCCATGGCCCTGGAAGGCCCCTTCCCCTACTGCCACGGTGAATGGGTGCAGTTCTTCCAGGTATCTACCATCACAGCCTTCACCCCACACCCTCAACCCTTCTGTTTCTCCCTTCACCGTCCTGCCCCATGGGTCCACTGAACTTATCAGGTTCAAAGACAGTCATTGAACAAGTGTTTATAATGAGGGTGCAGAGTGGAAGGGCCAGAAGCTCTGGGGCCAGGAGGCCTGGGTTTCAATCCCAGCTCTGCTGTGTGACCTTGGGTAAGTTACACACCTTCTCGGAGCCCTCTTCCTCAATGACGAAATGGGGCTGATGTGAGGCTTGAGTTCATGTGTGAAGAGCTTAGAAGAGTGTCTGGCACATGCTAAGAGTGATGTGAGTGTTCACTGCAAATACATTTACAGACATCTGCTTTGTGGACACACAGAACTCGGGGAGCTTGGGGTCTGGCGAGGGAGGCAGATGTGCTCCCTCCTGTAAGAGGGAGGAAGTAAGGAAACTTCCAGGGCTGGGCTCCTTTCCTGTGTGACCTCAATCCTTCCTCACCGCAACCCTGCGAGGGGGCACCTCATGCCCCATTTAACACATGAGGATGCATGGGATGGGCACAACTTCCACAGCCACACACAGGAGCTTATGGGCTTTAACCGCACCAGGACCAGTGCCCGTAGCTGCCCGCCCAGGGCTTTCTCTAGACCAGGGCGGCTCGACTTCAGCACTATTCACATTTGGGGTCAGATAATTCTTTTCTGGAGGAGCTGTTTGTGCGCTGTCATGTGACTAGCACCATCCTTGGCCCCTACCCACTCTGACAGTAGCATCCTCCAAATTATGACAACCAAAAGTGTCTCCAGACGTTGCCAAATGTCCCCTGGGGTACAAAGCCATCACCCACGGAGAGCCACCGGTCTATAGTCTAACGTGGCTGTTTGCTTATTTGCTTTCGGCCTGGTCCTCTTCTTTTTAAGATTGGGTCTATTTTTGAATGGACCCTGTGTTCAAAATTCAAATGGTACAAAAGGGTATATACTGAAAAAAATCTCTTTTCCTATTTGTCCCACAGGCCCGCAGTTCCCCTCTCCAGAGACCTCCAATTAATCCAGAGGCTTTTGAACTATATTTTTGCTTTAACACCTTCCCTTTAAATGAAATCTTACCTATAGAGCCAGCATATAAAACTGATAATGAGGATGAGTATCGGTGCTATTCTAAGTGCCTGGCACAAATAAACCCATTTAGTCCTCCCACAAGCCTCTAAGGCAGGAGATGGGGAAATGATCCCATTTTGCAGAAGAGGAAGTAGAGGCACAGAGAGGTTAAGAAACTTGCCCAAGGCCTCAGAGCTAGTAAGTGGTGGAGCTGGGCTGAAGTGGGACCCGGAGAAGATGTCCTCTACCCCTGCCCTCTCACCCGCTCCTACCATTCCCTCTCCCACAGGCCTGGGAGTAGGTCAGGCCTGTCTTCTCGCTTTATCTCTCTCATTCCCAGCATGAGTGGTTCTCAAACTGTGGTCCCTGGACCAGCAGCATCAGCGCCACCTGGGAACCTGTTAGAAATGCACACTCTCAGGCCCCACCCCAGAGGAACTAAACCAGAAACTCAGGAGGAAGGCTCAGCAGCCTGCTTTCTAACTGAGTTTCCAGGGGATTCTGATGCAGCTAAAGTTTGAGAACCACCACCCGCGTGTCCTCCTGGTGGGAGGAGGGGAGAGGCACCCTCTTCAGTGGCCCAGGCTAACATCCCCACTCTGGCCTCCTTTCCTGCAGAAGCTGGACCCTTTCCTTGCTGACCTCCGCCAGGCCTCCTCGCTGCTAAAGGCTTCCATCAAGGAGTTTGAGAAGGGTGACCCCCCTGGAGGGGTGCAGGTGAGACAAGAGCCTGAGGTGGGGAAACCACACCACATCCCTTATTTCATGGACCAAGGGCTCAGTGAAGGGACTCTGTTTTCATTCATTCATTCAACCGATATTTACTGGACAGTCACCATGTGTCACGGCCTGGAGACCCAGCCTGGGGCAAATCGACTTGTCCCTGCCCTCGTGGGGCTCATGGTACAGTGCGAAAGGTCATAATTTAAAAAATAAACAGAAATGGACATGTCATTACAAGTGATGCTGAATGCTGTGAAAGTAAGATTGAGAAAAACGGGGAAGGAGGGTATAGAAGTTGAGCCTTGAAGGATGAGACGGAGCCATGGGACTTGGTCTGTGCTTGGCCTGTTCAGGAAGAGCAAGGAGGCCAGTGTGGAACAGAGTGGGGGAGGAGAGGATAGAACGAGAGGATCTTCTGGATCCACGGGGCTGTATCAGGGAGGAGTTGGGTTGGGATTTGATTCTAAATGGGCAGAGAAGCCGCTGGAGAGTTCTAAGCAGCGGCACTGGGATGATCAGATTGGCACTTTGAGATCCATCCGGTTGTCATTCAGAGAACAGACTGCAGGGGGAGCCAGAGTGCCACAGAGAGATCAGTAAAGAGGCTGGGATGGGTGTCCCAGCAAGAGATGATGGTGCTTGGACCAGTGAGGTTGCCACGGTGATGAGAGGAAGCTTGGCTTGAGGAGATGTTTTAGAGATAGAAAGGAGAGACCTTCTGTAGAACCTTGAACGCCAAACTGGGGGAGCCAGACGTGATTGGGGTGTGGGGAGCCCTGGAAGGTTATAGAAGGAAAGTGGGGAATGAGCCTCAGGCTACCTCCCTACCCTGGCAGGAGGCCTCCAGGTGTCTGAGCAAGTCCAAGGAGCTGATGGAAGCTGTGCTGAGGGACCCAGGCCTGTTGGGCCTCCAGCGGGAAGGTGGAGCCACCCTGGCCAGGCTGCGACAGGAAGGCAGCAGGCTGAACTTCAACCCGGACGTCAGGTACAGACACCAGGCTTTTCCTTCCCCGCCCCATCCTATTCCCCAGACTGGGACTAGGGGCTGGGGTCACTTCGCTGAGAGGACACATAGGGTGGGCTCTGAAGATGCCCAGGATGGGGTGTTTGCCGGGCCCATATCCTGGACTGAGGCCTGATCACGGGCCCCCAGCCTATACCTTGGCAAGTCCTTTCTCTGCTGCTCTCTTTCTCCTCAGCCCAGGCATCAGAGGACAGCACCCCCATGTCTGGTCACTGTCATGGACCAAGGATGCTCTCTGACCCAGACACTGGGCTGAGCCCCTTTAAGAGCCCACCTCTTATTCCTCAAAAGACCATGTGAGGCTCACATCCTCCTGTTTGGCTGATAAATACCTGAGGCTAAGCGAAGGGAAGTAACAGCCAGACCAGCTGAGCACTAACCCCTGCACTGCCCTACCCTTCGTGGCAGGGGCCAGGGGAACCTCGTGCTGTGCCAGGGTCACAGAACCACAGAGCAAGAAATACGCATTCCTAGAAAGAACCAATTTTCTTAAATTTAGGAGTGGGGTGGAGGAGAGGTGCAAATCAGTAATTAAATCAGCCGGTAGTTGTATATATTTTATCTCTGTTAGAATGAACACTACTACAAAGTTTGCATAATCCAAGAACATTTTATTTATTTAACCTCCTCCTCTCAATAGCACTTAGTATGAACACAGCATTGTTCTGAGGGCTTTAAGAATATTAATGTGGTTAATTCCCACCCACGAAGGGGCTCCAAGTATTATCCTCATTTTACAGTGGAGGAGCCTGAGGTTCAGGGAGAAGTTAAGTGACTTGCCCAGGGCCACACAGCTGGGATGTGGTGGGGCTGAGACTTGAACCCTGGCAGCCTAGCCCAGAATCTTGAACACACCACCCTGACCTTTGCCCACGGAGAGATTCATGCTGATGTGAGCGCTGGGCGGCAGTGGACCCCGGTGCTCGGTGTGGAGTTGTCCTCACTGCCCCTCACACAGCCTGGTGGGGCTGGCACTGCCTTTTCCAGCATGCCCCTGCCTCACTGACTGGGCCCCCAAGCCCCTTTGGTCCAACATAGGCCCCTCCAGACCGTTGGCCACCAGCAGCTCCACCAGGGAGCGCTGTGGTCCCGCGTGGGCCGCTGCGTGTTTCTTAGGCAGCTCCTACCTGCCCAGCCGTTTCTCCCTCCCTTTGCCAGACAGACTGGCATTTTCCATCCCATTCACGCACCCTGGGTGCTCACCCCTTCCGTGGAAGGGCAGTGACCTGTGGGAAGCTACAGTCAGATAAGGAGGCTTAGGGCAAGGCTCCCTCCAGGAAAATGGGCTCTCCTTCCATCTCCTCTTTTTCCTTTTCCTTCTAAAGGACCCCAAGGGCAGAGGAGGGTGGGGTGGGATTTGAGGGGTGTTGGGAAAGTCCTGAGATTCCTCCCTTCACCCAAGTTTCTCCTGAAATCCCATCTGCATCCCTTCATTTATGTCTTGCTGGCTTTGATCATTTTTTAAAATCATGTGCGGAAAAGGCCGTGGACTGAGTTCCAATTCAGACTGCCATGCATATGAGTCAGAACCTCTCTCTGGAGGATCATTTTTCCTATGTGTAAATGTTTTCCTGTCTGTAAAATAGAGGCCAGAGTGGAGAGGTGTGTTACAGCCACTCGTCATCATTACAATAGAAATAACAAGTGCTTTGTAAATAAGTTCATTTGTACCATTTTTTTAGATTCCACATATAAGCAAATGAACTTATTTACAAAACAGAAATAGAGTCACAGAAGTAGAAAATAAACCTGTGGTTACCAGGAGGAAGGGGGAGGGAGGGATAAACTGGGAGATCGGGCTTGACATATACACACTATTGTGTATAAAATAGATAACTAATAAGGACCTACTCTATAGCACAGGGACCTCTACTCAATACTCTGTAATGACCTATATGGGAAAATAATCTAAAAAAGAGTGGATATATGTATATGTATAACTGATTCACTTTGCTGTTCAGCAGAAACGAATGCAACATTTTAAATCAACTATACTGAAATAAAAATTAATTAACAAAAATAAAAGAAATAACAAGCACTAACAGCACCGTGGGCCAGGCACTGTGTTAAGTGTTTTGAGTGCGTGAGGGCGGGTTTGCCTGAGGAGCTTCGGAAAGCGCTGAGGTCCAGGCCACTCTCCGAGCAGGACTCCGGTGGGTCGGGGAGGGGCCCGGGCATTGAGATTTTTAAAGCTCCCAGAGCAGGTTCTAATTGTGTTGCCAGGGTTGAGAGCCAAGGGGTTAGATCCTTTAATTCTCACAACCCCCCTGTGAAATGGGTTCTGTTATCCCCATTTTTTATAGCTGAAGAAACGGAGACAGAAAGGTTGAGAAGTTTGCACAAGGTTCTGTTACTAGAAGGTAGCAGGGCTGGGATTTGAACCCAGATCTCTCCAGCTCGGTTCATACCCTCCTGGGGAAAGGGAGGGTCATTTGGTTTCTCGCTGTGTCCTCTGGTCCTCCCAGTCCCACGGAAGGCCAAGGCTGAGGCCCACAGAGGTGTAGGGACCTGCCCAAGCTCACACAGCAAGTCAGCAGCTGAAATACCCAGGCCAGGGCCACAGAGCTGGTGGGAGCCGCGGAGGCATGCCTATGCTAGGCAGGAGTGCTAGGGCTCCAGGGCAGGGGGTCAGCATCTTGGGTTTTCTCTCACACTCCTCGGCCTCCCAGGAGCCATCTGGCCGAAGCTGCTGCCCTGTACAGCCTCGTGGATGAACAGCTGCATGTCCTCGTCACTGTGTCCAACCACCTCCTGAGGAGGCTGGAGCTCCGCGTCCGCCTGGGCCGCCTGGAAGCTGCCATCCACCAGGTGAGAGAGGAGGAAGCTGGCCCTGGGACGTGACGGGGTGGTGGGCGGCTCCTGCCTCTCCAGGCCCCACCCCAGCCAGGCGCTTTGCTCTCGTAAAACGACAGCAGGCAGGCATTCTTGGAGCACATGACATGCACTCCATAGTGCTTGATAGGTGAAGACATAACTCCAGAAGCTGCATTTTTTAAACACCAACTTTGCGCCAAGCCCTGGGCCAGAGCCTTTGTGTCCATCACCGCTTTCCAACCTCATCCCTTACCAGTGATGTGGGGAAGATGCTAGGATTTCTCCTACTCATTGATAAGGACACTGAGACTGGGAGACATTATGTCATCTGCCCGTGGTCGCACACCTAGGGGTCTGATCCTGGAGCCCACACCTGGCACCACTCTGTCCAACTGTTGATGCCTAGAACCAACACATCCCTTCATGCTCTGGGCCGTGGAACAGAGTGTGCCTGGAACCAGATGGCCTGGTTCCAATGCTGGCTCTAGCACTTACAAGCGGTGTGACCCTAGACAAGGTATTTAACTATTCAGTGCCTCGGTTTCCTCACCTGTTAAATGGGGGATAATATTAGTGCCTGCCGCATGGGGCTTTGTGAGGATAAAGTGGGTGATGCTCTTTTAAGACACCCCAGAATACGAAGAAGACTTCTGCTTATGGGATCGAGAGCCATTTTACCCCCTCTGTCCTTCCTTGAATCCTCACGTCTACCCCATTTTGCCACTGAATAAACTGAAGCCCAGAAAGGAGAAGTGACTTGTGTAGTTCACACAGGGAGTTCATGGCAGGGCCGTGCACCTTCCTCTGGCGCTGTTTGGATGGTGAGAACCACGCCCCACCCCCACCCCAAGCTGTCTCTTCTCCTCCCCAGAATTGGGAGGGTTTCAGTCCAGGCCGGTGGCATAGGCCCAGACCCCAGATGACTGAGGAGAAGACTTCAGCTTCCCAGGAAGGTGGCAAACTGGCCTAAGGATGTCTCCTCAGCAGCCCCTCATGTCCAAACCTCCCTCCCCTGCCCCAGGTCAGCAACTGGATGGAGCAGGAAGGAAGCCAGTACCTGCAAGTGCTAACCCCCAAGGACGGAAGCTTGGAGACAGTGGAGAAAGCCCACGCAGAGTTTGAGGACTTCTTCCTTCAGGCTGCGGTGTGTTTCTAAAACTGAGGGGGGGAGGAGCAGATAGAGAGGGCAGGAGATGGGGGTGGCACTGCTGGGGAAAAGTTGCGGAGGCGGGAAAGTGGAAGAAAGCTTCCCAAGACAGTGAGGAGAGCAACTTGGAACACAAAGCATTCAGCTTAGATATTGTCTCCTCCAGGAAGCCTTCCCTGACTACCAAGTACAAAGATGACCCATCTCAGAATGCCTGGAGGGCTTCTTAAAATACACATTCCAGGGTCCTACCCTAGCCCTACTGAGTCAGCCTCAGAGCTGGGGTGGGGGGAGAGAATCTGCATCCTTGATGTGCTGGGTCCTAGGGCACAGGGTGATTCAGCCTCTGTTTCAGCCCTCGGGGAACTTCCAGGCCAGTGGAGGGCAGAGACAAGATGGGGGGCTGGGGGCAACAGGGAAATAGCCAGAAAAGGAGAACTGTGGGGACACAGGTGAGGAGCCTGTAACCCAGACTCTGGGGTTGGAGAATTTTGCCAGAAGAGGCAGAATCCCAGCAGGCAAAGTAAACCCTGGGTTCCCATTTTATAGATGAGGAAACTGAGGCTCAGGAAGTCTCATAACCCGGTAGTAAGGCTGGAGCTGAGTAGACACCCCTCCCCTCCCTGCTCAGGCCCAGTACCGCCGTGGCCTGGAGCTGTGCAAGCAGGCGGCCCAGCTGGGAGCTGCAGCCAGGGCCAGGGAGGCGGGAGGAACAGAGCTCCCGGAGCTGGCAGGCTTCACCTTCACCCAGCGGGCCTTCCAGGCTAAGCTGACCCACTTCTACATGGCAGCCGAGCGGCAACGCACAGACCTGGAGACGCTGCTCCACCTCCACCACTTCTGCAAGAAGGTGAGCCTGGCAGCCCACCTGCATAAACTCCCAGCTCCCCCAACACCTAGGATGTAGGGTGGGGGCAGGGAACAGCCTAGACACAGCACTAGGCTCTTTTCATTCCATAGTCCCGTGAGGGGGAAAACACATTACCTGCATTTTCCAGAAGGGAAACAAGGTTTGCAAGGTTAAGTTACCCTCCTTAAACCAGGTCCAGCTAATCCCTGACCCCAGCTTGTCTCACTACACAGGCAGTCTCCCAGTGACCCAAATATCATCTCTCAAAGGAAATCACCTGCTTCTTAAACGTTGGGATTAGGGGAAGGATCCTGGGGATTTCTGAGAATCTGATCAAAGCCATAGACTTTCCCTCCACACATAGACCTCTGCAGGCAACTTCACAGGGTCAGGACCAGGCTCAGAACCTTGATCTCGTCCCACCCCTCTATTACAGTGTTAGGGAAACAGGATCAGAGAAGTGCCATCACTTAGCCAAGGTCACACAGCAAGCCATGGCACCATTCTTGTGCTCTTTCCCATGCCCCACCTTGCCCTGCACAGATGGGTTGGAGGGGACAGCTGGGGAAGGAAGGAAGGAAGGGACAGTTGGCTGAGGGTGGGCCCAGAGGCTGCTCTGAGCATCCTCAGAACAGAGGCCTCAGTCCTCACCAGGAACCCAGCGTTTGGCCAGAAGGGAGGAGGAGGGGATAGGGCTACTGGGGCAACGGTCGGGGGCCTGGGCGGAGGTGAGTTAGGAAGCAAGAATAACTCCATTACTTTGCATCTGTCATCTCTTGGAACCCAATGTGGCAAGGTTGACCAGCTCCATTGTACAGATGAGGAAACTGAGGGCCCAGAGAGGGGCAGCACCTTGCCCAAGGCCACACAGCTAGAGAAAAGAAGAGCTGGAATTTGAACCCAGATGTGTCCATGTGCTATGTTCTTCTGCAAAGGAGAGGGAAATGACAAACAGTTCTTGTGTCCAAGCAGACGTGATGACGATGGTGATGAGGGTTAGATGACTATTATGGGGTAGCCCACATTATTGACTGTGTTCACCACGCCAGACCCTCCTAAAAGCGCTTTGCATACCTTGCCCGATTTAATTCTCATCATATCTTTGTGAGGGAGGGGCACCAACCTTGTTTCCATTTTACAGATGAGAAAACTAAGGTCCAAAGAGGAAAGTGGCTTTCTCAGCATCCCCTAGCCCGGTTGGTCAAGCAGGATTTGACTTCAGAGCCCCCGCCCCTCTTAAATCCATTTAGCCAAAGCCCTCGTTTTTCTGATGGGGAAACTGAGGCCTAGGGGGAGCAAGGTTGCAGCCTGAGAGAGCTGTAACCCAGATGAGACAAGAACCCACACCTCTGGCCTGGGCCCAGTGCCCTCAGCTGACCCTCGCACTGGCCACCGACGATGGGGCATGGGAGGAGCCTGACCCCAGCCTCCCAACTGTCAGGCCAGCCCAGCACACAGGGCACCAAGAACACAGATGCTTCGGGGGCAGCGGGAGGGACTCAGTCAACTCACACCTGGGGCACTGGGAGGACAGGCCACTCTCTGTCTCCCTCAGGCAAGGGAGGTAGATGTGGGCAGAGGCAGCGAAGGGACCCCCCCGTGCCCAGCTGTTCAGAAGTTAGAGAGCGAGACAGCAGGAGGATGTGAGACTTAGAGTCAGGGATATGCCTGCATGGGCTCTGTGACCTCAACAGTGGCCTTCACTGCTCTGGGCCTCAGCTCCTTGTCAAGAATAATGATGGTAATAATAACAACCAGTGCTTAGGTACGGAGTTCTTATTGTCTGCAGGCCCTGTTCTAGTCATTTCACATATGGTATTATGGTCACACCAACCCTGTGAGGCAGGAAACCCAGAGAAATCAAGTCACTGACCCAGGGTCACACAGCTAGGAAGTGGCATAGTTGAGATTCGAACCCAGGTCATCTGGCTCTCATGCAGAGAAGTGAGAATTAAATTAAATGTAAGTGACCCCTCCCCATGCCCCTACACCCGACTTTGCTCAAATCTGGAATTATTATTTTTAACACCGATGTTAAATTATTGTTTTTAACACGGATGTACTGCTAATGTTGTCATTAGCGGTAGTGGTAGGAGGAGTAATGCCTCATGGATTAAGGGGATCTGGAAGCTTCTCTCCCTCGTTTACTAATTTTAGCTGATTTCAGCCCCATTGGCCTTCCTTGGAGAAAGCAAACTGGCTCCAGCACTGAGGCCTTTGCACTGGCTGTTCCCTCAGCCTGGAAAGCTCTTCCCCTCGACAGCACCTTCTCCTCTCTGGCCCTGAATTTTAATCCGCACAGCAAGGGGTGGGGCAAGATGATTTCTGAGGTGTTCTCCACCTCTGTCCAGCTTGGCTTGGAATATCTGGTCCCAGACAGACAGACGGACAGACAGGACGGCTCAGTGCTGGGCTCAGCCCCAGGTGGAGAGCAGGCATGCAGCAGCTTTGGCACTAAATAATAATAACATGATTGTGTCGCTAACGGAGCTTTATGGAGCCCTTTCCCAGCCATGAGCTCAATGTGCTTCTGCAAATATGAAGCCATTTATCTAAAGACAAGTTCCCTTAATCCGCAGAAAGATGGTTTCCTCGGAGAAAATTGTTCTCCAATCCCCACTGCCTAACAGCTGGCTGTTGGCTTCTAAATTAATGGAGAGAAAGATTATGTTTTTCACGAGCTGCTGGGAACATGTTGGCTCCTTTGCAACCTGTAGACATTTTGTGGGTGAAGTGGGTACAGGCAGGATCCTAAAATGCGGCAGAGGCCTGGCCAGAGTGAGGGGGCCTCCGGGCCTGGGCTGGCTGACAGTCTCACTGTGTGACTGCAAGGGCAGGGCCCTGCCTGGGCCAGTTTCTCCTGTGCAAGGAGGTGCTTGGAAGATACCCTCTTGAGGGCTGGACAGGGCTGAGTTTGAATCCCAGCTCCTCCCTGACTTGCAGCGTGACCTGGGACAAGTGATTTCACGTGTGTGAGCCTCAGTTTCCTCCTCTGTAAAATGGGCTGCTGGTTCAGTGTGATCCTACATGAGATGCACAGAGCCTGGCAAACAGTCAGTGTTCAATAAATATTAGCCAGACTCCTCCCTCAGCACCATTTATGAGGGGTTCATACAATCCGAGAATCCAAATTTTCGGCACTCAAATTTTCATGATTATGTATCACAACCTCTACTTTACTGAGGGGGAAACTGAGACCCAGAGAGGGGTGAGTCCTTGCTGGCCCCTAAGTCTGTGCCTGAAGATCCCAAGGGTGCTGGGGACTGTTTCCCAGTGGGTAACGGAGGGTGGTGTTCCCTGGGGAAGAAAGGGAAATATTGTCGTCATCAGCAGTGGAGAAAACCACAGCTGTGCTAAGAGAGGCCCTAACACTGATTGGACATTTTTGTATTAATTCAGTCTAGCTGTATTTGTTCTTTAAGCCTCCTCTTGGCTCAGAGAGGCCTATCCCTGTCCTCACGGAACCCCCATCTCCCTCTCTTCTTGTCTCCCAGATGACCTGGTTCCACATGGACTGCCAGGACCTGATGGCCCAGCTCAGGCTGGGCAAGGCCCAAAGGGCCAGCCCTGGGGACCAGCGCCGCCTCCACCGCTACCTGCAGCGCCTGGCATCCGAGTTCCCTGCCGAGAAGCTCACGGCCATGCGGCTGCAGGTGGCCTCTCTAGGCTGGGAGGGCCTGGGCCAGGACCTGTGGGAGGAGGCCCGGGAGAGGCACGAGGAGATCCAGACCCTCCTGAAGAAGGCACTGGCCCACTGTCCATGCCCGGCAGGTCCCCCTTCCCACCCGGCGGGCCTGGAACTCAGAGGGGCGGCCGCCAAGGGCCAGGGCCTGAATGGAGAAGTCACTTACAAGGGAAGATGGGACCTGCCCCTCCAGGACTCACTGGGTCTGGATCGTTCGCCAAAATCCTGTTGGCCTCCATGGGCCCCCAGACGTATACAGAACAGAAATTTCCAAGCAGCCCCTCCACCCCAGGAAGCTGGCCAGGCTTTTGAAGCTGATGACAGCAGAAGCCTGCATGGGCCCCTGGATCCTGCCCCTGAGCGTTTTCTCACCACCTTCCTCTCCTGGCAGCGGCTCCCCAGGCAGAGTCAGATCCCCCGGCCCACTGGGGGCAGCTTCTCCTCGGAGGGGACAGACTCACAGACGTCTCTGGAGGACTCACCCCACACAAGTCCCCCTGCATCCCTCTAGCTGGGAGTTCCCATCAATCACACCAGGCTCCGGCAGGGATGGGTATGGTTCGGGTGGGGTCCAGCTAAAGACAGAGCTGGGGAGCCCTGGACCATCCGTCCGGACGTGGCTACTGAGTTTGGCCCGTGCTTGGTAGACAAGAACTCACGCCTGCTCCCGGCCCCAGGAAGCTCTGGGAAGACGCGACTCGTACACATTCAGAATAGTGAGAGTGGAGGGCAGGGCAGGACGTGGAAGAGCGTGAGACTGGCTCCAAAACCCTGGAGTCTTATCGTGTAAAGAGCTGTTGGTACAGATCCTTCCAGAGATCTCTGACTTAGGCAGAACCCCACCTGGGGTTCAGGGGTATGTAAGCTTCCCCTTGGGGCACAAGGGGCAAAGTTGCCCTCATAACAGAACCCAGGGTGGGGAGATTGGGGGAGTGGCTTCTTGTCTTAGGGTCCTACGAAAGAGACCACGCAAGGATTCGAGTGCGCATTTATTTGGCGGAGGAGCAGGGGAGCGAGTCTGGGAATGGAATAAAGGGGGTGCTGTCAAGTGAATTACCACATGTAATTTATCCACTGACGCCACTGGCCTCGGACAAAGAGAAACACCTGCTGGAGGCCAGTCAGTGTGCAAGGAAGGGGTAAGGGAGGGGGCCTGCCTGCTGCACCTCTCCTCTGTCACTTGGCTTCTCCAGCAGACATGAGCATCAGTCTCAAGTTCAAGGAACCCCAGAGAGGACCACCTCCCTCTCCCATGATCTCTGCCTTCTTCCCCTCCCCACCACAGCTCCTCAGACCCACCCCGAAGCCCGACCTCTCTTTAGGCACAGCCTCTGGTGCCTGGCGTCACCGGGTTCTGCTATGGTTGGGGCTGGAGGGTAGGGAGCCTTGTCCCCATCCAGCAGGTGGTGCGGGAGGACAGTGGGAAGAGGCTTGAGATGCTCTGATTTCAGATAGAGCATCTAGAAGACAGCCCAGAGTGACCATGGCTAGCGCCTCCCCTGAATGTCATTATCCTGAGAATGTGCGCCCATCTCTGCCCTAGGATGCATCACCAAGATGGCCTCTGGTAGCCCAGCTCTGGAATTTTCCTGGCTCCAGGAAGAGGGTAGGGTGTACATCCTCCCACAAGATGAGGCTGTGGAAGGAGAGGGAGGCAGGACCGGAGCGGGCCTGGGAGGACAAACAGGGTTTCTCAAGGGTAATCTCGGGCTTCCCTGGTGGCGCAGTGGTTAAGCATCCGCCTGCCAGTGCAGGGGACACGGGTTCAAGCCCTGGTCCGGGAAGATCCCACATGCTGCGGAGCAGCTAAGCCTGTGCGCCACAACTACTGAGCCTGCGCTCTAGAGCCCGCGAGCCACAACCACTGAGCCCACGTGCCACAACTACTGAAGCCCGCGCGCCTAGAGCCCGTGCTCCGCCACAAGAGAGGCCACCGCAATGAGAAGCCCGCGCACTGCACCGAAGAGTAGCCCCCGCTCGCTGCAACTAGAGAAAGCCCGCACGCAGCAACGAAGACCCGACGCAGCCAAAAATAAATAAAATAAGTAAATTTAAAACAAATTATTTAATAAAAGAGTAATCTCAGCAGAGAGAGCCACACAAACCTCAATGCCCAAAATGCCTTCGGGAATCTTCCAGGACTCAAGATTTCATCAAGAGTGGTCTGGGGCCTGTCTGCCTCAGAAGCACGAGCAGAGCTGATCAAAGGCAGCGTCTTAGGGGATCCCACCCCAGCTAGTTAAAACCAGACCCTTGGGGCAGTGGTGGCTGGAGTCTGCACGTGTAACCAAGTGCTCGTGCAACACAGTGAGGTGGGGTGCTGTTGGGAAACCCTTGGGGCTAAGGCCTGAGCCGCCCCCAACCCCCACCCCAAGCCAGCTCTGATTCTTGCATTCCAGTCTCCTGCCTTCTGTCCAGACAGGCCTGAGGATGCAGGAGGCATTTGATCAGTCCATCTCCATCCAGGCCTGTTGCCTCAGAGGGGGGCCGAAGGCTCGTAAAATCCTGTTGCCATAGCAACAGCATCCAGCCAGTAGGGACCACAGGCAGGGAGCCAGGGTACCCGGGGTGCAAGGATGAAAACTGACTTCTGAGAGACTACAGTTACGGCTAGTGCTCAGGGGGGCTGAGGAGGGGTATGGATAATCCAAGAATCCTTGGGAGGGAGGGGCCCCCAAAGCCATCTTGTACATCCCTCTGTCTCCAGGAAGAACTGAACGCCCATAATTTGTCTACTCACAGCAGCCCAAAGGGGAGAAGGGGATGCAGAAATGAAATATAATAATGAATAATAATATTACTAGCCAACATTTATTCTGCATTTTCTTTGTGTCTGACTTGGTGCTAAGCCCTTTAACAGCTTTGCAGGGCTTGCTGAAATGTTCAGAACAATCCAATGACGCCAATACTAGTTTCACCCCATTTTACTGAGGAGGAAACTGCTTTTCAAGCTCCAGGGGTTGGTGGGCAAGAGGTGATAGGAGGAGCATGGCCTGGGAGTTAGGGACCTCACCTGACACTTCCACCCTGCTGCCAGCTGCCTGTGTGACCCTGGGCAGGTTGCTTCCCCTTTCTGGCCCTTGGTTTACCCTATCTGTACAATCAGGTCATTGAATGGGTAAGGATCTTTCTTGTCTTTGTAATCAGAGAGCCCAGCCTTTGAATCCGGGCTTAATAGCCTGGTGACTCTGAGCAGATGGCGGCCTCTCAGTTTTCCCATCTGTCCAATGGGTTTGTCAAGCCTGCTGGGCCAGGATAATAAGATCCTGGGCTCTCTGAGCTCCACACCAGGCCTCTTCCTCTCCAGAGGGGTGGCCATCTTGTAAAGTCTGAGAAACCCACTGGGGCAGTGGTAGGACTGAACCCAAATTGTAGTTTAGGCACTTTACAGTTTACGGTGTATTTTTTGTCCATCCATTTCTTCATCCAATATTCCCTACAACCCTGAGGGCACAAAAGTTACACTGTAGGATGTCTCCATTTTACAGATGAGAAGACTGTAGGACTGGAGAGGGGAGGTGACTGGCCCAAGGTCACACAGCAAGGAAAGGAAGGACTAGAGAAGGGAAAACCTCAGAATCTGGACCTAGTTCTTGTCCATGCCTAATCCAGGAGAGCAAATGTCAGCCACTCTGAGGTGAGCACCCCACACCCTCATGCCTTCAAGTTACCCACGTCAGACCCTGACAGGGTAGCAGGCAGTACAGGCTGCCCTCCTGAAACAGAGATGTTCTGTTCTCTGCGAGCTGTGAACTGGCTTCCAGCCCAGGACAAACCCAGCAGGCCCTAAACCCCACCCACTCCCAGCTGCAAAATAGCTGTCTGAGGCCAGAGCCAGTGGGCCTCCTGGAGAATAAACAAGCCCTCTGGCTGGGCGGCAGGATCCTTGGATCCCATCCCCTTCAGTCTGGGGCATGACAGGGACCTGGGTGAATCACCGCACTTCCTCAGGCCTCATTTTCTCCATCTGTGAAGTGGGGGGATTGGGCAAGACCAGGGATGGCAAACGGGTGTCGTCTGGCCAGTGGACCTCCTGATCTGCCCTCCGAAGCCTGCCTCCCTCTCTGTGTACTGACCATGCATCCAGGCACCCAGGCTGAAAACCTGCAAGATGTCCTTGAACTTCCCCAGAGCCCCCAGATCCACCCCCCTCATCTCTCTCTAATCTTCTTCTTCTTTCTCCCTCCACCTTCCCATCCTCAACCCAGTCTCCATCCTCTCTCCCCCTGGACAGTTGTAACAGTATCCTCAGTGGTCCTCCTGCAGCCACTTGGGCCCTTTTATCCATCCTCCACAGAGAGGCTAGAGGGACCTTTGCAAAATGTAAAATAATGCCAGTTCCTGCTTAACAGAGCCCAGTGGCATCCCATGACTCTCCAGATAACCCCCACCCTGCCCATCGCTGTAATCTACGAAGCTCTGTGGGGTCAGGCCTCTGCCCACCACTCTAGCCTCACCTTACTCCCCAGTCTCCATGTTCTCTGAGTTCCAACAACACTGACTTCCTTTTAGTTCCTCAGCCATTCCAAGCACTTTCAAGTTCCCCTAGAAGCACACCTGGCAACAAGGATTCAGGTACAGGGGATTTGCTGAAGAAGAGATCATGAGAGAAACCACAGGAAGGGGAAACAGGACAGAGAAGGGAAGGAAACCAATGTACAACTTCAGATCAAGGCTCAGCTTCTGCCTGATCACATGGGGAATGCTGGAGGGTATTTTCATACCTCCTGAGGCACTGCAGGCCTCTGCAAAAGCCTGCCACAAAAAGTAGGGTCCAGGAACCCTAGGGCAGTGCTTGCTTGGAGGAGGGTTGCTGGTGTGGGCCCATAGAAGATAATATTCTATATTACAAATATATAGAATGCTCTCACCACTAAATTATAAATTTTTAAAACTCCAACTTAGAAATAGGTAAAGGATCTGAATGAGCATTTCTCCAAATGAGATGCACAAAATTCTAATAAGGACATGAAAAAATGCTCAACCTCATTAGCCATCAAGGAAATACAAATCAAAACCACAATGAGATGTCACTACACATTTACTAGGATGGCTAAAATTTAAAAGTCCAGTAATAAACGTTGGCAGGATGTGGAGAAATTGGAACCCTCATACATTGCTGGGGGAATGTAAAATAACGCAGCTGCTTTGGGAAACAGCTGGGCAGGCCTTCAAATGGTTAAACATCCAGTTACGATATGACCCAGCAATTCCACTCCTAGGTATACACCCCAAAGAAACAAAACCATATGTCCACACAAGAATTTCTACATAAATGTTTATAGCAGAATTATTCATCATAGTTAAAAGGAAGAAGCAACCCAAATATTGGTCAACCAATGAATGAATAAACAAAATGTAGTATATCCATACAAAAGGATGTGATTCAGCCATAAAAAGGAATGAAGTCACTTCCTAACTTATTCCCTGAAGCAAGCATTATCTTGATACCAAAGCCAGATAAATATATCACAAGAAAAGAAAATTACAGGACAATATACCTTGTGAGTATAGATGTAAAAATCCTCAACAAGATACTAGCAGACCAAAGACAATAGCACATTAAAAGAATTATGCAGTGTGACCAAGTGGGATTTATCCCAGGTATGCAAGGGTAAAGATAAGAAAATCAATCAATGTAATATACCACATTAATAGCATGAAGGGAGAAAAACACGATCATCTCAGTTGTCTCAGAAAAGACATTTGACAAAATCCAACAGCTTTCATGATTAAAAACAAAACAAACAAACAAAACAAAAAAAAAAACAAGAACAACAAGAAAAAATACTACTCTGAAAACAAGGAATAAAAGGGAACTTATTCAACATGATAAATGGCATTCATGAAAAACCCACAACTAAGATCAAACTCAATGGTGAAATACTGAAAGCTCTCTCCCTAAGGCCAGGAGCAAAACAGGATGACTATTTTCACCACTGCTATTCAGCATTGTACTGGAAGTTCTAGACAAGAAAATTAGATAAGAAAAACAAATAAAAGGAAGCCAATTAGACAAGAAAAAGAGCAGTTACCCTGCAAAAGAAAGAAAAGGCATCCAAACTGGAAAGGAAGGAATAAAGTTGTTTCTATTCACAGATGGCACGATTCTGTGTATAGAAAATAAGAAATAATCCCCAAGAAAGATACTAGAGCTAATAAACAAATTCAGCAAAGTTGTGGGTTACAAGATCAACACACAAAAATCTGTGTTTTTACACACCAGCAATGAACAATCTAAAAAGGAAATTAAGAGAGCAATTTCATTTCCAAAAGCATCTGAAAGAATAAAATACTTAGTAATAAATTTAACCAAGGAGGTGAAAGACATTGTATTCATAAGTAGGAAGACTTAACATTGTTAAAATGTCAATACTATCCAAAGGGATCCTCAGATTCAACACAATCCCTATCAAAATTCCAACAGCCTTTTTTTGGGGCAGAAATAGAAAAGCCGATCCTCAAATTCTTATAGAATTTCAAGAGGCCCCCCAAGTAGCCAAAACAACTTGAAAAAGAAAAACAAACTTGGAGGACTCTCAGTTTCCAATTTCAAAACTTACTACAAACCTACAGTAATCAAAAGAGTGTGGTACTGCCATGAGAATGGACATCTAGACACATGGAATCAAAATAAACCCATAGGTCTACAGTCAATTGATTTTCAACAAGGCTGCCAAGTCCATTCAATGGGGAAAGAGTAAGTTCTTAAACAAATGGTGCTGGAACAACTGGATTTCTTCATGTAAAAGAATGAAGTTGGACCTCTGCTTCATGCCATATACAAAAATTAACTCAAAACGGATCAACAGCCTAGATTTAAGAGATAAAACTATAAAACTCTTAGAAGAAAACATAAGTGTAGATCTTCATGAGCTTAGATTTGGCAGTGGGTTCTTAGATATGATACCAAAAGCATGAGCAACAAAAGTAAAAGTTGATAAATAGGACTTCATCAAAATTAAAAACTGCACATCAAAGGACATTACCAAGAAAACGAAAAGGCAACCTACAGAATGGGAGAAAATATTTACAGATCTTATATTTGATGAGGGTTTAATATCCAGAATATATAAAGCACGGTTACAACTCAGCAAAAAAAGACAAGCAACCCAATTTTCAAATGGGTAAAGAACTTGAATAGACATTGCCCCAAAGAAGATATACAAATGGCTAACAAGCACATAAAAAGATGCTCAACATAATTAGTCATTAGGGAAATGCAAGTCAAAACCACAATGAGACACCACCTTACACCTACTCACACCTACTAGGATGTGTATAATCAAAAAAGCAGAAACTAACAAATATTGGTGAGGATGTAGAGATTTGGAACCCTTGTACCTTGCTGGTGGGAATGTAAAATGGCCCCTGTGGAAACGATTTTGGTGGTTCCTCAAAAAGGTAAACATAGAATGACCCAGCAATTCCACTCCTAGGTATATACCCAAAAGAATTGAAAACAGGGCCTCAAACAGATACTTGTACACCAATGTTCACAGGAGCATTATTCATAATAGCCAAAAGGTGGAAATAATCCAAATGCCTATCAAAATGTGGTATATACATACAATGGAATATTTTCCAGCTGTAAAAAGAATGATGTTCTGGTACATGCTACAGTATGGATGATCCTTGAAAGCATTCTGCTAAATGAAATAAATCAGACAAAAAGGACCAATGTTGTATGATTCCATGAAATATCTAGAATAAGCAAATTCATAGAGACATGAAGTAGGTTAGAGTATATCAGGGGCTGGGAGGAGGAAAGAATAAAGAATTAGTATTTAATGGGTCCAGAACAGGCAAATCTATAGAAACAGAAATTAGGTTAGTGGTTGCTTAGGGCTGGGAGTGTGGGGTGGGAGGAGATGAATCCCTAAAGAGCAAAGGGTTTCTTTTTGAGGTCATGAAAATGTTCCCAAATTGACTATGGTAGAGGTTGCACGTATCTGTGAATATAGTAAAACTATTGATTTGTATACTTTAAATGGGTGAATTGTATGGCATGTGAACTATATCTCAAAGAAGCTTTTTCTTTTCTTTAAACAAACAAACAAACAAAAACAGATAGAAGCCAGAGGAGGGATGCACAGAAACAAAAAATAATCATAGGGAATCTAGTGTAGCACTGACAATTTCTGCTTACAAGCTCTTTCTTGTCTCAATACCTGGAATGTCCGCCCCCTTTTTTTTCAATTAGTTAAGCCCTCTTTATCCTTCAGATATCAGCAACAGGGTCAGGCTTTCCTGGTCACTCTGAAGGAGTCAAAATTCCCTTTTATAAAGATCATGTAGTTCTCTTTCATAGCACTTATCTCAATTGCCATTTTGCAATATTTTGTTGGTGCTCATATCCCCCACTAAACTGTGAGTTTCACAAGAGCCGGAACTGAACCTCCCTGTTCAATGTATCCTTGGCACGGGGAAGAAAATCAACAAAATTTGTTAGACGAATTGATGAATGAATGAATGAATGAAGGCCAACTTTGATTGATTAGTAGGGTCTGCCTAGAGCACCTGGTTGACTCAGTAAGAAGGAATTCTATGACTGATTAATGATGTCTGCCATGGAGGAGGGCCGCTATAGAGATACTAGCTATGTCCCAAATTTGCCATCCCTGAAATACAGAGGGCCATCCCTCAGGGTCCCCCATCAGAGGGCACTCTAGAAACAGTCTCATCTCCGCCAGCTCCCAGGAAGAGAGTGCAGTTGTCATCCCAGCTGGCCTTGATAATCAATCACACAGCCATGCGGTGCCATTAGGATTTGTCACTGAGCCACATCCAGGTGCACCAGGCAGGAGCAAGCAAGCTCATTTGCATTTCATCTGCATGGAAATTTGCATACGCCTCCACAGCTCTGTCTCCTTGCAATTTTCAAGTTAAAATGTCATTATCAGTCCTGTGAAGCCTGTTATTTCTTGATTTCATTCTCCCTGCTCCTCTAACCTGACTCCCTCCTAAGCCTCAGACACTCAAGCCTGGGCGGGGAGAAGGAAATGGTTTGAGCTTTGGTTCTGCTGCTGATTCACTTGTGATTTCCCTCTGTGGGCCATGTCTGTGCCACTAGGCACAGGGACAGGGATGGTCCTATGGGAGCTGCCGTTTAAGCAGTCACAGGAGGGCTGACACAAACTTAGCCACTCAGGACTGTCCCCATGAAACCTCCAATTCCCCACCTCTAAGCCTTTGACCTTGCTGTGCCCTCCTCCTGGAAAAGCCTTCTCCCTTTCCTACAGGGCGAATGTCCAACATCCGCCCCTTTCGTTCTCTGCTTATACCGTGCCACAGCCCCTCAGTCGTAAACCGGTTGGATGAAAAGATAGACATGTGACCCAAGCTCACCAATAAGCTTCCTTTTCCAGGATTGGGATTTGGGAATCAGAGATGCTAGGCAGTTTCTGAACTGAGCATGTGTAAACTTGAGTTCAGAGGGCCACTGTGTCCAACTGCGTACATAGAAAGCAGAAAAGTAGTCTTGGGGGTGGAGGACCAAACTGATGCACCCAGAGCCAGCCTCAAGAGACCGAGAGGTAGCAAAGGCCCTGGCTCCCGGTCTAGCCCCCATCCCTAAGCCCCAACCCTGAGGCCTGGCTGCCCTGCTCAGTACTGCTTCCAGCACTCACCACCTCTGCTCCCTGTCTCTTTTCATGCTTCAGCAAGCCCTAGGGCCTTGTATTCCTTGAAACTGGGATGAAACAATAGAAGATGAAATGTGAGCTCAAGGATCCCAAAAGGAAGTTTTTTTAAAAATAAATTTATTTATTTATTTAATAAATTAAATTAATTAATTAATAATTTAGCCTGCACCAGGTCTTAGTTGTGGCATGCGGACTCTTAGTTGCCGCATGTGGGATCTAGTTTCCTGACCAGGGATCGAACCTGGGCCCTCTGCGTTGAGAGCACAGAGTCTTACCCACTGGACTACCAGGGAAGTCCCCCAAAAGGAACTTTTGAGGGAAAAGAATTTGATACTTGACGTCTCAAAGAAGAGCATGGAAGTTGTTGTGAAGATAGAGAGCAGAACTTAAATGAATTTTCTTTTTTGGTGTTTATACCGAGTAAAGGGGGCATCGTTAATTTCTTTAGAAACAGGAGCTATGACTTTTTCTTTCTTTTTAAAAAATTTTCATTGAGGTATCACTGATTTACAATATTATATGTTTCAGGTGTATAACATAGCTGTTCACTCCATTTATAGTTAGTATAAAATATTGGCTATATACCCTGTGCTGTACAATATATCCTTGTAGCTCACTTATTTATACATAGTAGTTTGTACCTCTTAATCCTCTATGCCTATCTTGCCCCTCATCCCTTCCCTCTTCCCACTGGTAACTGCTTGTTCTCTATATCTGTGAGCCTGTTGCTTTTTTGTTATATCACTAGTTTGTTACATCTTTTAGATTCCACTTAAATAATATCATACAGTATTTGTCCTCTGTCTGACTTATTTCACTTGCATAATACCCTCCAAGTCCGTCCATGTTGTTGCAAATGGCAGCATTTCATTTTATTTATGGCTGAGTAGTATTCCAGAGATGCATGTAATACTCAGCATCGGAGGGCTATAAATGGGAGGTGGCATCGTTATTGATGATCCATTTGCAAGGGACTCTGAACCCTAAGAGACCTCTGCTGGACCACTTCAGTGGAAGGAGATGGGGCCCCAGGTTCAAGTCCCAGCTTGGCCACTGGTTTACCGTGAGACCCCAGGCAAGTCCCTCCCATTCTCTAGGCTCCAGATTCTCCTCTGGTTACTGGGGAGTGTATCAGATGGTGGAGGAGGTGGAAGTCTGGAATCATCCAGATCAGGGAGCTGTTGCTAATCTACCTAGAGGCTGGCCTTGTTCTCACATCTTGCCCCTGAATCTCAGCAACCCTGATCTCAATGATTCTTTCTCTGAAATCTGTTCATGACCATGTAACCCAGGGGTGCCCTTGGCCTCTTAAAGGGGCCCTGTTTCTACCATCTGCTCTCCAAGGGTCTCTGCTCTGTGGGTCCAGCCCAGGATCCTAGCTCCACCCTTCAGCCCTCAACACATAACCACGTCCTGTGGCTCAAGGAAGCATTTCCCAGCTGGTTTTGTCTCAACATTTCCCTACCTGCTTGGCCAACTGTCCTGCAAAGCTGGGGTCACCAGGGCTGTTGTGTGCATGGAGGTGGTTGCTCTTGTTTCCTTCGTTGTTTGTAAGAAAAAGGCTTAGCAGCTCTGGCTGTTAATATGTTCCCGCTGAGGAAGAGACCCAGGATTAGCTCTGGAAGAAGATATAAGACTGAGCATGAGCTGGGTTTGACCAGAATAGGCATGATGTGGTCTGACGGAGGGGTCTGAGCCATATGGGCTCCCAGACAGCGCCGATGCTGCCTTGAACCAGGAGATCTTGGGCCCAGACCCCACTAGGGGGCCCTCACACCACGTGTATGGGGCGGGTTGCATTTCCCAAAGGAGGCTGCGAGAGCCTCTACCATCTCATATGCTTTTCTTTTCTTTCTTTTTTTTAGAAATAAATATGGAAAAAATTTTTAAATCAATTTATTTATTTTTGGCTGCGTTGGGTCTTCGTTGCTGCGTGCGGGCTTTCTCTAGTTGCAGCGAGCGGGGGCTACTCTTCGTTGCAGTGCACGGGCTTCTCATTTCGGTGGCTTCTCTTGTTGTGAAGCACGGGCTCTAGGCAGGCAGGCTTCAGTAGTTGTGGCTTGCGGGCTCTAGGGCGCAGGCTCAGCAGTTGTGGCTTGCGGGCTTAGTTGCTCCACGGCATGTGGGATCTTCCCGGACCAGGGCTCGAACCCCTGTCCCCTGCATTGGCAGGCGGATTCTTAACCACTGCACCACCAGTGATGCAAGGTTTACTCTAGGTTGACAAAATCAAGGCACTTAGTTGAGTGAAATCACGAGGGTCAGCAAAGGTCAGTATCTTCATTCCTTAGGCTCCAGTTAGTCTGGTGGTTGAGTGCTCGAGGGGGTTGGATCCTGCAAAACAACTCAAAAATGTGCTTCAAGGTTATCTCTACCTTTGAAACAGAAATGGGAATCTTCACGATTGACTTATTACCTTTGCTATAGTTACTTCTCTTGCCTGATCACTGTCATTTGTTCCTGCATTCTTTGTTCTTTTTAAAATCATTAATTACTGAAACCTATTCTTTGTTTCCACATGAAGACCTATAGAAGGCTATAGTTCACGTTTCTCCCAATCATCAGTAAAGAGAACACAGAGGGGTTCTGAAATTCACACTCTGGTTCTTAATTTAAGCTGTTCCAGCGCATGTTGCACTTTCTCTTATTGCCTTGTATTCTACTTCCGCAAAATGCAATGTAGTCTGGTTTAACCCCATCCTTTCCTTATAACTGTCTTGCTAACGTCTTGGAACTCAGCCACCAGACTGTAATGCAGTCCACAATTGGCCACATAGAAGGGACCACCAGGAGGGGCCCTATGTAGGTGCTTTGGCGACAGCCCCGCTGAGCCCCCAGCTGACAGCCAGCGTCAATCTCCAGACGCGCAAGTGAGGATGCTTCCGTGTGATTCCAGCCTCCAGACACTGGATCAGCCTTCGAGTATTCCCAGATGATAACATGGATGGGGACAAACTGTCCCTAATTGTGCCAAGTCCAAATTCCTGGCCCACAGGACGAGGGAGCATCATAAAATGCTTGAATTAGACCATGAAGTTTTGGGTGGTTTGTAATGCTGAGAGTGTCGAGAGCAGTGGCCTTGCTAGAGGGTGCCCACCCAAAGTCCTGAGGCCTCCCCCACCGTGTGGGTCTCATCTCCCTCTCCCTACTGAACCTCACCCAGAACATCCTCTCTTATTCAGGTGAAGAAACAGGTTCAGGGGGACCAGGGAATTGCCCAGGGTACCACAGACTTCAGTGGCTAGCTGCCCTGCTGCGGGGAAGCTCTGATTAAACAAGGTCTCTTAGAGCAATTGCAAATGACAGCCATGGGGTTGGTCCCCTGCCTGTTTTTATAAATAAAGTTTTATTGTACCACAGCCATGTCCATTTATTTACATATCTCCTGTGGCTGCTTTAGCACTACAAGGGCACAATCAAGTATGGGCCACAAAACCTGAAATATTGACTGAGCTCTGCCCACCAAAGCAACAGCCAGCTGAACCCACCACCAGTCCCTCCCATCAGGAAACTTGCACAAGCCTCTTAGATAGCCTCATCCACCAGAGGGCAGACAGCAGAAGCAAGAAGAACTACCATCCTGCAGCCTGTGGAACAAAAACCACATTCACAGAAAAATAGACAAGATGAAAAGGCAGAGGGCTATGTACCAGATGAAGGAGCAAGATAAAACCCCAGAAAAACAACTAAATGAAGTGGAGATAGGCAACCTTCCAGAAAAAGAATTCAGAATAATGATAGTGAAGATTATCCAGGACTTCGGAAAAGCAATGGAGACAAAGATCAAGAAGATGCAAGAAATGTTTAACAAAGACCTAGAAGAATTAAAGAACAAACAGAGATAAACAATACAATAACTGAAATGAAAAATACACTAGAAGGAATCAATAGCGGAATAACTGAGGCAGAGGAACAGATAAGTGCCCTGGAAGACAGAATGGTGGAATTCACTGCTGTGGAACAGAATAAAGAAAAAATAATGGAAAAAAATGAAGACAGCCTAAGAGACCTCTGGGACAGCATTAAACACAGCAACATTTGCATTATTGGGGTCCCAGAAGGAGGAGAGAGAGAGAAAGGACCCGAGAAAATAATTGAAGAGATTATAGTCGAAAACTTCCCTAACAGGGGAAACAAGATAGCCACCCAAGTCCAGGAAGCGCAGCGAGTCCCATACAGGATAAACCCAAGGAGAAACACACCGAGACACATAGTAAGCAAATTGGCAAAAATTAAAGACAAAGAAAAATTATTGAAAGCAGCAAGGGAAAAACAACAAATAACATACAAGGGAACTCCCATAACATTAAGAGCTGATTTCTCAGAAGAAACTCCACAGGCGAGAAGGGAGTGGCATGATATACTTAAAGTGATGAAAGGGAAGAACGTACAACCAAGAGTACTCTACCCGGCAAGGATCTCATTCAGATTCAATGGAGAAATCAAAAGCTTTACAGACAAGCAAAAGCTAAGAGAATTCAGCACTACCAAACCAGCTCTACAACAAATGCTAAAGGAACTTCTCTAAGTGGGAGACACAAGAGAAGAAAAGGACCTACAAAAACAAACCCAAAACAATTCAGAAAATGGTAATAAGAACATATATATCGATAATTACCTTAAACGTGAATGGATTAAATGCTCCAACCAAAAGACACAGGCTCACTGAATGGATACAAAAACAAGGCCCATGTATATGTTGGCTACAAGACACCCACTTCAGACCTAGGGACACATTCAGACTGAAAATGAAGAGATGGAAAAAGATATTCCATGCAAATGGAAATCAAAAGAAAGCTGGAGTAGCAATAAAATACTCTCAGATAAAATAGACTTAAAAATAAAGAATGCTACAAGAGACAAGGAAGGACACTACATAATGATCAAGGGATCAATCCAAGAAGAAGATATAACAATTATAAATATATATGCACCCAACATAGGAGCACCTCAATACATAAGACAATGGCTAACAGCGATAAAAGAGGAAATAGTAGCACAATAATAGTGGGGGACTTTAACACCTCACTTATACCAATGGACAGATCATCCAAACAGAAAAGTAATAAGGAAACACAAGATTTAAATGACACAATAGTCTAGATAGATTTAATTGATATTTATAGGACATTCCATCCAAAAAACAACAGATTACACTTTCTTCTCAAGTGCACACGGAACATTCTCCAGGATAGATCACATCTTGGGTCACAAATCAAGCCTCAGTAAATTTAAGAAAATTGAAATCATATCAAGCATCTTTTCTGACCACAACAGTATGAGATTAGAAATCAATTATAGGGAAAAAAACATAAAAACCACAAACACATGGAGGCTAAACAATACGTTACTAAATAACCAAGAGATGACTAAAGAAATCAAAGAGGAAATCAAAACATACTTAGAGACAAATTACAATGAAAACACGATGATCCAAAACCTATGGGATGCAGCAAAAGCAGCTGTAATAGGGAAGTTTTTAGCAATACAAGCCTACCTCAAGAAACAAGAAAAATCTCAAACAATCTAACTTTACACCTAAAGGAACTAGAGAAAGAAGAGCAAAGAAAACCCAAAGTTAGCAGAAGGAAAGAAATCATAAAGATCAGAGCAGAAATAAATGAAATAGAAACAAAGAAAACAATAGCAAAGAACAATAAAACTAAAAGCTGGTTCTTTGAGAAGATAAACAAAATTGATAAACCGTTAGGTAGACTCATCAAGAAAAAGAGGGAGAGGACTCAAATCAAGAAAATTAGAAATGAAAAAGACGTTACAACAGACACTGCAGAGATACAAAGCATCCTAAGAGACTACCACAAGCAACTCCATGCCAATAAAATGGACAACCTGGAAGAAATGGACACATTCTTAGAAAGGTATAACCTTCCAAGACTGAACCAGGAAGAAATAGAAATATGAACAGACCAATCACAAGAAATGAAATTGAAACTCTGTTTAAAAATCTTCCAACAGGGCTTCCCTGGTGGCGCAGTGGTTGAGAGTCCGCCTGCCGTTGCAGGGGACACGGGTTCGTGCCCCGGTCTGGGAAGATCCCACATGCCGCGGCGCGGCTGGGCCTGTGAGCCATGGCCGCTGAGCCTGCGTGTCCGGAGCCTGTGCTCTGCAAGGGGAGAGACCACAACAGTGAGAGGCCCACGTACCACAAAAAAAAAAACAAAAAACAAAAAACAAAAACAAACAAACAAAAAAATCTTCCAACAAACAAAAGTCCAGGACCAGATGGCTTCACAGGTAAATTCTCTCAAACATTTAGAGAAGAGCTAACACCCATACTTCTCAAACTCTTCCAAAAAATTGCAGAGGAAGGAACACTCCCAAACTCATTCTATGAGGTCACTATCACCCTGATACCAAAACCAGACAAAGATACTACAAAAAAACAAAATTACAGACCAATATCACTGATGAATAGAGATGCAAAAATCCTCAACAAAATACTAACAAACAGAATCCAACAACACATTAAAAGGATCATACACCATGATCAAGTGGGATTTATCCCAAGGATGCCAGCATTCTTCAATATACACAAATCAATCAATGTGATACACCGTATTAACAAACTGAAGAATAAAAACCGTATGATCACCTCAATAGATGCAGAAAATGCTTTTGACAAAATTCAACACCCATTTATGATAAAAACTCTCCAGAAAGTGGGCATAGAGGGAATCTACCTCAACATAATAAAGGCCATATACAACAAACCCACAGCAGACATCATTCTCAGTGGTGAAAAACTGAAAGCATTTCCTCTAAGATCAGGAACAAGACAAGATGTCCACTCTCGCCACTCTTATTCAACATAGTTTTGGAAATCCTAGCCATGGCAATCAGAGAAGAAAAAGAAATAAAAGGAATACAAGTTGGAAAAGAAGTAAAACTGTCACTGTTTGCAGATGACAGTATACTATACATAGAGAATCCTAAAGATGCCACCAGAAAACTACTAGAGCTAATCAATGAATTTGGTAAAGTTGCAGGATACAAAATTAATGCATAGAAATCTCTTGCATTCCTATACACTAATGATGAAAAATCTGAAAGAGGAATTAAGGAAACACTCCCATTTACCATTGCAACAAAAAGAATAAAATACCTAGGAATAAACCTGCCAGGGAGACAAAAGACCTGTATGCAGAAAACTATAAGACACTGATGAAAGAAATTAAAGATGATACAAACAGATGGAGAGATATACCATATTCTTGGATTAGAAGAATCAATATTGTGAAAACGACAATACTACCCAAAGCAATCTACAGATTCAATGCAATCCCTATCAAACTACCAATGGCATTTTTCACAGAACTAGAACAAAAAATCTTAACATTTGTATGGAGACACAAAAGACCCCGAATAGCAAAGCAGTCTTGAGGGAAAAAACGGAGCTGGAGGAATCAGACTCCCTGACTTCAGGCTATACTACAAAGCTACAGTAATCAAGACAATATGGTACTGGCACAAAAACAGAAATATAGATCAATGGAACAGGATAGAAAGCCCAGAGATAACCCCACGCACCTTAGGTCAACTAATCTATGACAAAGGGTGCTAGGATATACAATGGAGAAAAGACAGTCTCTTCAATAAGTGATGCTGGGGAAACTGGACAGCTACATGTAAAAGAATGAAATTAGAGCACTCGCTAACACCATACACAAAAATAAACTCAAAATGGATTAGAGGCCTAAATGTAAGACCAGAACTATAAAACTCTTAGAGTAAAACATAGGAAGAACACTCTTTGACATAAATCACAGCAAGATCTTTTTTGATCCACCTCCTAGAGTAATGGAAATAAAAACAAAAATGAACAAATGGGACGCTAATGAAACTTAAAAGCTTTTGCAAAGCAAAGGTAACTACAAACAAGATGAAAAGATAGCCCTCAGAATGGGAAAAAATATTTGCAGACGAATCAACGGACAAAGGATTAATCTCCAAAATATATAAACAGCTCATGCAGCTCAATATTAAAAAAACAAAGAACCCAATCCAAAAATGGGCAGAAGACCTAAATAGACATTTCTTCAAAGAAGACATACAGTTGGCCAAGAAACACATGAAAAGCTGCTCAACATCACTAATTATTAGAGAAATTCAAATCAAAACTACAATGAAGTATCACCTCACACCAGTTAGAATGGCCATCATCAGAAAGTTTACAAACAACAAATGCTGGAGAGGGTGTGGAGAAAAGGGAAACTTCTTGCACTGTTGATGGGAATGTAAATTGATACAGCCACTATGGAGAACAGTATGGAGGTTCCTTAAAAAACTAGAAACAGAATTACCATATAACCCAGCAATCCCACCACTACTGGGCATATACCCAGAGGAAACCATAATTCAAAAAGACACATGCACCCCAATATTCATTGCAGCACTATTTACAATAGCCAGGTCATGGAAGCAACCTAAATGCCCATTGACAGGCGAATGGATAAAGAAGATATGGTACATATATTACAATGGAATATTACTCAGCCATAAAAAGGAACAAAATTGGGTCATTTGTAGAGACATGGATGAATCTAGTGACTTTCATACAGAGTGAAGTAAGTCAGAAAGTGAAAAAAAATATCGCATATTAACACATCATGTGGAACCTAGAAAAATGGTACAGTTGAACCGGTTTGCAGGGCAGAAATTGAGACACAGATGTAGAGAACAAACGTATGGTCACCGAGGGGGAAAGCGGCGGGAGGGTGGGGGTGGGGTGTGATGAATTGGGAGATTGGGATTGACATGTATATACTGATGTGTATAAAATGGATGACAAATAAGAACCTGCTGTACAAAAAATAAATAAAATAAGATTCAAAAATTCAAAAAAAATACCAAAAAATCTGAAATATTTACTAACTGGTCCTTCACTGAACGTTTGCCTTCCTTAAAGGCCTGAGGAAACTGCAGTCCCTCCCAGAAGCTCAAACCTCCGCAAGGGATGAAACGGAAAAATTTCAGCCAAAAGCTCTAAGTTTAACCCCAGCAGACCTGGGTTCTAATCTCCTCCTTCTCTGCAGACCTCACCTTTTTCCTTTACAACATAGAGCAATAAGTGTCCCTGCTCCTGACAGGTGCAGGGAGGATGGAGGAAAAAGGAGCGTAAAGACCCTTTGCCTACAAGCCCAGCACATGGCGCACGGCAGGCCCTCAGTCCTGTGAGCGGCTGCCCATCCTCTTCCCTTCCACCCTGAGAAGTTTCTGGCTTGCAAGGGGGGCAAGAATGGAGTTGGAGCTCCCAGAGAAATTAGTTCCTTGGCCCCCGTGGCTTCACCTCATTTGTGATGTTAATTGCATAGATTTGCATAATGTGCTCACTGAGGTGTTATTTTACTTGCACATTTAAATCATTTAATCATCTGTCTTTTCCCCCCTCTTAATCTTGAGATGCCAAGATGAAGAGAGGGAGGTGAAAGAAAGACAGGAGACTGTGAGTCTCTAGGTTTCTCTTTCTCTGACTGCATCTCTGTCTCTGTCTCTCTCTGTCTCTGTCTCTCTCTCTCTCTCTCACACACACACACAGACAGACAGACAAAGTGAACTCCCAGATGCAACCCTGATGTTTTAACATTCTCTATCTCCATCACTGGACTCCAGCCACACTGCCTCTTGCCCTTCCTCATACACTAAGTACATTCCAGCCTCAGGACCTTTGCACTTGCCTTCTCCTCTGCTTGGAGGAGATATCCTTTCTCCAGATAGCCGCACAGTTCTCTCTCTCACTTTATTCACATCTTGCCGCTTCAGGTAATACTTCCTTGACCTCCTTGTCTTATTTAGTAGCTTCTATCCTTTTTGCATTTTTCTGCAAAGCACTTGTCGCCACTCAACATTGTGGTCCATTTTTTGTCAACTCCTTTAACAGAATGTGAGCTTCACAAGGGCAAGGGTTTTATTTGTTTGTTTTGGCCCTGCAGTGAGGCATGTGGGATCCTAGTTCCCCGACCAGAGATCGAACCCATGCCCCCTGCAGTGGAAGCATGGAATCTTAACCACTGGACCGCCAGGGAAGTCCCAGGGCAAGGGTTTTGTTTTTGTTTTTCTGCTTGGTTTTTGTTTACTGCTGTCTCTCCAAGTGCCTAGGACAGTGCCTGGCACATAGTAGGTACGCAGTAAATATTTGTCAAATTAAGAAACATACACTGAAGGTTTAAAAGCCCTAAAAGGATAAGATGTGATGACTGTACAGTCACAGGCTTCCAGGCCGTTGTCGGCTCTGAGTCCAGGACCCAGATTTGCTAGCACTGAGGCCAGGATTTCTCCAGAAATGGAGCTGTTTCTGGAAGGCCCCTTAAAGCAATGACCCCAGGTCAGCCTCCCCTGGGGGCTGACATATCCTGGGAAGTAAGAACAGCTGTTTGGGGTCTGGGCAGAGTGAGTCTGAACTGGCAGCCTTCCAGAGAACTGGGCAGTTGTTTCACAACTCCAGGCGTCATATGTGGCAGAACTCAGCGGTCAGACCGATAAGTCCAGAGCTCACGGTCTAACCATAGCAGGCACAGGGAGGAAGGCTGAGGGTCACAGGGAGAGAGGTCACTGAGAGTCCTGAGAAGGCTGCTGTTCCCACTTCGCAGTGGATATTTTGAGTCAAGGATCAGAGCTGGATATCCAAGCCTCCTCTGCACCATTGGAGGAGGAAACTGAGGCTCAGCCTAGGGAACTGGCTTGTCCAAGTGTCCTGAGCAGGGCTCATCTCCCACAGGAGCTCCTGGGTGGAAAGGCCCTGATCTGGGAAGTGCCAGGCACAGTTCCCACTGCCTGTATTGTGCCCCTTCCTCCTCCAGATCCTCCTCGGATGTCACTTCCTCCAGAAAGCCCTCACTGATACCCTCAGTTTAGGTCAAGTTCCTCTGTTCTCAGAGAGTCACACACTCTCCCTTCAGAGCCCACATCTATTTGCAGTGACAGTCTGGTGTCTGTGTCCCCAGCCAGGCTCTAACCTCCATCAGGCAGGGACCATGTGGTGCTATTCCAGTCACCTCTGTTTTCAGAGCCTAGCACATGGTGGGTATGTTACAGGGACTCGACGCCCATTGGTTGACTGAACACACACAACACGTGCAGACGCTTAGTGCAGGAGCATATTATAGACGACAAGGCCGGCCCAGGGACTGGGACCGTGGCTCTGCTCCCTCAGAAGCTCTCGGGCTGTGCTCTGCCCACATCCTTGGATCTCTTTCCTGTTTCCTGCACACCAGCTTCTGGTGTGCGCTCATTTCCGCAGCCTGCTCCTGGGTCTGTGTCCTGGGCTGCCTCGGGCTGCCAGAAGTCCCATCGCCTATGCCGGGGTTGGGGCGGGGGGAGCTGGGAGTACCTGGGAACTGAGGCCCCCTGCGCACTCCTGGGGTGTGCCTCCTGCGTGCAGGGTAATAAAGACTCCAGCTCTTCGCCCCATCTGCCCGGCAGGGCACTTACCTGGCTGACGCACATCTGCTTGACCTCCTACCTTGCCCTGTCCCACTTCCCCACTCAGCCTCTGGTGTTTCCTGGAGACACTCCCTAATAAACCACCTGCACGCAATCCTGTCCCGGGCTCTGCTTCATCTCACTCGGGACCCCGTTCACACCTGGCAGAAGCTCGAGTCAGACGTTCCTGGGCCCAGGCCCGACTCTGCTTCTGACCAACTGTGCAGCCCTGGGCACCTTCATTCGCCTCCCCAGCCTCCTCTGTGATACGCAGCAGCAAGAATTAGAAATGGTGTTTGTGGGGCGCCTGATCCAGGCCAAGTCCATCTTGGGTCTCAGTGACAGTAACTGTTCATCTCTGTCACCAGCAAGTTCTAACTCTAAACATCCTGGATCCCACCACCTGTTGAAGCCTCAAATGGGATATACAAGTTCAGAAAAGCAGCCACCCTGGCCCTGAGCTGTGCGTGCGTCAGGAGCTCAGGGATTGTGTTCTATAAATTTCCAAAGAAACTGCCTGGCCTATAGCTTCCTGTCTCTGCTGAGTGTCGTTGGCCCAGTCCCCAGCACACCCACAACATCCTCCTGCCCCTTGTCTGGCTCAGAGCAGGTCTTGAAGTACTCAGAGACCTAAGCATCAGGGATCTGCATGGGTTCCCCAAGCCTCACTTCAGGATGCCTGGCCTCCTACCTGTTCTTTAAAAAGCTGCACTCTCCTGCTCCTCCAGGTCTTTGCACGTACTGTTATCATTTGCCTGTCCAGTGAACTCCTACACATCCTTTAAAGCCCAGCTCCAATGTCACCTCCTGCTGGAAGCCTTCCCTGACCATGCTGTTCCCCAGGTGGGGTTTAATGTCTTCTCTGGGCACCCACATCTCCCGTTCCTGACCCAATATAGAGCTGGCCACATATGTGCCTTTTTGTAAATGCCTCTTGACTTGTCTGCCTCCAGGAGAATTGGGACTGCTTTGCTCATTACTGAATCCCAAACGCCCAGCACAGGGCCTGGAATACAGTAGGTAGTCAAACAAATGTTTGGTGAATGTACGAATGAATGAAGACATCAAGCCACCCCCAGATTTATCATCTAAGTTTGTAGCTCAAATGTCAGAGCTGGGGGTGGGTCTAACAGCTCATTGTGGGTTTGTCTGGCTCTGGATTTCATTTCACTTCACTCTTGGTTTTTCTAAGGAAACGGTTTCAGTTCCGAGGGGGCCCTGTCTTAACTCTCTCATTTCCAGGAAATCGTGGGCCCTGGCATCACGGGAGCATCTGGCAAGTCCAGGGATAGCTACTGACACCTTCCCCTTTGGGGGTTCCCACACACACTGTACCCGCCCAGCCTCTTCCCACCTCCTCTGGGAGGCCCTGCGGTGTGTGGAGAGCTGGACTGGAGGGTTAGACAGACAGATGTCTGGCTCCTTTGCTAGCTAACTGACCTTGGGGAAGTCACTTCCACACTCATTGCCTCAATCTCCCCAGTTGTAGAAGTCCTTGTGGGCGTTCTGGGGCTCCTCTCCCTGTCTCTTGGCCCTGGGGAAAATGAAGGGCCAAAACATGTGCTCAGGGAGAGAACAGGAGTCTGTTTTCATAAGAGGAAGCCGGAGCTCAAGGCAGGGCTGGGAGCCTCAAACTCTTTTTTTTTTTTTTTTTTGCCTCAAACTCTTGGGGCTGAAAGTCCTGCCAAGCGCAGCTTCAGCCCAGGGGAGGGCAGCTTTGCCACCAGGCCCCCAGCAGGGCTCGACAGGCTGAGCCGGCAGAGGGAGGAGCCTTGTTTTTCAGGGCCTGGGCTTCCCTGGGGGGCGGCCTGTCCTTAGCCTCAAGGCTCAGCCCAGCCCCTGGCACAGCCAGGCCTCAGCTGGGTGGGAGGTACTAGGGGGCAACGCTGGCCTGGCCCCACGTCAGCATTTCCTGCTTTTCAGCCTGGGCATATCTCCCCTGGAAGCCACCCTCAGGGGCCTGGCTCTCCCACACCAGAGGCCAGCAACAGTGAGGGCCAAGGGGGCTGCCTGTAGCAGTGACCATAGGGCTCGACCATGGTGAGATTTCTGGACAAGCATAGCATGGTGGTTAAGGGCCTGATGGTTGCCTTTAAAATCCCAGCTCTGGGCTTCCCTGGTGGCGCAGTGGTTGAGAGTCCGCCTGCCGATGCAGGGGATGTGGGTTCGTGTCCCGGTCTGGGAAGATCCCACATGCCGCGGAGCGGCTGGGCCCGTGAGCCATGGCCACTGAGCCTGCGCGTCCGGAGTCTGTGCTCCGCAATGGGAGAGGCCACAACAGTGAGACGTCCGTGTACTGCAAAAAAATAAAAAATAAAAATAAAATAAAATAAAATCCCAGCTCTGCCTTCTGACTTTGCTAGGCCTCAGTTTACTCATCTGTAAAATGGGACTAAGAATAGTTTCCATCTCTTGGTGTTGCTAAGAAGATTGGATAAGCGATATTATATTCGCTTGGCACACACCATAATAAGTCTGTACTTAGATTCAGGGACCTGTGGGACACCCGAAGTTCAGACTCTTCCCTGAAAGTCTAGTTCCTGGAGACCTGAGCAATGCCAAACAGATGGGCAGCAGGACAGATAGGGAGAGTGTCAAGGGAGGGAGGGAGAAGAGAGGGAGGCTCCAGGGCGAGGTAGAACGTGTGGCAGGTGGAGCCCATCTTTCTTTGACTGGGAGGATGGACTGCTTTACTTTAGGTTAAGAGACCCTGAGCGTGTGTGCATATGGAGTGGTGGGAGTGGGGGGTAGGCTGGGGTAAGGGCAATGCCCTGGACTGGGATCAGGAGAGCCGGGGTCCCAGCTTCGGTTCAGGCCTGTGCTGGCTGAGTGACATAAGAAAGCCACTGCCCATTTGTAGGTCCTAGATTTCTTAGAGGCTGGGAGCTAGAACCACATGGTCTTGAGGGGTTGCCTCCAGTGCAATTGACGGTTGGGGCTGAATCCCAGAATCCCAGCTCAGGAGGCTGTCTAACTCTGAGCTAGTGACAGGAAGACACGGTTCTGAACCTCACTGTGATTATTTCTTCCCTTCCACCCAGGAAAGGACATTATGGCCATTTTACAGATGAGGAAACAGGCTCAGAGACTCAGCAGCTCACTAATAATTCCTCACCTTTCACCAGCAGGAATGGGTTCCAGAGCCCTTCTGCATGCACTACAGCCCACTTAAATAAATTGTCTGTTACCATATCACACGAAAACAACTGAGTGGATTTTCACACACCAGGGAGGGTATGTTTGGGACAATCTGATGTTAAATATAGGCCACACTAGAGTATTCAGAACTCATGTTGGGGTTTCCAGGTCTACTTGGGGCATCTCAGGGAGAAAGCAGCTACCATCTAGCGGGGCTGGACCTGAGGCACAGGAAGAGACTGGTGGGACTTAAGGCAAGTGTATCCAGGCGCCAGGCAAAGAGAGCAAACAAGCAGGGGTGGAGGGGTGAATGCTCCACATACAGACACCAATTTTTGACCAAGCTACCATCACAAAATCAAGTGCACACTGCCAGAGTCAAGTGCCTCTCTGGGAGAAGCATCAGGGCTTACTTATATAATGGTGATCAACTTGATACTCCCACTCGAAGCAACTCAAACTTCCCACGTCCCAAATCAAATTCTGGCCAGCTCCTCCCACAGCCGTCCCATCGCAGACAGTGAAAACTTCCTCCTTCCTTAGGTCAGAACCCTTGGAATCATCTTTTTTTTTTTTTTGGCTGCACTATGCAGCATGTAGAATTTTAGCTCCCTCCGACCAGCGATCAAACCCGTGCCTCCCGCAGTGGAAGCGTCTTAACCACTGGACCGCCAGGGAATTCCCCCTTGGAATCATCTTTGATGCCTGTCTCTCACAATCTGTTAGCAAATCCTACTGGCACTACTTCAAGTTATATCCAGATTGGGACTTCCCTGGTGGTCCAGTGGTTAGGACGCCACGCTTCCACTGCAGGGGTCACAGGTTCGATCCTGGGTCAGGGAAATAAGATCCTGTAAGCCGCGTGGTGTGGCCAAAAAAAAAAAAAAAAAAGATATATCCTAATATATCCAAGATATATCCAGATATATCACCACCTCCCGGACTACCGCCATCACTTCTCGCCCAGATGTCGTGGCAGCCCCCTCACGCATCTATCGACTTCAAACTTTCACCCCTGCAGAATCCAGAGCACCTGTTAAAACCTAAGTCAGATCACTTGTCTCCTCTGCTCAAATTCCTTCAATGGCTCCCATCAAATCCAGAGTAAAAGACAATGTCTTTGGAATGTTTTAGAAGGCCTAAACAGTCTGGTCCTCCTTGTTGGCTCTTTATAATACCCCTGGGAGGTAAGCAAGGGAGGAGGGATTGCTCTCACTTTACAGATAGGGAAGTAAAGGACTGGAGGACGGAGACTCTGCTTGGATCACCTGTCCTGGGACTCTGTCCCGGATGCCTGAGCAGACGGCTGATGGTGTCTGTAATCTGATGAGTGCTCACCCCACACTCTCCATGGGACACTGGCTCCCTGCCCATTCTCCAGAGGTGCCAAAATACACTTGTGGACACGGTGCTCTTGGCTGGGAGAGGCCCCTGGATTCCACCCCTTTTTAGGCCAGATCAGAGCAGTGCACAGTCCACTCTGGGTTGCTTAGTAGCCATTAGAGGAATGTAAATCTTCTGGAGCCTGGAGTGGGTCAGCCCTGGGGCAGCCAGCTGTACCCCGGCTCTGACCCTCATTTGCCAAGTGACCTTGGGTAAGTCAATTCTCTGTTCTGAGTTGTGCTCTTTCCACTCCTACGAAGTTGTAAAATTTAAACATTCTAAGAAGAAACTGATGCAATGTGGGTTGCATCCTGTGAGACCACAAATAACCAGCAGCCAGAAGATGTCAAATATCAGCTCACCGCTGGCCCGAGGAGAGGATTAGAGTAGATTGTCACAGGGCTCTGTCCCAGCCCCATCCCGTTCGACTATCTATCCATCATTTTAAGATGGAAAGATGGCCCTTTACAGTGTGGCTGGGAAAGGCAATAGGACATTGAGTATCAGAACCAGAGTGTCCAAAGACCTTGACAAGCAGGACCAACAGGCTGAATATAAGAAGATGAAATATAATAAGGGTGAATGTCAAACCCTGTACTTGAACCCAAATACCAACAAATGAGTTTGGGATGAAGAGGACAGGATTGAGATGAAGCAGATTTAAGCCAGTAGTTCTCTAGGGGGCATTTTACAAATTCATGGGGTCATTTGGGGCTGTCACTAACAATTGGGGGGCCCTTGTGACATTTAGGGGCAAGGTCCAGGGATCCTGGGCATCTCACAACGCACAGAACAGTCTCACCCTGTTGATAATTGCCCTGCATCCTTCACAACTTTCAAATGTCCACCCGATGAAAACTCAAGACAAATATAAATAGGTCAGGCTTTAGTGCATCACAATACTGAAAGGTTTTCATGAGACATCATGTGAAAAACTCAGTAACTTAGGAGAAGGTTGTTATTGACAGGGAAGCATAAATGGAATAAGGACAGTAACTCAATTATTGAATAATTTTCTCTTTCTGCAGTCTGTCTAGTCAATGTATTAGACTATCACCAATTGCATATTGAGAGGAAAATTTTCCAGGGCATGGATGCAATTACAGCAAAGACAGTGAAACCAACTGTAAATATTGAATAGAAGAGATATGTAGCTCTTTTTTTTTTTTACAGGTTTAGAGCCAAATATTAGTAAATTAGAGATGCAAGAAATCTGGGTTTCTTTAGGGACGGTTGCTTTGAATCTATGTTGTGAAAATTACACATTGAGATGATTTATTTGGGGGTTACCTGTTGTTTTTCAGTCTTACTCAGAAACTGTCCCCATGGATGCACCACATGGTTTCTTGATAGCATTGAATGGAAAGTTTCCTCTTGTGATCCATCTGCTAATCCTTAATGAGGGATGTGGTAGTAAAAGGCTTTTTTTTTAAAAGTTTTTTTTAAAATCTCACTCCTCTGTTGAGGAGTGAGATTCTAAGGAAGATGTGTTTTCTGCGTGGTCACACCACTCACCTGTCGTGTGCCATAAAATGGGAATTATTTATCACTACACTCAGATGCTCACCCTCCTTTTTCTCTCCACCTTGACAGGTTGCAATGTGTCTTGGTGTGTTCTCCCTACTTCAATTAAGGTTATTTCTCTCTTTCTCTTATCGTATACAAATGAGTTGGGTCTGTTGTGTCTTGCCCTAACAACCGTTTTTATTTTAATTTTCACCTGCACCTCCTGCCCTGTCATTTTCCTGCACTTCTTGCGTTTATGGATGTCTGATCTGCTTACATTTTTGGAATCCAAACTTACTCATTATGAATAGATATGGGTTATTATGTCGTTTTGGGTAGTTGTGCCCAAGAACATATGGAGATACACATGATTTTATTATAAATGACTTCCCTTTTATACCTCCTTTATATTACAGACTGGGCATCGTATTGATATATATGTGTTTCAGTAGATCATCCCTTGTGAATTTCATTGCAGAAAACTAAAATGAAAGGAAGCATAAAATATTTGCTATGAAAAAGAGGCTTTGGCAATTATACTTTTAGGTTTATATCCGACTAGAATATTACAAGTTTTCACCAAAAGACATGTGCAAGAATGTTGGCAACAGCACATTCTTAGTAATCCCTAACTGGAAACAATGGAATATCCATCAAAGCTGGATGGATACATAAACTGAGGTGAGCCACACAATGGAATCCCCCAGAGCAAAAAGAATGAGCTATTTACTAGTACACGCAACACTGCAGATGAATCTTACCTGAACATGCAGCTGGGTGAGAGAAGCCAGACATAAAAGAGGTTGTCCTGAGCAATGCCGTTTCCATGAAGTCCTCAAACCAGCACTAACTGATGCTATTAGAAGTCAACATACTATATATATAATATAGACTAATCTATGCTATTAAAAGTCAGGATAGCGGTTACCTCTGGGAGGCTAGTGACTGGGTGCAAGACAGGGAGGAAGATGGTCGTGTCCTACTTCTTGATCTGTCATGTTCAGTTTGTGAAATTTCATCAAGCTCTACCTTTATGTCTACTCTCTGTATATATGCTTGTATTAGAGTTTTCCAGAGAAAGAGAACCAATAGGAGATATGTATATATATATATATATATATATATATATAGAGAGAGAGAGAGAGAGAGAGAGAGAGAGAGAGAGAGAGAGAGACAGAGAGAGAGAGAGACAGAGAGAGAGACAGAGAGAGACAGAGAGAGACAGAGACAGAGAGACAGAGAGACAGAGATCTATACATCTATATTGTCTACATATACTGGGGGGGTGTATTTTAAGGCACTGACTCATACAATTGTGGAGGCTGGCAAGTCCTCCATCTGCAGAGGAGGCTGGCAGGCTGCAGACTCAGAGATGAGCTGATGTTGCAGTTCATGTCCAAAGGCCGTCTGCTGGTAGAGTTCTCTCTTCCTCAGGGAAGGGCAGTTGTTTTCTATTAAAGCCTTCAACTGATTAAATGAGACCCACCCACATGATGGAGAATAATCTGTTTTACTCAAGGTCTACTGATTTAACTGTTAATCCCATCTAAAAATATCTTCACAGAAACGTCTAGAATAATGTTTGGCCAAATATCTGGGTACTGTGGCCCAGCCAAGTTGACACATAACAATGTTTTACTTCAATAAAAAGCTATTGAGGGCAGTGTCTTTGGACTGTCAGGGTTGAGAGCCACTAATTTAGCTGAAGCTCATAAAGAAATCCACAGTATGATTACAGTCATCAATCATAAAGCCAGTTCTACGTTAAGTTCCATGAATAGGAGTATTGTAACTAGATCAAGGGAGGTGATTCATTCAGTCTCTCTCTCTCTCTCTCTCTGCTGGTTAGTCATCACCTGGAGAGTTCCGGTCATTTCTAGAGGTTACCCCTTGATAGTAACTCAGGTTTTTCACTGGAATGACGTAGCCAAGGGAGTAGCCAAAGGAAAATGATTGGCATGTCAATGGAGCATGATTCATATAACAAAGCAGAAGTCTTAAAAAATGGGTGAGTCCTCAATCTGATAAAGGGTATCTATGAAAAACCCACAGCTAACATGATATTTACTGGCAAAAGACTAGATGTTTTCATTGTAAGATCAGGAACAAGACAATGATGTCTTCTCTTGCCATTTCTATTTAATATTGTACTGGAGGTTCCAACCAGAGCAATCAGTTAAGAAAATAAAATAAAAGGCATCCAGATTGGAAAGAAGTCAAACTATGTCTATTTGTAGATGACATAATCTTATATAGAGAAAATCCTAAGGAACCAACTGGAAAATTATTGGAATTAATAAATGATTTTAGCAAGGTTCCAGTATACAAGATCGATATACAAAAATCTATTGTATTTTTATACACTAGCAATGAACAAATGAAATGCAATTAGGAAAACAATTCCATTTACAATAGTATCAAAAAGAATCAAATATTTTGGAGTACATTTAACAGAAGATGTGCAAGACTTGTATACTGAAAACTACAAAACATTGTTGGAAGAAATGAATGGCGAGACATTCCACGTTTATGGACCAGAAGACTTAATATTGTTAAATTGGCAATACTCTCCAAATTGATCTAAAGATTCAGTGCAATCTCTACCTAAATTCTAGCTGGCTTTTTTTTTTTTTTTTGCAGAAATTGACAAGACTATCCTAAAATTCATGTGGTATTTCAAGCGACACCAAATATTAAAAACAATCTTGAGAAAGAAGAACTAAGTTGGAGGATCCACTCTTCCCAATTTCAAAACTAACTACAAATCTACAGCAATCAAGACAATGTTTGCTGGCATTAAAGACAGACATATAGATCAAGAGAATAGAATTGAGAGTCTAGAAGTAAACCCTTACATTTGTGGTCAACTGATTTTCAACAAGGATGCCAAGACTACTCAATAGGTGAAAGAAATCTTTCAGCAAATGATGCTGAGACAACTAGATATCCACATGCACACCATACCAAAAAAATCAACTCAAAATGGATCATAGATCTGAATGCAAGAGTTAAAACTATAGGGACTTCCCTGGTGGCACAGTGGTTAAGAATCTGCCTGCCAAAGCAAGGGACATGGGTTTGAGCCCTGGTCCGGAAGGATCCCACATGCCACAGAACAACTAAGCCCGTGTGCCACAACTACTGAGCCTGCATGCCACAACTACTGAAAGCCCGTGCGCCTAGAGCCCATGCTCCACAACAAGAGAAGCCACTGCAGCGAGAAGTCCACGCACCGCAGCGAAGAGTAGCCCCCACTCCCCACAACTAGAGAAAGCCCTCACACAGCAACGAAGATCCAACGCAGCCAAAAATAAAAAATATAAATATAAATAAATAAATATATTTATTAAAAAAACCCAAGAGTTAAAACTATAAAACTGTTAGAAGAAAATACAGGCGTAAACCTTCATGACCTTAGGTTAGGCAAAGCCTTCTTAGATACAACACCAAAAACACAAATGGCAAAAAAAAAAAAAAAAAGATAGGACTTCATCACAATTAAAAACTTCTGTGCTGCAAACAATATCATCAAGAAAGTGAAAAGACAACCCAAGAATGGGAGCAAATATTTACAAATCACATGTATTATAGGGAATTTGTATATAGAATATATAAATAACCCTAAGAACTATATAAGTAATGAAAAGATAACAATTTAAAAATGGGCTAAGGATCTGAATGGACATTTCTCCAAAGAAGATATACAAGTGACCAATAAGCACATGAAAAGATGTTTAACATAGTCAGTCACTAGGGAAATGTAAACCAAAACCATGACAGCCTCTAATGGCTATAATAAACAAAGAGAAAATATTAAGTGCCAGGGAGAATGTGGAGAAAATAGAAATTCAGCCATTGCTAATAGGAATGTACAATAGTGAAACAACTTTGGAAAGAAGTTTGGCAGTCTGTCAAGAAGTTAGAGTTATCATGTAATTCAACAATTCCACTTCTAAGTATATACCCAAGAGAAATTAAAATATACATCCACACAAAAACATGTACACAAATGTTCACAGATGCATTATTCACAATAGCTTAAAACTAGAAACAACCCAACTGTCCATCAACTGATGAATGATATATCCACTGATGGAATATGATCTGACAATAAGAAGCAATGAAATTCTGATACATGTTACAACATGGACAAACTTTGAAATCATTATGCCAAGTGAAAGAAGCCCATCGAAAAGACCACATACTGTATGATTCTATTTATATGAAATGTTCAGAATAGGAAAATCCATAGAGACAGAAAGTAGATTAGTAGTTGCCTAGGATGAGAAGGAGTGTAGAGAATGACTGCTAATGGGTATGGAGTTTCTTTTGGGAGGTGAAGAAAATGCTCTAATATTAGATTCTGGTGATGAATCCACAACTTTGAATATATTAAAAGCCATGAAACTGTGCACTTTAAATGATGAATTTTGTGGTACATTAATTATATCTCAATAAAACTGTTTAAACAAAGATTGAATCCTTGATTCCATGATTAGAAATTTATCCTGAGGCAATCATTGTCAACAGGCTCAAAAGCATAGTTTATATCATTCAGAGTTCAGTTGCAGGAAGCAGAAACCACATTTTCTGCTTTAAACAGAAAGAGACAATACTGGAAGTTGGGTTCTTGAAAAATTATTGAAAGACCTGGTGAGTGGGCTGTGTCTCTGGGAATGACTCTCGTAAGTCACCACCGTACTGTCTACCTATGGGAGCTGCTGCCTCTACCACCTCCTGGAAGCTTGGTAACTGCTGTCTTCAGAAATTTGTCACTTCAGAGAATTCTCTGGCAGTCTACTGGTTAGAACTCTGCACTTCCACTGCAGGGGACATGGCTTTGATCCCTGGCTGGGGAACGAAGAAACTGCAAGCCATGCAGCATGGCCAAAAATTCTTTAAAAATTAAACAAAAAAAGGAATTTGTCACTTCAGCTTTAATCTAGGGATCAGATGTTGCTGTTGCCCCCATCACCATCTCTGGACACCCATGAGCTGGTGACAACACTGAGACCACAGTTGCAGGAAGTCTTAATGCCTTCACAACCAGCAGGAAACAGCTAAAGCAGAAAGAGAGTCTCCACCTTGCTTTGCCTTTAAAATCTCACACATGTGCGTTTAATGGGTATGACTGAATTGGTCTCCAAGCCCTAGCTGTAAGGGAGTCTGGGAGATGCAATCTTCACCCTTCCAGCCCCTGCAATACAGGAAGGCACATCAAAAGAAGTTGAAATGGATGTAAAATGAGCCAACCCACCATAACCAATGGCTTCAGGGATGAACACTGTTTGCAATAGTGAAAACATGGGAAAAGAAACTAAATGTGCAACAATAGGGATTTGATAAATTAGGCTTCATCTATTTGATGAAATTCTAGACAACTGAAAAATGTGTTGTAGAAATACATGCTGTGATCTGAAACATGTTAGACAAAAATGAAAAAAGGCAGGTGAGTAGTACTTAATAGGCAACTTTTATGGCATTAGGAACCACATCTATCTTGTCCTCCTGGGCATCCCACTGACTGGCACATAGTAGGTGCTCAATAAACCTTTGCTGGATGATTAAAAGTAATTCCATTTTTAGAAGTTAAATATGTATTTATATGCATTCATATATACACACATATTTAAATATGGTATAGTAAGCCTGAAAGAAATACAGCAAAATGTTAACAGTTGTTCTCTCTGGTGATAATATTTGAAGTGACTTTTGCTTTCTTCTTTTGGCTTGTCTGTATCTTACAGAGTTTGAACAGTGAACATGCATTAATATCAATTAAGGAAAAAATGCAGATGTTCTGGTAAAGCCACAGAAAGAAAACCTGCCTGCTTCATTTTTCTGTCTCCCACAGGGCCTGGCAAAGGGTTGGGCCCAAATCTATGGGTGGTGACCAAGTGACTGCACCTCTATTTGCTGTCTGAGTGATTTCTGGGTATTTATCAAGCAGCCTGAGGGAAGAATTGGGCTTTTAGGAAAAACCTGGCTCTAACACAGTATGCTTCCTTCAGCTAAAACTGGACAAGTGCCAAAGCCATGGCACTCTACATAAGTGCTACTCTTGAGTGTTGCAGAAGCTGTGCCAGAGCGAGGTCATGTTCAAGGGTCTTAAAGGGCTAGATCAATGACTCAGTCCTGCCCTTCCCACACACCCATCAGGCCCTGGAGCCATTGATGCTTTGGTTTGCCAAGCCAGCATCACTATTACCAGCTGGGCTCAGGCAGGAAAGCTCTGGGAGAAATGGAAGAGTGGTGTCTGTCCTGCTCCAGGACTGTCCCTCAATTTTGTGAGAAGTCCATCAGAGAATGGTTTTTACCACTTTCACTTACACAGCTATTGAGGTCGTAGGTCACATTAAGAGAAGTATAGGAACCAGAATGAGAAAACTGAGAATTCAGTTGGCTCTGTGCAACCCAGAGCCACGCTTGGGCTAATCATATAAATTATCAACCTTGTTTTCCCCATCTCACTAACAGCAACCTTCTGCCTCACACTTTTTGCCAGTGGTCAGGAAACCTGGTCATGGCTGGCCTTCTTCCTCCTTGGGGCCTTAGTGAGGGTTGGCTTGGGGAGACCCCAGAATGTTTGATAGTTAGCACCAGCCATCACTCCATTTATTATACCCATTAGCCAGATGGAAAAACTGAAACTTCTGAGGGGAAAGGACATGGTCAGGGTCACACAAACAGAAAAGGAAGAGGCTCCTATATCCACCATGGTCTTTGGAGAATCCAGGGCAGGACCAAAGAAGAGAAACAGAGAGATAGATATGTCACAGAAGGATGGGAACTGGTCCTGTTTGGAAACAGCTTATCTCATAGGACATGTAAACATATCCCAGCCTGAGGTTCAGCTCACCTACAGACCAGGTGGGAGAAAATGCTCTGCCCAGACCAGCTGTGGGTACCATATTTTGGCTTCAATTTGCTCATCTTTAACATAGGGCCCAGGGGAGAGGGCAGACAGTAGAAGAAAGAAGAACTACAGTTCTGCAACCTGTGGAAGGAAAACCACATTCACGAAAAGATAGACAAAATGGAAAAGCAGAGGACTTTGTACCAGATGAAGGAACAAGATAAAACCCCAGAAAAATAACTAAATGAAGTGGAGATAGGCAACCTTCCAGAAAAAAAATTCAGAATAATGATAGTGAAGATGATCCAGGACCTCAGAAAAAGAATGGATGCAAAGATCAAGAAGATGCAAGAAATGTATAACATAGACCTAGAAGAATTAAAGAACAAAGACCTAGAAGAATTAAAGAACAAACAGAGATGAACAATACAATAACTGAAATGAAAAATACACTAGAAGGAACCAAGAGCAGAATAACTGAGGCAGAAGAATGGATAAGTGACCTAGAAGACAGAATGGTGGAATTCACTGCTGTGGAACAGAATAAAGAAAAAATAATGAAAAAAAAATGAAGACAACCTAAGAGACCTCTGGGACAACATTAACCACAACAACATTTGTATTATAGGGGTCCCAGAAGGATAAGAGAGAGAGAAAGGACCCGAGAAAATATTTGAAGAGATTATAGTCGATAAAATTCCCTAGCATGGGAAAGGAAATAGCTACCCAAGTCCAGAAAGCACAGAGAGTCCCAGGCAGGATAAACCCAAGGAGAAACACTCTGAGACACATAGTAATCAAATTGGCAAAAACTAAAGACAAAGAAAAATTATTGAAAGCAACAAGGGAGAACCAACAAATAACATTCAAGGAAACTCCCATAACATTAACAGCTGATTTCTCAGAAGTAACTCTACAAGCCAGAAGGGAGTAGCATTATATACTTAAAGTGTTGAAAGGGAAGAACCTACAACCAAGAGTACTCTACCCAGCAAGGATCTCATTCAGATTCGTTGGAGAAATCAAAAGCTTTACAGACAATCAAAACCTAAGAGAATTCAGCACCACCAAACAGGCTCTACAGCAAATTCTAAAGGAACTTCTCTAAGTGGGAGACACAAGAGAAGAAAAGGACCTACAAAAACAAACCCAAAACAATTCAGAAAATGGTAATAAGAACATATATATCGATAATTACCTTAAATGTGAATGGATTAAATGCTCCAACCAAAAGACACAGGCTCACTGAATGGATACAAAAACAAGACCCATATACATGCTGGCTACAAGACACCCACTTCAGACCTAGGGACACATTCAGACTGAAAATGAAGGGATGGAAAAAGATATTCCATGCAAATGGAAATCAAAAGAAAGCTGGAGTAGCAATAAAATACTCTCAGATAAAATAGACTTAAAAATAAAGAATGTTACAAGAGACAAGGAAGGACACTACATAATGATCAAGGGATCAATCCAAGAAGAAGATATAACAATTATAAATATATATGCACCCAACATAGGAGCACCTCAATACATAAGGCAACGGCTAACAGCAATAAGAGGAAATAGTAGCACAATAATAGTGGGAGAATTTAACACTGCACTTATACCAATGGACAGATCATCCAAACAGAAAAGTAATAAGGAAACACAAGATTTAAATGACACAATAGTCTAGATAGATTTAATTGATATTTATAGGACATTCCATCCAAAAACAGCAGATTACACTTTCTTCTCAAGTGCACACGGAACATTCTCCAGGAAGGATCATATCTTAGGTCACAAATCAAGCCTCAGTAAATTTAAGAAAACTGAAATCATATCAAGCATCTTTTCTGACCACAACAGTATGAGATTAGAAATCAATTACAGGGAAAAAAACGTAAAAACCGCAAACACATGGAGGCTAAACAATACGTTACTAAATAACCAAGAGATTAAAGAGGAAATCAAAACATACCTAGAGACAAATTACAATGCAAACACGATGATCCAAAACCTATGGGATGCAGGAAAAGCAGCTGTAATAGGGAAGTTTTTAGCAATACAAGCCTACCTCAAGAAACAAGAAAAATCTCAAACAATCTAACTTTACACCTAAAGGAACTAGAGAAAGAAGAGCAAAGAAAACCCAAAGTTAGCAGAAGGAAAGAAATCATAAAGATCAGAGCAGAAATAAATGAAATAGAAACAAAGAAAACAATAGCAAAGATCAATAAAACTAAAAGCTGGTTCTTTGAGAAGACAAACGAAATTGATAAACCGTTAGGTAGACTCATCAAGAAAAAGAGGGAGAGGACTCAAATCAAGAAAATTAGAAATGAAAAAGACGTTACAACAGACACGGCAGAGATATAAAGCATCCTAAGAGACTACTACAAGCAACTCCATGCCAATAAAATGGACAAGCTGGAAGAAATGGACACGTTCTTAGAAAGGTATAACCTTCTAAGAATGAACCAGGAAGAAATAGAAAATATGAACAGACCGATGACAAGTAATGAAATTGAAAGTTTGATTAAAAATCTTCCAACAAACAAAAGTCCAGGACCAGATGGCTTCACAGGTAAATTCTATCAAACATCTAGAGAAGGGCTAACACCCATCCTTCTCAAACTCTTCCAAAAAATTGCAGAGGAAGGAACACTCCCAAACTCATTCTATGAGGTCACTATCACCCTGATACCAATCCAGACAAAGATACTACAAAAAAACAAAATTACAGATCAATAACACTGAAGGATATAGATGGAAAAAACCTCAAGAAGATATTAGCAAACAAAATCCAACAACACATTAAAAGGATCATACACCATGATCAAATGGGATTTATCCCGGGGATGCAAGCATTCTTCAATATACACAAATCAATCAATGTGATACACCATATTAACAAATTGAAGAAGAAAAAACATATGATCATCTCAATAGATGCAGAAAATGCTTTTGACAAAATTCAACACCCATTTATGATAAAAACTCTCCAGAAAGTGGGCATAGAGGGAACCTACCTCAACATAATAAAGGCCATATACGACAAATCCACAGCAAACATCATTCTCAACGGTGAAAAACTGAAAGCATTTCCTCTAAGATCAGGAACAAGACAAGATGTCCACTCTCGCCACTCTTATTCAACATAGTTTTGGAAGTCCTAGCCATGGCAATCAGAGAAGAAAAAGAAATAAAAGAAATACAAATTGGAAAAGAAGAAGTAAAACTGTCACTGTTTGCAGATGACATGATACTATACGTAAAGAATCCTAAAGATGCCACCAGAAAACTACTAGAGCTAATCAATGAATTTGGTAAAGTTGCAGGATACAAAATTAATGCACAGAAATCTCTTGCCTTCCTATACACTAATGATGAAAGATCTGAAAGAGAAATTAAAGAAACACTCCCATTTACCATTGCAACAAAAATAATAAAATACCTAGGAATAAAACTGCCTAGGGAGACAAAAGACCTGTATGCAGAAAACTATAAGACACTGATGAAAGAAATTAAAGATGATACCAACAGATGGAGAGATATACCATGTTCTTGAATTGGAAGAATCATTATTGTGAAAACAACTATACTACCCAAAGCAATCTACAGATTAATGCAATCCCTATCAAATTACTAGTGACATTTTTTACAGAACTAGAACAAAAAATCTTAACATTTGTATGGAGACACAAAAGACCCCGAATAGCAAAGCAGTCTTGAGGGAAAAAACGGAGCTGGAGGAATCAGACTCCCTGACTTCTGGCTATACTACAAAGCTACAGTAATCAAGATAGTATGGTACTGGCATAAAAACAGAAATATAGACCAACGCAACAGGATAGCCAAGAGATAAACTTACGCAGTTATGATCAACTTATCTATGACAAATGAGACAAGGATATACAATGGAGAAAAGACAGTCTCTTCAATAGGTGGTGCTGGGGAAACTGGACAGCTACATGTAAAAGAATGAAATTAGAATACTCCCTAACACCAAACACAAAAATAAACTCAAAATGGATCAGAGACCTAAGTGTAAGACTGGACACTATAAAACTCTTAGGGGAAAACATCGGAAGAACACTCTTTGACATAAATCACAGCAAGATCTTTTTTGATCCACCTCCTAGAGTAATGGAAATAACATGGGACCTAATAAAACTTAAAAGCTTTTGCAAAGCAAAGGAAACTACAAACAGGATGAAAAGATAGCCCTCAGAATGGGAGAAAATATTTGCAAACAAATCAACGGACAAAGGATTAATCTCCAAAATATATAAACAGCACATGCAGCTCAATATTAAAAAAACAAACAACCCAATCCAAAAATGGGCAGAAGACCTAAATAGACATTTCTCCAAAGAAGACATACAGATGGCCAAGAAGCACATGAAAAGCTGCTCAACATCACTAATTATTAGAGAAATGCAAATCAAAACTACAATGAGGTATCACCTCACACCTGTTAGAATGGCCATCATCAGAAAATCTAGAAACAACAAATGCTGGAGAGGGTGTGGAGCAAAGGGAACCCTCTTGCACTCTTGGTGGGAATGAAAATTGATACAGCCACTATGGAGAACAGTATGGAGGTTCCTTAAAAAACTAAAAACTGAATTACCATATGACCCAGTAATCCCACTGTTGGGCATATACCCAGAGAAAACCATAATTCAAAAAGACACATGCACCCCAATGTTCATTGCAGCACTATTTACAATAGCCAAGTCATGGAAGCAACCTAAATGCCCATTGACAGGCGAATGGTTAAAGAAGATGTGGTACATATATTACAATGGAATACTACTCAGCCATAAAAAGGAACAAAATTGAGTCATTTGTAGAGATGTGGTTGGATCTAGAGACTGTCATACAGAGTGAAGTAAGTCAGAAAGAGAAAAACAAATATTGTATATTAATGCATATATGTGGAACCTAGAAAAATGGTACAGATGAACCGGTTTGCAGGGCAGAAATTGAGACACAGATGTAGAGAACAAATGTATGGACACCAAGGGGGGAAAGTGGTGGGGGCATGGTGGTGGTTGTGGGATGAATTGGGAGATTGGGATTGACATATACACACTAATATGTATTAAATGGATAACTAATAAGAACCTGCTGTATAAAAAAATAAAATAAAAACCCAAAATTCCAAAAAATAAATAAAATAGGGCCCAGGGATCACGATAATCACTCAATTCAAGCTCTAAAATTCCCTGATTAATGTTTACCTCATTATCTTCCCCAAGCCCTAACCACACCACTCTCCCATTTAAACGCTTTCCCATGGCTCCCTTTGGCCTAAACTGAGCCTGGAATTCAAGGCCCTTCCATGTGGTCTGGGCCCTTCCATGCTTTTCAGCCTTAACATTCTTTCTAAGTACCCCTAAACTCCAGCCACTCTGTTTGACATCCCCTTCCCATGAATTCTCCACACTCTTCCTCACCCCTATGACTTTGCCCCAGTATGCACAGATAGGTCACTTTGCATGAAATGCTCCTCTTTATGGTATCTGCCCAAGAAACTCCTATTCATACTGCAAAACCCAGATTAAGTGTTACCTCTTCCATGAAGCCTGCCCTGATCTGCCACACGGAGAGACTCTCTCTCCCATCTGAGTTCCCTGAGGCCCCAAGCTTTCCTCCACCACAGCCTTGAACACAGTACATGGGAATTAATGTTTACACAGTGAGTGTCTTCTAACCTGTTTCTCTCACTGACCTGAGAGTTCCTTGACAGCAGGAACTGTGTCTTATTCATGATTCACCCCATAGTAGGTGCTCAATAAATGTTCAATAAATAAAGTATCCCGTAAGTAAAGTAATCACTTAAAAAAAAAAACCCCACAGCTTCGTCTCTAATGGTTTATGGGTCTCAAGACAAAGAGAGCCCTCTCTGGGCCTCAGGTCCTTAGCTATAAAATGACAAGGCTGAACTGGTTGGCTTCTGAGGACACGACCTCTTCTCTCCCCACAAGCTGTGATGAGCCAGAGACCCCAGTGATGCTGTCAGCTCACTTAAGAACTAAAGAGGAACTGAGACAGAAGAGAGTTAAGCAATCTCCCGGGTCTTACAGCATCTAATGTGGGGTTGGGGTTAGGGTTAGGGCCAACTCTTCACTCCTTCTTTCATTGAGTTTCCTCCAAGCTTATCACCACCTCCCATTCAGATACAGCACACCCTTCTCGGCACCCACATTGTGCCCAGGTCACCACACCAGGGAAGAGCACCTCAGACAGAGGGAACAGCCAGTGCAAAAGCTTAGTTGGGTGCATGCCTGGCAAGCTGAAGGAGTGGCAGGGAGCCAGCATGACGGGAGCTGAGTGAGCAGGAAGGGAATGGAAATGGTGGATGGAAAGCGCAGGTCCCTACACACAGCGAGCTCTTAGCGAATGATGGCCATGCTGATGTTGATGTGGCAGCCACTGTTGGGACATGTGACCCTGGGGTAGATGTGAAGGATAGACAAGCACAAAGAACAGAGGGCAAAAGCACCAAGGCGTGAACAGGGCCCCACCACCTCACTAGCCTGGGCTTCCATCCTCTCCTGCCTGGACTGTAACACCAGCCTCTTCTCTGCTCTCCCCACGTCCTTGCTCCCACCCCAGTGAGCAATTGGCCCCTTAACAGGGGAAAGGTATTTTGCAAAAAGCATGGGTTTCAGAGCTGGGCAGACCTGGTCCTGGGCAAGTGCATCAGTTTCCCCATCGGTAAAAGGCGTGGGAGGGGTGAGGGGCTGGCACTGAAAGGCTTTAACAAAAGCCATTGGAGGTGGCTGGGCTGCTGAGCTGGTGCTGGCTGCTCCCTGTGAAACTAGGAGGGAGGGTTAATGAAGGCCAAAGTCCTGCTGGCTTCTGGGTCCTCAGGGTACCGCAGTGAATGCCCTGTCTGAGCTCCAGCAAGGCAGTCCCAGTGGGTCTTGGAGCTGCTCGTCTGGAAAGATGCACTTTTTCCAGGGCTGCCAGATGGCAGCTGAGAAAGGGTGGGAGTCGGGGGTGGCACGTGGAGGTGGTCCATTGTGTTCAGCTGGCGGGATGTGTCAGAACGCAGGGCTGGGGGACTTCCCTGGTGGTCCAGTGGTTAAGACTCTGCGCTCCGCACTCCTAATGCAGGGGGCGCGAGTTCGATCCCTGGTCAGGGAACTAAGATCCCACATGCTGTGCGCCGTGGCAAAAAACAAAACATGGGGCTGGGATCCTGGGATCCACAGGGAACGGGCAGACCAAGTGTGAAACTGCCCAACAGACTCCAGGGTCCAGCCCAGCTCCAGAATTTCCATCCAGTGACCACAGGCAACCTTGCTGTTGTCTCTCAACCTCACTCTTCTCATTGGAAATTGGCGGGTGGAGCCATTCATCATGCAGACAGAGAATTACCGGAGAGAATGACAACTTAGGGTCTTTGTAGGGCCAGATGGGACTGCAAACAAATCAACGAAAAGCAAGAACATACATAAGTCTTCTTCACACAGAGCTGGCACACAGTAGGTGCACAAGATGCTAGCATCCCCTCTCACCCACACCCCAGAGCTGACTTGCAGGAACAGATGGAATTGAGGCACCTGAAGCCCTTGAAAATAATAATGAGTCGTTAAAACAGCCAACACTTGTGTAGCTCTCACTGTGACCTATGCTATCCCATGCAATAGCACATTTATTCTCAAGTCTGGGAGGCTGGAACTGTCATTATACCCATTATCTGGGTGAGAAAATTGAGGTGCAGAGACATGAAGTTACTTGCATGAGGTTGGGCAGCTATCGCACCCGGAAGCTCTCCATCACTCTGCCTCTGGGTTTCCTGATAAGCCTGGGTACCACCCAGGTAGAATGGGGACCTGGGAAGAAGGTGGGTCTTCATGCAGGACTTGATCTGAGATGAGGCATCAGCTACTTCCCTCCTCCCACCTCTCCATCACCCCAGCAAGGCCAACGGCCT